>NC_134827.1:73866055-74466055 GCF_004210375.1 Tachypleus tridentatus | reverse complement strand
TACATTACTAGAAACCGATAACAGTTTGTTTATCCAGAAACTGGTGACGTTTTACCTTAGTAGAAAGTGGTAACAGTTTGTTTAACCAGAAACAGGTGACGGTTTACCCTACTAGTAACTGGTAATAGATTATTTAACCAGAGACCGGTAACGGCTTACCTTACTAGCAACTGGTAGCAATTTATTTAACCAGAAACCGGTAACGGCTTACCTTACTAGAAACCGATAACAGTTTTTTTCAGCTTGTTTAACCAAAAACTTGTTACGGTTTATCTTACTAGAAACCGGTAGGAGTTTGTTTAACCAGAAACCGGTAAGTTACGTTTCAGCATCATATTCTTCTTTTATTCAAAAATGTGTAGAAATCAGCTTGTACGAGAGTCTTTATGTTTATCAGAAACAATATGACGTAGAGATAACATCCCCTTTGTTTTTCAGAATAGGCTCAGTGTTTGAGATTTAACACTTTAATTGACTTATTAAAAATAGCTTGAATTTTAATATTATAAAGCTCCAATTCTTACGATGAACCACCAGGAGGCACTGTGGAAAAATAAATAATTTTCAGAAATGCAATGGTTTACGAAGTGTAACAGAAATCTTCAAGTAAGTAAAAGAAACCACCGGTTTTAAAAATGCTAAAATGTTAAATAGAAAGGAGTGATTTTTTAATCCATGTACTTAATGAATGTCGCATTATTTTGAATAATTTCGAGTTTTGTGCACGTTTTACCAAATATTGTTAATTTCCATTAACATCATCCATTAACGAGTTTATGTATATGTGACGAAAATGGTTTAACGCCCTGAAGTAGGTATTGTTATGATAATTATTGCAACACGTGTGTGTTTCTATTACAGGTTGTGGAAGAAAAGGCTTATATATTTATATACACTGTTTCCAGTCTTCTAGCTAACAACACTATTCATGTCGTTATACCTGAATTTCTTGAATAAAAAATTGATAATTTGCATATATTAGAATATTTAAAATGGCTTAATAATACTCATCGGGCTTTGTTTAACGAGGACTGACGTCATAACGAGGTTAATAAAGATTGGCTTAGTGTAAACTGATATCATAATAAGACTCGAGGGGATTGACTTAAATAAGGGCAACAACTTGTAGGGTAAGACGTTTTGGAACCTACAGGTGGAAATGGTTGGAATCCGTTTTGTTTTTTTAAATAATTTCTCATTATAGAACCATCATATTTTTCTTCTCTCTGAGTTACACGTGTGAGAGCTTTCAACGCTAATATATTGATTTCCGCAGGAGGCAAACCGTAGACAGCACATTGTGCAAATTTACGTCTACACTTACACAAAACAAAGATATTTCAAATAAAGAAAAGAAAATTAACCGATAGCTGAAGCAATGATTAAATGTTGTTGTTTTTAACACAAATCACATAATCATTGATTTGAACAAAGTTTATATATTTCAGATTGTACTGTAAGTCCACTGTCCCATCTGGGGACTTTGAATAACGGTAAAAATGATTACGTGATATTTGTGTGTTATAAAGTAACATACATAATACATATTTACCTATTATTTATTACCCATGTGTATATAAAAATAAAGTAATAGAAAATGATAGCGCCATATCTGAGATATGTGTAATTTAATTTTCAATTAAACACCATTTTTTGTTAAATTCTGATAAAAGTGTTTAATACGATATGTCTTCCAGATTTTGTTATCCTTAAATATTTAAATTCGAAAGGATAAAGAAAGAGTTTCTTAGTTTGTTATTTTCTGAGATTTAAAGTTGAAAGAGGATGGCCTACTCAGAAAGATGGTGAACATATTTCAACAGTATGTCCAATACTTGTTTTTTTTTCATTACTTTTTGTTATTGTTTTAATAAAGTTTTATTTCATTATTTATTTTATCTTACTTAAATGGAAAAGCACATAAGCTACATGGCAGGCATGTACATTTCGAATAAGATTTTAATGTTGTGTTTTTTTTTACAATAAAAATTCATACATATATGTGTTACCCTCTGGTCTATGGGATTTCTCATCTTCTGAAGATATAAACTAGGGTAGGATTTGAACTGTACATTCACTGTCTCCCCTGCTTTATGAAAATTTGAGCATTGCTATTTTTATTAGAAGGTATTCAAATCGTAAATGTTTTTCAATTTTACATTGCTATGTTTTGATGACGTTCATATCAGTGGTTTTGACATCTATTTGGACGTATGAACTGCTTTTTCCCGTTTGATATTCAAATCAACGTTTCCACCAAAAACATTTGCAAAATCGATTTACGTAATTTTCTCAATAAAAATACTGTAGAAAAAAATACAAAAAAGCTGTTAGCAGTAGTTTTCCCCTGCTGATAAATTATGCATGATATGTCATAAAACTGTTTCTCTCTAAGAAACAGACTGAAATTCTTTTGGAGCGTTGTAACACTAGGAACGGATAAAAGTTTCCAAGAAAATGTTGCCCTATGTGCTATATACCGTTAACTACTAGCATGTAAAAAAGACAAACAATGAGTGCAACTTGTCATTAGCCAACTGTAGACGTCACTGAAAAAAAACAAAGTCAATTACAGAAACTATCTGAAGAGAGTCGAAGTTCTGGAAGCAGTCGTTGAAAGAGGTTGAATGATCAGAGATTTTACTCAACATCTCCATAAATGGTTATTCTAAATTAACCTGCTAATGATTTAGTGTTTCTTTTCAACATTAATGGGCGTAACTCTCTGTTGTTGATTTCATTCTTTTCTTTAAAGGTTATTGGGCGTAACTCTCTGTTGTTGATTTCATTCTTTTCTTTAAAGGTTATTGGGCGTTATCCTCTGTTGTCGATTTCTTTTTCTTTAAATATTATTGTGCGTTATCCTCTGTTGTCGATGTCATTCATTCCTTTAAAGGTTATTGGGCGTTACTCTCTATTGTCGATTTCTTTGTTTTCTTTAAAGATTATTGTATAGTTATTCGCTGTTGACGAGTTCAGTATTTCCTTCAAATATTATTGTAAGGTTATCTTCTGTTGATGATTTAAGTATTTCCTTTAAACATCATTGTAAGGTTATCTTCTGTTGACGATTTCAGTATTTCCTTTAAACATTATTGTAAGGTTATCTTCTGTTGACGATTTCAGTATTTCCTTTAAACATCATTGTAAGGTTATCTTCTGTTGACGATTTCAGTATTTCCTTTAAACATTATTGTAAGGTTATCTTCTGTTGACGATTTCAGTATTTCCTTTAAATATTATTCTAAGATTATCATCTGTTGACGATTTCATCGTTTTCTATGTCGTACACCCCTGCTCCAAGTGTACCTAGTATCAGTTTGGAAATTTATTGTTTTCATATCTTGGTTTTACTGGGAAGGTTTCAGTGTAATGTATTTTGGTAAGGTTGAAGAGGAAGCTAACAGAGTGTTGATGGAAGACGAGCAACCAACGAATGATTCTCACTCATTAGTCTCTGTGATTCACCAGTAGGTGGCTAGATTATATCTGCCTTGGATATTGTTTACCTACAGATGAGACAACACAACAGATGTATATTTTATCACGATTGAATTTAGGGCAATACTAAGTTTAATGACGCTAATTACGTTGTCATAAATCTATTAATTAATTATATTTCCTATAATATTTATTGTGAACTGTCACTGTTGAATAACTATATCTGTCTTTAGCCAAACCGTGTACAATTATAGTTACATTAAGAGCATCACAATGTATTTTTATATACAGTGTTCTAATAGCAACTGTTTCTGTTCAAATTCAGTCGAGTATTACTAGATGCACTGTTACCATAGCAACCGTGATTATCCGCTATCCTCTTGTCATTTGTACAAAGGTGTGTGACGTCATCTTTCGAATAATATCCGTCGTTACCTGAAAGAACAGTCGAATGGTGATACAGGAACGATAAAAACATGAAATATATGTATGCGTAGTTTATTTCGAGCCATGCTGCCCGAAAAAATAAACAAACAATTGTTTTGCTGTTTGTGGAAAAGCAAATAGAGTTGATATTTAGTGTGAGCAGTTAACAAAATTGTTGATTTTTGCATGTGAAACAATTTTAATGTAAGTGGGAGAGAAGGTATGAATCTCTTGGAAAAATTTTAAAATAAATAAAAGTCCGAAATCTGTAGCATTATGCACTTGTTAAAACGACAATATGTTCGTGGTTAAGATAGCTTATGATAAATGGGTAGCAACTGAAGAGAAAGAACATTTTTTTGTCTTTACAGTTTATATATTTGTATTTCAGTTGGAAAACATGTCACTTCCTGAATGCTAATACAAGGTGAAGAATGATAATATAAACAACAGGTGGCACTGCATATACATAGTTTATATTGTTTAAGAAATGACATGAGAAAAATATGAGAAACCTTAATAAACTATAAATTAATATGGGCCAAGCTAAATATTTTCTCTTTCATAGTATTTATTTACCTTCATTATGTGCCACTAACCAAAATATCACCGATAAGGAAATATGCATTAAAATATATAATTGTATGCTAAATATCCTACAGTTGCTGAGGGGCAAGTCTGCAAATTTGCAATACTTATAACGTTAAAAACCGATATGCGATACCTCTGGTGGATAGAGCACAGATAGCTCATTCTAAAGTTTGTACTTCGCTACGAACAAACAAAACTGTGTATGTTACCTACGGATAACGACTGCTTTAGAATCCTATGTCCTTGGCTTTGAACTAGTTCATAAAGGGAAAGCACCTAGTTAACACCATTCGTTGACATCTATTGGACAATTCTATTATGAATAGTAGGAATATTTTCATCGTCACTGTCAAGGCGCAATCACGTACTTTTGTGGAAGAGGGACTTGAACAGTGAATCCGACGATCCATGGTCCTGTCACACTAACCACTAGGCTTAGCTCAGTTTAGAAAACAATAACGACAGGACTTTTTTTTCTAAGTTTCGTTTCACTTCTCTGGGCGTATAGAATAATGACACATTGGTGATGAATGTTATTAAGTGTCTAAGCTATTAGGAAAGTAATAGGGAGTAGTGCGAATTCTTGATCTCAGTATTGCTATAGTATTTATTATAATAAGAGAAATACGTTCAAAAACATTATTAGAAACCAGCATTGTTGACAGAGCTCTTCAACTGAATCCTTGTATTGTAATAATAAGTATGGTAGTAAGAGAAAGACGTTAGAAACAGTATTAGAAATGAGCATTGTTGGTATGACCCTACAACTGAATTCTTGTATTGTAATAGTAACTAGCATTGTTACAATGCTTTGTTAATTTTTTTCTGCCGGTCGATATTGTTCATATACAAATAATTCTGGGAACAAGGATTCTTAAAATAATTTTTGTGCTATTTGATCTATTTCAATATTTGTAGCATAGATTTACAGAGTTCGATAACAGTTAAAGAGAAACGACCTTTACACTCCAAATAAATATAAAAGTTAACCCTAAAGAAACCGTAAAAGCGAAACGTTGGTTTAAATTTAATATATATATATATTATTTTATATCTATCTGGAGTGTTAGGGTGGCTTTTTTCTTAACTTTGATCTGTTTCAATGTTACCAATTTCCTGTTAGTAGGTTACTAATAACATGCTTCAAAATATTTCTCTACATTCTGTGGTCACCGGTAAGTGTGGATTTACAACGCTAAAATCAGAGGTTTGATTCATCTCGGTGGACTTAGCAGATAACCCGATGTGGCTTTGCTCTAAGAATACACACTTTCTGTGGTTTAATTTTTAATCTGTAATGGTGACTTTAATCTTGTATTCCGCGTATTTAAAAGTTCTAGTTTTACTGTAAAACAAAACGAGAAATATTTCAGTAAATAATAATTTCTTTCATTGAAACACTTAGTAAATACGAGGAAAAAGAAATCAAATGTACATTGAAATGGCTCTCCGGTTTCAATACCGTGGCAGACAAAGAAGAGACAGGCAATCTGTTGAGTGGTTTTCCGCCTACCAACAATACGCAGAACGATGCCCGAAAACACCATGTTTGGAAATAGCCGCAAGATATCAGAGTAAATATCAGTACTTCACAAAAGTGTCTTAGGCTGTTATCCGCCATAATCCTCTGCTAACGAGATTTTTTGTGTGGAAATCTCTGAAAGAAAATTGCCAGTTTTCATTTCAATATATTGTTGATAAGTGAAGTTTAGATGTGATATAGACACCTAGATAATATTGTTGTATAGTATTACACTGTCTCACAAACACACACACAAATGTAGTAATAAAAGTTTAGACGAAAAGAAATATCGGTCTGGGAGACTCGAACGTCTAATAATTTTAGGGATAACTGTTAACGCTACTACATCGCCTAAGGCCTGTTGTACCTAAGTTTGATTTCCCTAACGGATAAAAGAAAAAATAGTTGTAGATAAGTATGGACGTCGTATATTTGACTCTTTTGGACTATTAATGTAACAGATGGATTAGGTTTCATTAGTTCTCTTATCTTCTCTAGTATCTAAACCCGTGAAAATATTCTCATTAAATATTTGTTTTGAAACTTTTCCTTTCTGAAGTTATTCATTATAAAATAACAAAGTTCGGAACAGAACGTAAAAGAAGTAATGCAATAAGAGTAGGAAATAGTTCACAAAAATCAATACGAAAAAAGAAAATGTTTCCAAAAAATAATAGTACCTGGGATTATCTTGTTACGTTACAATATATGGGCGGGTGTGGCCAAGACTTGTGACTGCTGCAAAGACACGCTCTATATTTTTGACTGTGGGTGTGCCAGTTGATTGATGGTTAAGTACCACCACTATTCCATCAGGAAGTTGTAGTCCGAAAGGTGGCAGTGTGTACTGTTAACAGTAGTATATCCGATTTGTTAGAGATGGCTATGCGCAAATAGTTTTCATGCCAGTTTGTACAAAACAAATTTGAAACTGACAAACAAATTCTCACGTTTTTGTTAAGTTGATCGGTTTGTTGGTTTGGAGTTTTTTGTTGAGTACTTTGCTTCAGGTCTAATATTTCTCTTGAAACATCAAACGCATTTTGTGAAAAAATGGTACCGGACGTGGAGAGGAAAGAACCAGCACAATAAAAATGTTACTGATTCCAAAAGAAAGTCAGTGAAATAAGATAGTGTAGATATAATAATGTATCGTTATAGCTACTAATATTAGTAGAACCAACTGACAACATCTGTGAAATTTCGACCTAAACTCAAATCCTGCGTCATTTCCTGCGAAATTTTAGTAATAAATAGTTTTAAAAAATGACAGTCTTTCCCTGTGACTTAGCGCCAAGAATCTAGGCTTAAACTGTTAATATCGAGTTGTTTAGCTCCGTTTTTTGTTTATTTTAAAGCACTATTCTACACAATGACCATTCTGTGCTTTGTTCACAACGGGTGAAGTCAAAAGTTTAGCATTATAATCCTACTGACTCGCCACTGAGCCACAAGGGGTCATATGAATATAAAATGGTAAAACACTGAACAGTTTTCAGTTAGCTGGTTAATAATAAGTGCGTCATAGTTGTTATTTAATGACAACTACCGTGTTGAACATTAGGTGCAAGAGAATTTTTGGGATTATATTTAAGTTTAATTTAGAATATCCTAATTTTAATTATAGGTAAGGGCCGAGTGTTTTCCTGCAGGGCTGTCGAGATGAGATTCTTTGGTTCACGTCCTTTTACGCTCTGGGATTGACCATTACATTATAATGCCCCCACGGCTGCAAGGGCAAACATGTTTGGTGTGACAGAGATTCGGACCCCGCGACCTTCAGATTACGAGTTGAGTGCCTTAACCACCTGGCCATGTCGAACCGTTGGAAAAGATAAATCTTATATTGGGGTTTCCCAAACCATATTTTGTATTTAACCTTAATGTTCAATCATGTTTTTAATTAATTGTTGTTGCGAATTCTGTTTGAAAAATTCCAAGCAAATCAATTTAAATTAACTTTCTTTTCCTCATTTTACAAATCAGTAAAATTCGATTATATATCTTGCGTTTTCAGTCGTAACTGTAGGGTTATGATAAATAGGAAAACATTGTTGCTTTGAGGCATTGTGAGAAATATATTGAGTTGCTTGTGACTCTGTAGAATCATACGTGTTTCTGGGCGAACTGTTGTTGTCCTTTTCTTAATAGTGCAAAACTACACTATTTGCACACTGCGGAGATTGGAACACCGAATTGTTGCGGTGTAAGTGCGCTATTAAGTTACGTATTATAATTTATCTCGGACGAATCTCCGATTGATTATGTTACGTATTAGGATTTTAAATAACCAGAAATTTGAATTTAGAAATTAACTAAATGTTGTTATGTATTAAATTTATTATATTTGCTGATATACACAGCTTTTGTTTCTTAACACAAATATATTTTAATGTACAAACAACAATACAATTTATAATAATGGCTATTCGCCCCCCAGTGGCTCAGCCGCATTTCTGCGTACTTACAACGCTAAAATCCGGGTTTCGATACCCGTGGTGGGCAAAGCACAGATAGCCCATTGTGTAGCTTTGTGCTTAATTCAAAACAACAACAGCTATTACAAATAATTACACTTTGTAACAAAATTGTTACTTTTTATTGTTCCTGGGCAGAAAGTGTTATTTCCCAAATGCCTAAAGTAAATGAAAAGACCTACTTTTCATTTCAAACTTTGCTTTTATGATCTGGGAGTGTATAACAAAGACATGATTGGAGACTATATTTGGGGGCTGATACGTGAACGTGATTTACATTGCAGTCGCAAATCTCGAAAAACTACTCACTTCTAAACATTTTTTATAACTTTAGTATAACCACATGTAAATTTTGATTCATATGTTGCTTTATTCAAACCTTATGAAAATGAAAATGTGCAAATTTGCTCGTTTTTGCATAGAAAATAGGATAATTTCTAAATTTAATTATCCAGGTCACAAAAGCAAATTTTGAAGGGAATAATGGCCATTTTCTGTACTTTTACAACATAAGCAATTAAGAAGTAACACTTACTATCCAGGAACAAAGTTTGTGTTACATAGTGCTATTTATATACAAAAACAATTAAAACTGTACTCCTCTGTTTGGTGTTGGACTGAATATCTTATCGACGGTCCAGATCCACGACGAGCAAATTAATTTTATGTTGATACACAGATACACTTCACTTCACGGGAATGCTAGCTAGCTCTATTCTTGTTGGTCTAACACCGTTTGTAAGCGTACTTTTTACCGAGTTAAATATCTAATGTCCTCGTAGAAATACTAACGTCAGAAGTTAATTCTCTGAAGTTGAAGGGTTCGAAACCTTTGAAATATATAAATATTCCCTGTCCAATACGGTAGTTTCCCGATTAATAAGCGATTATCACATTATAGCTTCCGAGGCTTAAACTAACTAACTGTAGCAGACCAACAATATTCTCAAAACTGTCTCTTGGCGTGTCGAATTATAATTCTTAAGGTGAGGCTCTAGAAAGTTCAGTTGGCAACAATACTCGAAGGTACGCTAGTACTTTTGTAAAACATATATTATTGATTCTTACTCTTGAGATCCTCTACATTTAGAGAACAGGCAGTATACATTTAAAAATATAAGTTACAGAATTTTCTAAATAGGTAGGTATTAGAATAATATTAAATCCGTTACACCGTAAACTTACCGTTAAAAAACCGAATGCTGTGTGAATAGAGTGTGTCGTTTGATGGTGAATTTTCACTCTTCAATATTGTCTAAAATATCCCTAGAATATGATATGAAGGGAAAAATATTTCCTCAGAGTTCTTGCTTCTAACAAGGACGAAAATTTGACTTGGCCGAAACATTAATAATATTAAATATTCTCCAACCGAATCTTGTGTTCCATGAAACACTGTACACTGCGCCCGGCATGACCAGGTAGTTAAGGCACTCAACTCTTAATCCGAGGGTCGCGGGTTCGAATCCCCGTGACATCAAACATGCTCGCCATTTCAGCCGTGAGGGCGTTATAATTGTGCAGTGAATCCCACTATTCGTTGGTAAAAAAGTAGCCCAAGAGCTGGCGGTGGGTGGTGATGACTAGCTGCCTTCCCTCTAGTCTTACACTGCTAAATCAAGGACGGGTAGCGCAGATAGCCCTCGTGTAGGTTTGCGCAAAATTAAAAAACAAACAAACAAACAAACAACTATGCACTAACTGGTAAACATTTTAATACAAGTTAGACAAAAATTTGGTAATTTTAAAGTGTATACAAAGTATTTAAAAGAAGTAAAGTCGGAGATACTATAGACATTATTTACTCAAATTACAAACTCTTATTTTCGCTTCATGCTGTTATCTAAAATTACATTTCGTGGAGTCAGAAATAGAGATTTGTAGTTTGATTAAATAATGTTCACAATATCTCCGGACTTGTTTTCTTAATTGTTTTATGATCCCTAGTTGCAGATTTTAAATTCCTAATATTTTATTTACTTTGTTTACTGGTATTTTTATTATTCTAATGTGGCTAACTTTATACATTGTAATGATGGTAAACACAGCTAGTTAAAAGCTGATATGGTTCATGATGAGTTACTGCAGCTAATGGCTATTTGATCGCATTAATTCGAAATCTAAAGTGTTAAGTTCGTAGCTGGAAATTGTCATGAAGAGTTGCTGGAGAATATCGTGAACATTTATAGTTTCTGTATAAATAAATTCTCTATACATGATGCGTAGTGATTAGCAAAATATTTGCATAGACTAATACACAACTTCCACTAGGTACGTATAAAAGTTTAACAATAGAAATGCAGAATTTTTCAAATAAAACATATACATCTAAAACGTTGCTTTGTTCTTTTGAATTTCGCGCAAAGCTACTCGAGGGCTATCTGCGTTAGCCGTCCTTAATTTAGCAGTATAAGACTAGAGGGAAGGCAGCTAGTCATCACCACCCACCGCTAACTCTTGGGCTATTCTTTTACCAATGAATAGTGGGATTGACCGTAACATTATGACGTCCTCACGGCTGAAATGGCGAGTATGTTTGGTGCGACCGGGATTCGAACCCACGACCCTCAAATTACGAGTCAAACGCCTTAACACGCTTGGCCATGCCGGGCTACCTCGCGTTAAATAAACCTTCGTATGTTTTAAGGTAATTATTTTAAGAATTTGTATAATAATAAATTTTAATATTATATTTTTTATTATTTTCTTTTTAATCCTTCACATAGATAATATAGGGGTTAACTTCCAAAAGACACTAATTGTATTGTGTACAAATCGTTGAATTTCTACATGTTACATCCATCTAATATTCATCTGTTATTGACTGGTAATTCTTATTTCACCCTGTGCTTAATAGCTTTGAAGGAATATCAGATAACTTACACTAACATTATGATGTTATGTGAAATATAAAAACAATAAATCGACTTTTAGGTACAGGTATGTAGTATTCTACAGAAGGTTTGGATACAATACACTAAGCATTTCTGTTGTAGGTTGGGATAGAAAATACTAACAAAAAGATTTACAAATGGGCCTTCTTGAGTGGATTTTCTTTTCCTTGTGAGTCTAACATGCGTGCTTTTTATGCATTTGTAGATGTGTAGACTTAGCAGTCGATAGTAGAAGTTATTTGAATTAAATTACAATAACGTAATAGAAATTAACAAGACATGTTATTACACCACCTTTGTTGATGACAATGGCTCTGGTCTATGTATCGAGCGGAAACTTCCGATTAAACAGGAAATGGAACAGTTTCATAATTATTAGAGGAACGTTTTCTATATAAGTATACTTTGAAGCCATTGTAACTAGAATAATGACGTATCATATTGCATTAATTATAGGAAAAATGAGTTTTTAAAAAGCCAAAAAGAAATAACATAATTTCGCCGGGCCTTTGTTTTTTCTTATGAAATTATTTCTTAAAATTGTGTTATTTGATCAAATTATTTTATTTTGTGAAAAAAGACATGGATATTTCTTTAAACCTCATGATTTATAATTCTTTGCTTAAAGATGTATTGCCATAAAAGGAAATAATAAATATCATAATTTAATGAAGTTATTATAATTCCTAGTCGTTCATTTATAGTCATAACAGATTAAAGCTTATGATAGTAGCATCCAGAAAAAAGGATTGTGATATTCCATCTGTGAATCCGGATTGTGATATTCCATCTGTGAATCCAAATTTAAAACTCCAAAGTTAAATAAGTTGACCATCATAAAAAAAAAATAATGGTGCTGATCTAAATCTCCTGTTAGCAATAATTGTAATGGAAGGTTATTGAGCTATGTACAGTGGAGCGCCATTAAGCCGCGGATTAGTAAACCGCAAAATTGCTTAAGCCGCTGTAGCAAGTCTTGTCCCACAATTTTTGATGTATTAAATCTACTACCTGGTTTTTAAAGTTTCTCACACTCTCCTTGTCAAAATTGTGTTGTATATTTTATTTATTAAAAAGGGGAAAAGCGAACCATCGCAATGCATTGGTCGTTTGTGTTAAAACGGCACTTATCAATTGTATCTGAATAGTCTATACATTAATATTATAATGATCACGCAAGAGCCCGCATGAGGCTCCCAGGCAAAGCCGTTGGCGACTTCGACTTTTCAGTCACAAAGGTTTAAGCCGCGGACCACTTAAGCCGCGGTTAAGCAGGTTGACCCCACAAATACCGCGGCTTAACGGCGCTCCACTGTATTTCTTTCTTTCTACCGTGTTTCTCCGAAAATAAGACAGGGCTTATATTAATTTTCACTCCAAAATATGACACTAGGGCTTATTTTCGGGGGATGTCTTATTTTGATATATTAAAAAAATGAAGTTACAAATTAAAAATTATAAGACCTCTAAATAAATAGAAATTACGAAAAACATTCAGAAACTCAATTTGATTAATACTTAAACAAACTAATTAACTAACTATTAAACTAATTAATAAATTATTTTTTTTATTTCTTTCCTCTTCCTGCCACTCTTAACTAGGGCTTATTTTAAGGGTAGGGCTAAAATTAAAACTATCCCCAAAAATCACACTAGGTCTTATTTTATGGGTAGGTCTTATTATCGGAGAAACACGGTATATATATATTTGTATTTAGAGTATTACTTTTACAAAGATTTGATTGTGTGCAGAACTTCTGATGTGACATAACTATTGAAAATGTGTTATTCTCAGACAAACAGTAGTTTACAATGATTTCACTACAAATAATGTTTGTTTGTTTAGAGTTAAGCACAAAACTTCACAATGGGCTTATGATGATGTTAATGAGATGACCGATAGAAAGTTGTGGTAAAACGAAATAAGTTTGTGTTGGCTGAGAAGCAAGTGAAATGTCGAGGTAGCGCTACTACCTTGACATAAACAACTTACCTTTAGCCCCTGTCTCTTTATTTTATTATATATCAATCTACCTAATTTAATTATAATTCTTTAAAAGGTTTTTCGGTAATTACAAAAAGATGAAGTTTGTGTGGTCATTACTGTGTGAGCTTGCAGTCTCTATTTTTAAAGTGAGATACCATAAAGAAGGAAAGGAGCTAGTTAACATTATTTAGGCCCGGTGTGACTCGTAATCCGAGGGTCGCGGGTTCGAATCCTGGTCGCACCAAACATGCTCGCCCTTTCAGCCGTGGGGGCGTTATAAGTGACGGTGAATCCCACTATTCGTTGGTAAAAGAGTACCCCAAGAGTTGGCGGTGGGTGGTGATGACTAGCTGCCTTCCTTCTAGTCTTACACTGCTAAATTAGGAACGGCTAGCGCAGATAGCCCTCGAGTAGCTTCGCGCGAAACTCAAAACAAAACAAACAATCCTTTCTTTAAAATACCTTTACCTCACAACTAAGTAGGCCTGGCATGGCCAAGCGCGTAAGGCGTGCGACTCGTAGTCCGAGGGTCGCGAGTTCGCGCCCGTGTCGCACTAAACATGCTTGCCCTCCCAGCCGTGGGGGCGTATAATGTGACGGTCAATCCCACTGTTCGTTGGTAAAAGAGTAGCCCAAGAGTTGGCGGTGGGTGGTGATGACTAGCTACCTTCCCTCTAGTCTTACACTGCAAAATTAGGGACGGCTAGCACAGATAGCTCTCGAGTAGCTTTGTGCGAAATTCCAAAAAACAAAACAAACACAACTAAGTATTCATTTGTGCCGTTAAACAATATGTAAACAAGAACGTAATAGAATTATTGCTTTTCTATTAGATTTCTAAATACTTTTCTTTAACTATAAGCAGTATAATTGGTCAACGTTTGAAATGTTTTTGAAAATTCTTTTAAAATACATCAATTAAAAAAACTGACTAAGAACATTTTTTTTCTTAGTTTTCCTTTTAGGCGATGGTTCGAAGTTAGAAATTATATACACCAATGAGTAATATTGGCTGTAGTATTTTTAGGTGATGCTTTGGAGTTAGGAATTAAATATATCAATTAGTATTATTGGCTAGAATATGTTTAGATCTTTTAGGTGATGCTTTGGAATTAGGAATAAATTACTTCGGTCAAAAAGTGGTTTTCAAGTAGTGTAGTACTTGAGATAGAAGCTCAGGCCAAACATTTTGGTTATTGTGAAGAAAAATAGGGAAAAGTACAATTGAAGAAAGAAACGTTTCATTTCAGAAGAAAATGTATACATATAAAGTTTATAATAAATAAATATATAACCTCATTTAAAAATATATCAAGTTACATTACACTTTAATTGTAAAACGTTAATCACATAATTTCAAAATATTGGTTTTAGGGTAGCGACAACACATACATAACGTTATATTTATAATTAAACGTTAATTACATGACTGCCAAACATTGGTTTCAAGGTAGCGACAACACATACGTGATTATGTTACATTCATAATAAAACTTTCTTTCTTCTATTTACATAAAACTGTGGCTTTGTTCTTGAAGGAAACGTCGAAAGCTATTTCAGTTGCTACTACAGTTGTGCATGGAGAGATATTTACATTCATATAGAATATAACTCAATATTAATTTTTATCAGCCTTGGTTACAGTAATATCACAAATAGTCCTGAAATATGGTGCATATGGATATTTTCTTTCTCTTAAAATGGATTAACATCTGCCTTGTATCTTGTAGGCGTATAAGCGGTTTTTCTACAACTTTTGATGTATTTAAACTGTTTGGTTTAATATATTTTCCCCAGTTCATAACTTTCGAAGACATACTTTAATAAATAGGTTTGAACAGAGATGGCAACCATTACATTTTGTGTGTGAGGATTTTCCCATCAACAGCTGTTACATTTTTACTCTAGTAAATAAAAGTTGATATTTTTTTGCTTGAAAATCTATTTGTAAGAACTTATAAGTCACACCTCCAGGAATTTACAGTTGATGTATTTTTAAATGATTTCTTTTGTTTATTAAATTTCGCACACAGCTTCTCGAGGGCTATTTACAATAGCCGTTTGGACTTTGGAAGTGATAGACTGCAAGGAAAGCAGCTAGTCAACATCACACACCTCTAATTCTTGGGCTTTTCTCTTACCAACTAATAGTAGAATTAACCGTTTATATTAACGCCCCCATTGTTGAAAAGGAGAGCACGTTCAGTGACCTGATTCGAACATTTGATCCAGAGATTGCGAGCTGAGTGCCCTGACCACAATGTTTTGCCAGATCACTAATTTCGTCAAGTATCTTAAACAAATCTTTCCACTACGTTACAATCTAAATGATAAATAGGCGTATTTACAGAAAACGTGTTGTTTTGATTAATTTACTGATTGAGGCCCGGCATAACCAGGTGGTTAAGGCACTGGACTCGTAATCCGAGGGTTGCGGGTTCGAATTTTCGTCACACCAAAAATGCTCGCCCTTTCAGCCGTGGGTACAATATAATGTTACGGTCAATCCCACTCTTCGTTGGTAAAAGAGTAGCTCAAGAGATGGCGGTGGGTTGTGATAACTAGCTGCCTTCCCTCTAGTCTTACACTGCTATATTAGGGACGGCTAGTGCAGATAGCCCTCGTGTAGCTTTGCGCGAAATTCATAAACAAAAACAATTTACTGATTGAGATAAAATAATAAATTACATTGTGCCTTGCTAATCGCCCTAATTCTTAATTGAAATCATAGCTTGTAAAAGCTGATGATTTCATTAATATAAACCACATGAAATAACTTTATTACAATAAAAGCACGTTACCAATATTGTTCTGATCAATATCAGAGTAATATATCTATGTGATACTTTTATTGATTTAACTAGTCGAAAAGCGGAACCAAATTATCACAGTGAGAGAAGAGGCCAGAGTTCCAATGTTAAGGCGTGTGATGAGTTCTTTCGTGAAACGATATTGTTTTAATTTCCTTACGAGAAAGGGAAATAAGTCAAAACTAATTATCCACGGGTTAATAAACCAGAAAGTGGATCATTGTAGCAGTAATAAAGTTCACGTCAACCTGATTTTTTGTACTATTATCTCATATTTTGAAAGTTAATTTCCAGATTTGAAACGTGATAATTCAGTTTATTAGGAATGTTTAAGTATGGAAAAAAATTGGTATCCAGTTAATCATGTGTATTAAACAAAGAAATAAAATTAGCTGGTTTAAAAGATGGAATTCCTTGATTGTTTGTGACGTATGTAAAGTTTTCATTTCACAACTGACACAGATACCTCGTTACATCATTTCTTATTTTACTTATTGTTTCTTTTTCTTTCTTTCTCTTCCGGATTTTAACGGATACCAGAGAATCACTTTAGGGAATGCAAGCTTCTCGTCTTGCCTCAAACAGAAAGACAAGTAAAAAGAACAAAAACGAACTGGTTGTTTTGGCACGGTGAGCGCACGGTTAAAACATCAAGAATGTTATAATTAAGGGCTTGAAGAACAACAAAGAAAAAAGACCGCTTTAGATTGTGTTTTCTCATACAAATGTATACAAGAGAATGCAACTAATTACCTGGCGCCCCCCAGTCGCACAGCTGCATGTATCCGGACTTACAACGCTAGAAATCAGGTTTCGATATGGGCAGACCACAGAAAGGCAATCGTGTAGCATTGTGCTTAATAACAAACAAACAAAAAATGCCTGGTGTTGCTAGTCGTAAGATTCGAAGATTTAACAATGCTCATAGATTCGAGGAACAACTCCATTTTTAAAGTAAAATTACAGAATTAGTGCTTTAGTGAAGGTAAAAAGCATACGAAAACAGCTAAGGTTGTAACTTAGACGTTAAATAAAAGTATCTGTTTATCTTTTCCAGAAAAATACACGTGTCTGATTTTGTAGTCGCAACATTGAAGCGTCTACAAATATTTTTAAAAACAAGTAACGAGGTTATAATGCAAACATTATAAAAATACTACTGTGAAATATTTTAACCTGGAATTTAAAGTATCATAATTAAAAGAGAAGAAAGAATATATTCATATTTTCATTGAAACATTTATTTAATTTGTCTTCAAAATCTATTAGATATATAAATTTAATCACATTTAAAACGCACAGAAATATAGATAAGAATTAAAAGTATAAATAGAATTAGTCTAAAAATACAAATTCTAAAATTTGCAAGCCAAATTAGTTTAGTTTTGTCAAATGACTAGACTGAAAAAAATGTTAAGTTATATCCTGAGTTAACTAATGATCAACTAACAAAAAGTTTCGCTAACCAGCAAATCATTTGATAACAATAAAGACTCAATTTAAAAAAGTAACTAGGCCTAAAATAGTTACAACTAATTCTAATCTAAGTTCAGGTGGGAACAACAAGTAAAAAATGTACAGCAACTATAAACACATTTGATGATCAGTAGAATCAAATTACGAAACGTAACTAGGAATAATTTTAAGGCGCAAAAAATCTATACTTCTAAGATAAGTAAGGAACAACAAACAGAAATGCATAGTGAACTGTAAAAACATTTGATAGATAAATAATATTTGAAATTAAAGCAAGGCCTAAATGAGATAGACAAAATCTGATTCTAAGTTACGTAAAGAATAAAAAATACAAGTGTAAAGTTAACTATAAAAAATGTGATGACTAATATAGATTCAAATAAGTGGTTGAGTCTAACAACGCAAAATGCATATTTTTTTTCTTTATGTTCATTGGCCTTAAGATTTTGGCCAGCAGTGTATATATATGGATGCTTGAATAACTACCAGCGGTAACTAAACTGAAACTAGTCAGTACGGTAAACAAACAACAAAGGTAAATTAAGATTGTGCGCTAAGCGTGTTTGAAAAAAATAAAAACATAAAAATCTTATTCATCACATAAAGAGTTCGGTATTTCCCTGGGTACAAAGGAACATTAGCCGTCTTGGGCCTAGATATTCGTGAGTAGTATTTGGATCGTAAATGTTGCAGAAAAAGAAACATTTTTTGTTTTTGCTTTTTCTGAAAAATGGAGAAACACTCATCAACGTAAAATGGATGAGATTTTAAAACGAAAATTGTTTTAAATTAAAAAAATAAATTGTAAGAAGCAAGAAATTCAGAAGAGAAGGATATGATAGAAAATAAAAGAAATACATTTGAACGTGAGAAGAGTGTCTGAAAAAACAGCAACAAGAATTTCATTGTGCAAGAGTTAAGAACAGTAACTGGTACAGTACCTGGAAAAACAAAAGTACTTTCAGCTTGCAATGGATAGGAACGTTATTGGGAACTGTCTGAAACCTATTCGGTTTTTGAATTTTGCGCAAAGCTACACTAGGGCTATCTGCGCTAGCCGTCCCTAATTTCGTAGTGAACGACTAGATGGAAGACAACTACTCCTCATCACCACCCCCCTCCGCCCACTCTTGGGCTACTTTTTTATCAACGAATAGTGGGACAGCTTTCACGTTATACGACCCCACGGCTGAAAGGGCCAGCATGTTTGGTGTGACGGGGATTCGAACCCGCGACCCTCGAATTACGAGTCGAGCGTCCCCTAACCACCTGGCCTCTACTGTAAAAACAAACAAATCACTTAACCTTGTAAAATATGATAATATTTCCAAGCTAGTGCAATTAGCCCTTGTGTAGCTTTCCGCAAATAACGAACACACATAGTAACCAAAACAACAATGTCAACGTGGATTTGATTAAGTTTAACAGTAAACTTTCTGAAACTGTAAAAAACAACAGTGAAAATATGTTACCGCAGGTAGACAATTGCTTAATGGTTCGTATTTCTATTACTTTTAGGTTGCGGGAGGCGATCTCCCCCACAGTGATTTAGCAGTAAGTCTAAAGGCTCATAACACTAAAAATTGGGTTTCGATACACGTGGTGGACAAGTACAGCACAGATAACTCACTGTATTGGTTTGTGCTTAACAACATTTAAATAAAGAAAAAGTTATGGGTGCAGTCACAGAAAATGAGAAAGCGGGCTGAGTCCCCTTCCAAGACAAGTGTGATAGTTTAGTGCCTTAAAGGCCTTGTTCTAATGATAAAAATAATTCCTTAATAGTGTGCTCATCAACCATCAATATCTTAATCATTATAATAAGGAACATGGTGTTATGTTGGTCATTAATCGTATGGAAATAATTATCGGTTATTCAAATACGTGTATATTTTGGTTTATTCTGGAAACGGGTAATCTCCCTTAAACCTTACTACATACGCCATTGCCCGTACCCTAGCATCAACTGAAATCTTACAACGAGCATTTCCTACACTTCACAGAATGTAATACCATAGAGTTATTAACAGAATACCAGCAGTTTATTGTCAGACACAGCACTGAGGAACTTCGTACATTTCACATTCTAAAGTTGCCTTTCTATATGTGCGCGTTAAAACATTGGCTTCCTTTTGCAGATTTCCTGTTGCAAAAACGATGATACAGTAAAGTATTTCAGCAGACAACATCACGAAACATTTAATGACGTACTGCCCTGAGGTAGCAACAGACTCGAATTTAAACAATCAATCGATAAACATCTCACATTTCGTGTTAAGAAACAGTGATACCTTTCAATTGACGTATTTAATTACTAATAATTATTTCTTGCTTTTTAATGACGTCTAACGTTTAGAAGTTGTCATCAGAACCCAGCTATGATTTAATTAATCTCCCATTTTTAATGGGTTAATGACTATCTTTAAACGTGGATAAAGTTTAACTAAACCCACCTTTCATCTCTAAGATATGGAGTCATAATATTTAGAGACACTCGGGACAAACGTTAGATATAAGATAACCTTTGATAAATGAATAATTGTAGTTACAGCTAAATCTCAAACCAATACCTTTGCTCAGTAGTTTGTTTGTTTTAATAATGTATATAAATCTCTAGGAAGTTGGGTTAAGGATAAAGTAAACCCTAAGTTTCCTTGGATTACCAAATATCTGTAAAATATATTTAAGCCTTAAGTTATCTTTAATTAGCATCTACAGAATGAAGGTAAACCCTACATTTCCTTGGTTTAATGAGTATGTGTTAGACAAAGATAAGCATTAAGATAACTTCAGCTGATAATCAACTATAGAAGTCAGATAATCCCTTAATATTCTAGAATTAATTAGTGTTTGTAAGGTATGGTTTCATTTATTCTGAATTTCGCACAAAGCTACCAGAGGACTATATGCGCTAGCCGTCCGTAATTTAGCAGTGTAAGACTAGAGAGAAGGCAGCTAGTCATCACAACCCACCACCAACTGTTGAGCTACTCTTTTACCAACGAATAGTTGGATTGATCGTCACATTGAAACGACCCCACGGCTGAAAGCATGTTTGTTGTGACGGGTATTCCAACTCGCAACCCTCAGATTACGGGTCAAGTGCCTTAACCACCTGGGCATGTCAGTAAGATAGGGTAAGACGTAGGCTACTTTCAAGCAGTGAGCATCTATAGGATATACACTGCTGGCCAAAATCTTAAGGCCAATGAACATGGAGAAAAAATGTGCATTTTGCGTTGTTTGACTCAACCACTTATTTGAGTCGATATTCGAAAGATGAAAATAATAAAAGGGGGAAAAAAAAACTTTAACTGAACTGGTTCGTGGTGTGGAAGGAGGCGTGGCCTTTGAAGATGTTTACGGTTTTTAAAGCCTTTCTCTTGTAGATGCCATCTTATTGTTCTTGAGCTGCATTCTGCGTCCGTTTGGGCCTTAATCTAGTACGATGATCGGCTTGTGTCTTGCCGAACAACCCGTCGAATCCTCCTGCTCAACGCCGGCGAAATTTTCTTGGGGCGACCACTTGAAATTCTCGTTCGATATCTCTCAGGGTCTTTTAAGAAAATTGCAACAGCAGTTTTACTACGCCCAATCTCACCCGCGATGGCACGTTGAGAGAGACCTCGCTTTTGTAGTTTGACAATTCTGCCACGTTTAAACTTTTTAGCCTTTGCCTTTTTTAGCATTTAATAGGGAAAATGTAAACACTATGAAATTAGCCTAAATATTAGCTGGTCAAAAGTTTAAGACCATACTGAAACGAAGCGTTAATCGGTAAACACGTAACGAAATTTGTATTCAAGCATTAGTATTTTATTGAGATTTTAGCCAGAAGTGTATATAAACCTTAGGTATCCTTGGATTATTATTTATCTATTGAATCTTGTTAAATTATTCAAATACATAAAATTTCAGAGGGAGCTGTACTCACTACTGAGGTTATTAACAGTGTCATCGATTAAAAGAAATAAATGTTTATTTCCTTATCTGGATTAAACATGAATTTCTCGACCAAGAGCGAAACAATTATTCTTATTGAATGCAAAATATTTAATTCACACCTAAAAGTATAAAACCAAAGTTGGAACTTTAATTCGGTGCGATGGGCTTCAATAGTAAGATATAGGTGAATCGATGAGATAATTACAACATGGTGAATTTATATCGGCTAATTATTTTTAGCTCGATAAATGTTTGTTTTTATTTACTTTCTAGTTTTTGTTTTAGACGTTTAAAAGAAAATATGACGATGGAAGAGGGCTTAAATTGGATATTGTGGAGTATGGAGCTAATATTTCGTGATATTTAATATTCTTTTCGACATGAACGACATCATTTCCAACATGGCCAGATTAGAGTCTACTAAACTGTAACGTAGTGGCACATAATTTTGAGCTAAAGCCACAGTAAAGCATTTCTGTCATTGGCACTTGCCGTGTACGTGGGTACTCTTAATAACAAATGAACTGCTGTAACGATTATCACCAAACCTGGTAGGTTACCTTAGAATCTCTGTGGAGGTGGTATGTGACATGCGTTAATTAGCGTGTAATACATTTTGAATGCCACTGATTTATTGCATAGAACCTGTGCTAGTGGCTAATGTGGCCATTCGTGAATTCGAAGATTCATTGTTCGCGTTTCAATGTTGAAAGAAAAACGAGCTACACATATTTGGGCCGTGAGTATGTTATAAGAGTGGCAGTCAAATTCCACTACTCGATCGGATTATTCCAATAGTTGGCGGTAAGTGCTGTTGAATAGCTGCTTTTCTTCTAGTCTAAGAGTTACAAATTACAAACAACTAGTACCAATAGTCCTTGTATATCTTTATTCACACTTCCGAAATCAGCAACATTGTAGCAATCACTGCACCTTTTGTTATGCATTACGATTTTAAATAGCCTCAAAATGAGCTAAATTTTAATGCAAAAGTTTATTAAACTTAAAAATTTGTGATGTGTGTCAATAAGATTGGTCTTCTTTCTTAATACAAATATATTTTAATGTACAAATAATAATACAATTTATAATAACGGTTATTACAGACAATGATTTTCATATAAAAGGTTAACAAACTCACAGACAATTTTAATTCCTCTTTTCGGTTTGGAACTTCCTTGATATATTATCGAGGGTTAACGGTGAGCGAATTAATTCCGAGTTAACGTAGGTACAATTTACTAAACAGGAAGCTAGCTAGCTCTATATTAGTCGCTGGTCTCACGCCGTTTACAAGCTGACTTTTCACCACTGAGGTTATACAGTGTTTTCGTAAAAACTCTCTTTGTTAACCTGAAGATAACCTAAGAAACATTATTCTCTGTTTATTAGGAAAAGTGTTAATACCCATACCAGCCGTTCTGAGATACGTTTTCTTAAAATACTGATGTCCGATATGACTTCACTGAAGTTAACCAGTTTGTAATGTTTGAAATATATAAACGTTCCTGGTTAAATATCTATAGTTTCCAGATTATTAAGCGTTAATCACTATTATAGCTTCCGAGGTTTAATGTATACCAACTGCAACAAACCAACAATATGATATTGTCTATCGGCGTCGATTTAACAGGCAAGGTCTTCGAAATTTCAGTTGGCCCAACAATACGCTAGTACTTTCAAAAATATATATATTGTTGATTCTCACACTCGAGAACCTTAGGAAATTTAGGGAATAAACGATAATTTCGCATTGGACGTTTAACAGTATAAGTTACGTGGATTTCTAAATATATATTTAACTGAAACAAACAAACAATTAAATTAACTATGTAATAGTAAATCCATTACACTTTATTATAACGTATTAAATTGCACAGCGGAATACTGAAATTGCCAACAGCTTAACCGATGAGTAGTTTGGTAAAAACAATTTCGTTTGTTATACAGTCTATAGAAATACATAAATAAATCATGAGAACCATATTCGTCAGAATGATGCATTTTCTTTATGTAAAGTTACACTTGCCTCGTCTGCTCGCATAGATCGCACCTCGAACTATAGCGTTATAAAATCTAAAGTTTCTGTTAACTCACCAATTTCATCTTTTTTTTTGTTATATGAGGAATAATCTGTTATCAATTATTGTGAATACTTTAAAAATATAGTTTTACACCAAATATCATATGATTCATTTACTACATGTAAAAGCCTCTCAATGGCACAGTGGTGTGTCTACGGAACCACACACTAGAAACCGGGTTTAGATATGCGTGGTGGGCATAGCACAGATAGCCCACTGCTTAACTTCAAAATAAACAAACAACTAAACTACATGTATATTTGCTTTATACATTTTCCGAGGTCAATCAGTTTCAAAAGAAAACAGAACAAGACAGATCTACATGTCAAAATAGTTTTTATGTGGTGTCTGTGAACTTAACTTAGACATCTCATCCTATGTGTTTTTTTTTTTGTTATCATTGCCTATTGTATGGTAAATTTCCACTCTAAAACAAAACCTGATTAACTCGATGAGCCAATTTCTTGACTCGCCCTTCAAAACTTTTTTCTGTCGACCTACCTTTGACGAGACTGAGAGTCTGAATAAATTGTTGTATTTTATACTTCAAAAAAGGGGAGGGAAAGTAACATTTCTAAAAGACGCGTTCGCAGAATTGTTATCGCAATTTAACATACATTGGCTGAATAACCAGTGTACGTGGAAGTTTGTTTAATCGATTCTGTCGTTCTGTTTTGCAACATAACCCTCCCGATAGAATTCAAACAATTAACATTTGACATCTCTCCTGACAATAAGAAAAAAAAATTCTTTATTTGTGTTACAATCTAGCATAAAAAACATCTACTTTTGGTGTAAAGAGGTATATATATATAACTATTGTTATAACTATCTGCGCTAGCCGTCCCTAATTTAACAATGTAAGACTAGAGGGAAGGCAGCTAGCCACTCACCACCAACTCTTAAGATACTCTTTTACCTTTGAATAGTGGGATTGATTGCACATTATAACGCCCGCACGGTTGAAAGGAGGAGCGTGTTTGGTGTGATGGCGATTCGAACCCGCGACTGTCAGATTACGAATCGAGTGCCTTAACTCTTGCCGCCTACACTACTACTATTAACAGGATAATAACATCAACTGCCACAGGTATAACGGTCGCTAACTCTCAAGCGTCAGGTCACCATCCAAATGCTAGACCACGTGGTACGCAGCCCTCACAC
The DNA here is from genome assembly GCF_004210375.1 of Tachypleus tridentatus. Taxonomy (NCBI): domain Eukaryota; kingdom Metazoa; phylum Arthropoda; class Merostomata; order Xiphosura; family Limulidae; genus Tachypleus; species Tachypleus tridentatus. The sequence continues at coordinate 74,441,238 of NC_134827.1, read as the reverse complement.
CTATCTCATTCTTTTTACCAAGTAATCTGTCCATATTTATCAAGTAACCAGTTTCTTTATTTTTACAAGTAACCAGTTTCTTTATTTTTATCAAGTATCCCGTCTCTTTCTTTTTATGAATTAGCTAGTCTCATTCTTTTTATCAAGTAGCCAGTTTCTTTTCTTTTTGTAAAGTAGCCAGTTTCTTTTATTAAGTAAACAGTCTCTTTTTGTCAAATAGCTAGTCTCTTTCATTTTATCAAGTAACCAATATCTTTCTCTTTATCAAGTAGCCAGTCTCTTTCTTTTTATCAAGTAAACCAGTATCTTTTCTACTTATCAAGTAACCAGTATTGTTCATTTCTATTTATTAACCAATATCTTTTTTTTATTAAGTAAACAGTATCTCTCTTTTTTGTCAAGTAGCCATTGTATTTTATCAAGTAGCCTGTCTCTTTTTATCCAGTAACCAGTCTCTTTCTTTTTCTTATCAATTAACCAGTATCTTTCGTTTTTGTCAAGTAACCATATTCTTTCTTCATATCAACTAACCAGCCTTTCTTTTTTTTTTTTATCAAGTAACCAATCTCTTTTATCAAGTAAGCAGTATATTTCTTTTTTATCAAGTAACCAATATTTCTTTTCTATTGGCCGGTATGGCCAAGCGTATTAAGGCGTGCGATTTCTCATCTGAGGGTTGTGGGTTCGAATCCTCGTCACACCAAACATGCTCACCCTTTCAACCGTGGGGGTGTTATAATGTTACGACCAATCCCACTATTCGTTGGTAAAAGAGTAGCCTAAGAGTTAATGGTGAGTGGTGATGATTAACTGCCTTTCCTCTAGTTTTACACTGCTAAATTAGGGACGGCTAGCACAGATAGCCCTCGAGTAGCTTTGTGCGAAATTCAAAACGAATAAAATAAATAAATAAATTTATCTATTGAATCTTGTAAAATTACTTAAACACATAAAATTACAGAGGGAGTTGTAGTCACTACTGAGGTTATTAACAAGGTCATCTGTTAAAAAAAATAAATGTTTGAGGAAGTGTTCTAAATTGCCATAGTCTTTACCGTAATCAGAGGTTGGAAACCATTACGTGATTAGAAAGATGTATTTGTGAGAAAACGCAACAGATTAATGTAGTGGTAGTTATACCACCTTCTTATATAAGATTTCTTACTGTTAGGTAGATTAATGTAGTAGTAGTTATACCACCTTCCTATGTAAGACTTGTTAGTGTGTGGATCTGTTTAGGTAGATTAATGTAGTAGTAGTTATACCATCTTCATATGTAAGACTTGTTAGTGTGTGGACCTGTTAGGTAGATTAATATAGTAGTAGTTATACCACCTTCCTATGTAAGACTTCTTACTGTGTGGATCTGTTAGGTAGATTAATGTCGTAGTAGTTATACCACCTTCCTATGTAAGACTTGTTAGTGTGTGGATCTGTTAGGTAGATTAATGTAGTAGTAGTTATACCACCTTCCTATGTAAGACTTGTTAGTGTGTGGATCTGTTTAGGTAGATTAATGTGGTGGTAGTTATATCACATTCCTATGTAAGACTTGTTAGTGTGTGGATCTGTTAGGTAGATTAATGTGGTGGTAGTTATATCACATTCCTATATAAGATATGTTACTGTGTCGATATCTTTAGATAGATTAATGTAGTGGTAGTTATATCAGCTTCCTATATATATAAATGACTTGTTAGCGTGAGGATCTGTAGGGGTGGATTAATGTATTGGTGGTTATTTAACCTTCCTCTATAAGATTTGCTACTTTGTGGATATCTTTAGGTTGATTAATGTAGTGGTAGTTATATCACCTTCCCGAAGACAGATATCCTTATAAATATGAAGTTTCTCATCTCTTCCTGTGTTGTGTTAGCACCGTTTCTAATAAACCATAAAACGAAAAGAAGGTTTTATGTTTAAAAGAACACTCCGAATATTTCCAGTAATTTCTTGAACGTAATTAATGTTTTTTTCTGCGATAGCCTTTGCCTGATTTGAACTTATTAAAATTTATGCATTTTTAGTCTGAAACGTCACATGAAAGAGATCTGAAACACACTTTAAAGAAAACGCAGAAAAAATAAATTACTGTACTAATGATGTAATTAACAAAGATATTTTTTGTGACAATGGCATATTATTCCTTGGTCTTTAAAAACCGTATTTATCCATCGTATGATTGTAATGTTTAATGTACGTGATACTTATATTTTGTAAACATAAATATGCAGCTTCAAAACAAAATTGCTCGAACTTTCGAAGTTATAGATATTCTGTTCAAAAACTTTCGTCGACCGCTCCTTGATAAAATATATATTTTTTTTCGTTTCGCCATTAATTCTAAAGTTTAATCTCTTCCATGGTGGTGAAAACATTGAGCATTCCATTATAATTGAGCGACCCCACTGAAAGGAATTAATCACTTTTGAAGCATTACTTGTCGAAAACAAAATTGTTGCTATAAGTTTCTAATTAGTGAAGGATATTGAAGTTTTAAAAAAAGAGGTATTGGATAATTTTTAAGAACGTCTGTTACCTTCTTAAGCTATGAGAAAATTGAGAAAACAACACGTTTTTGAGGTTTCGTTAGGACCATTAACGCACGCACGGTATTTTCACTGTATTAAATTACGGTACTTGAAACGCTTGGTATGATTAATATTATTTTGGCTTAATATAAAGTTCCCCATATTTAATCTTAGTAATTGTTTCTTGCCAGCGAAAAATCTATTTTCGTTGAAAATCTACAGTTTTTCACTAATATCTTTCTATTGTAAGTAATAGATAGAATTAAAATTGTACAGCGTTTAAAAAGAAATGTTACTGGATCAACGCTATAACATCTATATAAATTTCAAACGTTTCACTCTAACCCAAGTCGTGAAATTCTGAAAATGGTAAAACTAAATTTATTCACGAATCCTGTTTGTTGTCCGAGTAATATCCATATTTGGTTTTCAATTTTTTCAAAGTAAATTGCTTCTGGCAACTCGTAACTTCTATAGGTTCAGTTTACCTTGATGCTGGCACCTGGTAACTTCTATAGGTTTAGTTTATTTTGATGCTGGCACCTGGTAAGTTCTACAGGTTCAATGTATTTCCATGCTGGCACCTGGTAACTTCTATAGGTTCAGTTTATTTTCATGCTGGAACTTTTTATTTCCAGTCAAATGGGAGGAAACTTCTAGTTAACAAAGTACATTTTGTTGTTGCTGTTCATGAAGTCATTGTTATACTGAAACAATTTGATTACTAAGCCATTTGTTTCAGTATAACTGGTTTAAAATGAGTATACAAATTTCAAGTTACTGATTGTTTGTTAGCGCCGTAGCGTTATACGTTTGAGTAACACATTAAAATATATACCCTCATGAGTTATGATTCATGGGGCATATGATTTCAAGTTATAAAACACTTGAGGACCTATACCACTTAAGAGTTAAACATTCCAGAGCTATAAGACGTGAAGATGTATACCTTTCAGAGCTATAAGACGTAAGGATGTATACCTTCCAGAGCTATAAGACATGAGGATGTATACCCTGTGAGAATAGTTAGCCATTTTAGTTACCAAACCTTTATTATACGATACAATCTATCTGTGTACCACCAGCAACGCTCATAACACGATCATTCGTCCAATATTGTTTCACCAATGTACTATTCTGAGAAAAGAGACGACAGGGTTATCATTGATCCTGAAGAAAGCTTGGTTGCCAGATTTATCGTAGCGTCGCACTGGCCAATGAACTATACAATAAAGTCGTATTTTTTCTCTCTCCTGTACACCAAGGTAAATGACGACCTCGTTATTTGACAACTGGCTGGATTTCAACCCTGAAATCGTAAATCAATAAGAAAAGAAAGTTTACCACTCTCGATGCTCTAAAGTTCGTGCGTTTTTAGTCAAAGATAATGTTTTATTTTTTTATGAGTTCCGTTTAACGTTCTCACCTCAGTTATGATTTGCGAACACAGTAAAGATTAAATTTCCTGACCGATCCTAAACTGATTTATACGAAAAAATCCCAGATTTTAAGAACAATTATTATCAGACTACAACAGCCAATAAAGTTTAACGTTTTATTACACTCATTCTCTCTGTATATCAAACAGCACTGAAAATAATATCAAACGATACTGTAGACGTTATCCATCAATATAGTATTATATAATTTCCAACAGTACAGTATTGTATAATATCAAACAATATTGTAGACTTTATCCATTAATACAGTAATATATAATATCAAACAGTATTGTAGACGTTATCCATCAACATAGTACAGATAAAAATGAAAACAAATTGTTTAATGGGGAAATAGAATAATTAAGGACACAGAAATATCAGATACTTCAACAGCAGTATTTAAAGGCCTTCACAAAAAGATGGGTTCCTATTAGAACGATAACAAGTCCATAGTGCCTCAGGACTTTTAAGTCGAAATAAATAAAGTTATTTTATAGAAGAAGCTGTCTCATTGCTATTCTGTAGAACGGGTTAAATATATATACTTTCTCGGATATGTAAATTTATGATAACGAAGTTCGTGCGTTCACTTGGTTTGTTTAACATGTGTTTATTAATTTGGGAGTCACAACCAAATTTGAGGTGCCGTTGGTTCAGATGCTAGAGTAATTGGTTTTAGAATAGAGCAGCACCAACTGTACAATGTTGAATGTCAGGAAAACCTAACAATGTTTGTGTGATATGGAAATCTTTTAGTTGTCAAACTAATTCTGTAAAAATACTCCAGCATATAATCTTCAACCGATACCAAGTCTGATGTGGGAATTTGTTTCCTGTTGTTAAACAATTTACACCTAAAAATGGTATGATGTAAATCTAATCATGTGGAGTGAGTAACCTTTAAACACTAACACATTGTGAATGCAGCTTCCAAACACTAACTCGTGTGAAATTTTAACGTCAATAAAATGTGAAAATATTTCATACATCAACACAGTGTGAACAGTTTGATAAGTTGATATACTTAACAAAGTAATAATGGCTAGTTGTTTGATAAGTTAAAGTACTGAGCAAAGTAATAATGGCCGTATTAATGGCTTAGAATATCTCAAAAATAACTAGTAAATTTTTGTAATGATGGTTAGTTCTTTCATACGTTAAAGTACTGAATAAAGTAATGATGGCTAGTTGTTTGATAAGTTGAAGTACTGAATAAAGTAATGATGGCTAGTTGTTTGATAAGTTAAAGTACTGAACAAAGAAATGATGGCTAGTTGTTTGATACGTTGAAGTACTGAACAATGCAAAGATGGTTAGTTGTTTGATAATGATAGATAGCAAATCAAATTAGAGATGAGAAAAATGAAGATAGAATTTCAAAAGTAATTTTGAAAGAATGTTTTCACCGCGTATTTTAACAGATGTTAAACTGTTTTCACGGTTTTATTCGACAGAGAATTTTAACCCTGTTTTCCAACATTTGATAAATTATCATTTATATAGTTTCCTTCAACAGAGAAATTTTTAACGCTGTTTTCCAACATTTGATAAATTATCATTTATATAGTTTCCTTCAACAGAGAAATTTAATACTGTTTTTCAACATACGTTGAATAATATATTACAAAATTTTATTGGACAGAGAGTTTAAATACACAATTGTCTTCAACAGAGGGTGTCATGTCATGCAACTCGGGGGATATGGGACGTAAGTTGCTCTGAAAAAGGACCCGGTGTAAAAGTCTCCCCACTTCAGACACAGGCAACAGCCTTAACCACTCCTGAAACATGTTCGTTAGGACTGAATTTTCACAGACGATTACATTTTGAACTGATAAACTTGTAGGAAAGAGAACTAACCTGATAATCTAGGGCCGAAGACAGCTAATCGACTTCAACCACCCCAACTCCTACACTATTCTACTCGAACAGTGAGATATCACTCATTTTATAGCACACCCTCAGTTCCAAAGTGCGCAGAGCATTTTTCAGGTCACGGACCGCGTACCATGAACCATTAGATTTACAACAACAGCTGAAAAGTGTGCCACCTTACTTTTAGTTTGATGAAGAAAATGGTAAAATCTAAGGATAAAAATTCCCGGATTATAAGCCCAATAATTAGCAGTTCCTTTTTTCCAGGAGCTAAAAGAACGTTTCTTTATTTTGTTTTTAATCTAAATAATCAGTGGTTTTAGTGAACTCGTTTACGATTTAATTTATTTCGATATTATTGGATGAATCAAGTTCGATTCTTGTCTGTGAACGCAGACTTTGACCTTCTTTCATATGTTCAAGTCTTTGGGGAAAACGGTTGATATATGCAAATGGTTTGGTCTTTATATAATCCCATCTAGCAAATGATATATTATATACTTCCTTGACTTGTTCGAGCAGATAATGGAACACAATACCTTGTTTTGTTTTTGAATTTCTCGCAAAGCTACACGAGGAATATCTGCGCTTGCCGTCACTCATTTAGCAGTGTAAGACTAGAGGGAAGGCAGCTAGTCTTCACCACCCACAGCCAAATCTTGGGCTATTCCTTCACCAACGAATAGTAGGATTGATTGCAAAATTATAACCCCTATGGTTGAAAGGGCGCACATATTAGATGTGACGGGAATTCGAACCCACGACCCTCGGATTACGAGTTGAGCGCCCTAACTTCCTGGCTATGACGAACCAGCACTATAACACCTTGAAGTGTTTACTTCTTTCAGACTTTCTGTACGTATCTCGATCTTAGAACGTAAAAAGTTGTAATAAACACGAAGAGGGGAAGAATAAAAATTAAAAGACGAAAAGTGGGGAAAAAGAGGGCGATAGACGTGTGGTAAAACTTAAAGTACCAGCTTGTCCTAATCCGTGATGACGAGAAAACCCACTTGTAGAGAATAATATACATGTAAAAACGGCTAGTATGGGTTGAAAAATATTTTTATGTAGAGAAGCGAACTTATCCCAACATTAACTTCACACGTGAACAGGAAGAAAGCAATCAAATATCATTTCTAAACCTCAAAATTACAAGAACCGACACACAATTCAAAACAGAAATCCACCAAAAAATTACCCATACTGGACTATACATTCCTTGGGACTCAGCACATGAAACAAAACAAAAACTCAACATACTAAAAAACCAAATAAACACAGCCATAAAACTATGCTCACCAGATAAAATTAACGACGAATTAGACAAAATAAAACAATACTTCCTCAACCTCAATAAGTTTCCTCCACAAACCGTGAAAACATTATACGCACACACCTAGACAGAAAGGAAAATCAACCAACAAAAGTAAATATATCTCACGAATTAAAAAAATCACGAAACCATATAATGGTGCATACCATATACTCCCGACATCAGCAGAAAAGTAATCAACATTTGGCAAAAACTAGTAACAAAATATGACATTCCAGTTAATATCAAATTTATTCAAAAACTAGGCACAAAACTAAAGTCTATACCATGTAAAAGCTACACTGACAAACACCTCACCAACATTATTTATAAAGAAATGGAAACCAGATTCAAAGAACACAAAAAGTCACCTTCACACGTTTTCGAACACTGTAAAACAAATAAACACAACATAACCATACAAAAAACACCCAAATACTAAATAAAGAAACAAACATAAACAAACACAAAATTAAAGAAGCCTTACTCATACATCAACTCAAGCCCAAAATAAACCAATACAAAGAAACACCTTTATACCTATATTAATAAATATAATCAAACTTCTAAGCATGCCCTCCACATTCCTACACTCAGTTACACAACCCCCTTCAAACATGTGATCAGCTATCGGTCAGTTACCTCTTTCTTTCTTTGTGAACCTGACGATGACCGAAGTAGGTCGAAACGTTGTTCGCTCATCTGCATAAAAATTTTTTTTCAACCCATACCAGCCGTTTTTACATATATACTAGCTATTCCTGTTTGTTAATGCCACTCAACTTAAAGTAACAGCTATTCTTACTTGTTAATGCCACTAAACTTAAAGTAACAACTGTTACTATTTGTTAATGCAACTAAACTTAAAGTAACAGCTATTCTTACTTGTTAATGCCACTAAACTTAAAGTAACAACTGTTACTATTTGTTAATGCCACTAAACTTAAAGTAACAACTGTTACTATTTGTTAATGCAACTAAACTTAAAGTAACAGCTATTCTTACTTGTTAATGCCACTAAACTTAAAGTAACAACTGTTACAATTTGTTAATGCAACTAAACTTAAAGTAACAACTCTTACTATTTGTTAATGCCACTAAACGTAAATTGATAACTCTTACTATTTGTTAATGTCACTATACTTAAAGTAACAGCTATTTCTATTCGTTAAATCTAATAAACGCAAAGCAGAAAAGCAACGGTTCCTTTCACCGCAAGAGCTTTTTTTTCTTCCAAAATTGTAAAGTTCAGTACCGGGAATGACTCTTAGTATTATAATGCACTAGAGATAATAGTGCACAGTGTGGTCAAGACATCACGTGTCGAACTCCGAACCCTTCAGTTTTGAAGCAATAGCTTTAACCAGTAAGCCACACCAGCCAAAAGATCGAGGAAAGAATGAGGGTTTGTGAAACTCTAGTTAATTTGATTGCTAATAATGAAGTCTTGTGAAACTGGATTACTGTTACTAGTGGAGTGCTTCAGATGTAGGAAATAAATGTGAGGTGAGGGAAGTTTAATAATAAAGGTTAATAAACAAATAACAGTTCCACAGATACTTAGGAATGAAACAGTGACTTAGTACATGTCTACATCACTCTTGTCAAAGAGAAAAAAAGCATTGAATCGAGTGCGCCCCATAGTTTAACCTGCTTAGACTGTGAATCCGAGGGTTCAGGGTTTGCGGTACCTTTGCGGTAAATACTAACTAATATACTTTTATTGTGTGAGTGTGCTATAGGAGAGACAGTCAAATCTCACTGCTTCGTAAGACAAGATTATCCAACTAATGAGGTTGATTACTTACCTTTCCTCTAATGTATCATTTCAAAACTAAGGACGGTCATGCACAGATATGACTCGTGTAGTTATGCGATAAATTATCAAACAACGTGACTTTATAAGCCAGGAACGAGATTAAAACAAATTTATTTCTCAAACAACAACAGAGTCTTTGACGTGGTCTTTTGATCCGTCAGTATAAAGGCTCGTCTTCGTCATAATCGCATGACGTGTGTGAGGTACCGATTATCCTTCGAGCTGCTGTGAAAAGACGACTTAATGGAAACCTGATAAAAATTTATAATGTAGTTAATCGTGAAACAATTATTTATACTTGTGTTAACAGAAAAGAGCTGTCAATATATTTATCTTTCTTCTACAGTATACTATGGAATATAAAATAAAAATTACCTGAAACTCTTTGATGTTCATTGTTTTAACTTAATAATGTAGTTAGAGAAACTTTGTCTTGTAATTATGAATCATACTGAATAAAATTTAGTAGGACAAAATATATGTTTGTTACTACCGACACCTTACGTATTTCGTTTGCACGAGATGGCAATCATAACAATTACACTTTGCAACTTCAAGTGAGATAAATCTTTGAGAAAGTGTATGTTCTAATATTCAACCTGAGTCTTCTATGTTTTTTTTTTGTCTCCTTAGGGTGTTTGTTAGACATACCTTTAACACTTTTGACGCAAGTTTATTTGGTTGTAATATTATACTATTGGCCAACGGAAAATATACTCATGTTTCTTTCTGAACATCGGCCCGGCATCGTCAGGTGCGTTAATGCGTTCCACTCGTAATTTGAGCGTCGCGGGTTCAAATCCCCGTCGCACCAAACATGCTCGCACTTTCAGCCGTGGGGGCGCTATAAGGTTACGGTCAATCCCACTATTCGTTGGTAAAAGAGTAGCCCAAGAGTTGGTTGTGGGTGGTGATGACTAGCTGTCTTCCCTCTAGTCTTACATTGCTAAATTAGGGAAGACTAGCGCAGATAACTCTCGTATAGCTTTGCGCGATATTCAAAAAACAAAAGAAACCTTTCTGAACACGCTTCGTATTAAAAGCAACAAAAACTTCCTCATAAAGTATAAATCCAGCACGATTAAAGTATGTCAACCATATTTTTATATAAGGTATATTTCAGTGAATTCTTAATGACGTTGTAATACGCCGTTGTTTAATACAAATACAATTTTAATACTGTCTTTTATATAATTTATATACAGCTTGAAGACCAAAGCCCTTAATGATGAATCATCAAGGAATCTGCAGATATTTGTTTTTGTTTTATAATAACTTAACTCAGATGTATTCCGTTGTTTAAAAATAGAACAAACGCATTTAAATAATATGCTTTGAATTCACCAAGTGTAGAAACGGTTGGTTATTTTTAAACGAAGACTTTTATAACTAAAGTTACGGTTTTAAATAGTACTGTGTTAGATAAACTACGATAAAGAGAATATAATAAGATTTGAAGTGATGTTACGTTGTCTGTCGGAAGTTTCGGATATGTAAATTACGCTGTTTGTGTTCCAAGTCTTAATACTGTGGTAAGTTGTGAAGACTTTGCTATACGTTTTAAAGAATCTTTGCTACGTAGTTTATCTTTACTAGTAACTTTCTAGAAAATGTAAGAAGTTAAAAACGTGTTGATAAGAATTCTTCTGTTAAGCAACCAAAAAACTTTTAATTATAGCAAGAATGTCCCCAAACCAAGTTTGAAGCTCTTAGATTAAGATATGTATATATATTGGAGATCTAACCAATCAATGTTTGGCAATTACTTGCTTTCTTCTGGAAGAAATGTTCTTGCCACCTTTATTACTCTTGCAGTTTTGTAGGATGCTTTTTCTTTCTAGGTAAAAGGCCATAAGATGGCGTTATTTTAGGGCTTTCTTACTGGTTTTGTAAATACTGCTAAAGCGAATGAAGTTCTGGCAACGATACGCCGAAAGGCGACGTTTCTTACCTTACACAACACACACACTAGTTTCCAATGTTCTGTTAAAGCTACACACTAAGTTCAACACACATTCAGACGTTAAAAGTCTGGTGGAACTTCAAACAATTTTTAGTGTTTCAGGAAGAAATATTATTTTACTGAACGATAATAATCATTTATGTGAAAGAATGAAACTAAATCCTGGAACACGTGCTTCTAACTATCAGTATGTTTGTTTTTGTTTTACTGTGGTCATTGGGCCAGTTGTAGCTTATGTTTAGTTTACCGTAATGTAGATCCGAAAATCCATGGTTCGCGTTCTGTTTTAGCAAAAAAGAATAAAAAAAATCGCACTCCGCATTAGGAGGTTGTGGGAGCGTTATAAGAGTGACGGTCAAATCCTACTATTTTATTAGAGTAGTCCAAGAACTGATAGCGAGTGCTTTTGACTACTCCTCTGGTCCATCAGATGAAAATTAGAGCTGACTAGCCCACGTGCAACTAGCTATTTGCAGTCTTGTTTCGTTTAAAATGGGGTTTCTTCAGGTGTTCAAAATAAATGTCAGCAGCTGAATTAATTTTCAACTTGTATGATTTCGGGTAAAGAAATAATTCTCGTTATGTCACGGGGATTATACAACGAATGGTTTTCGTTCATTCTGAAAAGTTTTGTTTCAGAAAGAATAATAGTTCGTTTGTTATTAAGCACAAATCTAACCACCGCTAGTATCGAAACCGGAATTTGAGCTCTGATAAACACAAAACCTAGAATAAATCAAACACATGGTATACACCTCGGACAAACGAAACACATGGTGCATCTACAACAAACTAAACAAACACTACAGATTGAAGTGATGCAATTCGCCCTTAATAGTCACACTGTGACTGTAAACAGTACTGATCCTCTACTTTAGTAAGTCTTTAGGTTATTAACTAATCAGTCAGTTTCACTGTGACTGTAAACAGTACTGATCCTCTACTTTAGTAAGTCTTTAGGTTATTAACTAATCAGTCAGTTTCATTGTGACTGTAAACAGTACTGATCCTCTACTTTAGTAAGTCTTTAGGTTATTAACTAATCAGTCACACTGTGACTGTAAACAGTACTGATTCTTTCTTTAGTTAGTCTTTAGGTTATTAACTAATCAATCAATTTCACTGTGACTGTAAACAGTACTGATCCTTTTCTTTAGTAAGTCTTTAGGTTATTAACTAATCAGTCAGTTTCACTGTGACTGTAAACAGTACTGATCCTCTACTTTAGTAAGTCTTTAGGTTATTAACTAATCAGTCAGTTTCATTGTGACTGTAAACAGTACTGATCCTCTACTTTAGTAAGTCTTTAGGTTATTAACTAATCAGTCACACTGTGACTGTAAACAGTACTGATTCTTTCTTTAGTTAGTCTTTAGGTTATTAACTAATCAATCAATTTCACTGTGACTGTAAACAGTACTGATCCTTTTCTTTAGTTAGTCATTAGGTTATTAACTAATCAGTCAGTTTCACTGTGTCTGTAAACAATACTGATCCTTTTCTTTAGTTAGTCTTTAGGTTATTAACTTATCAGTCAGTTTTACTGTGACTGTAAACAGTACTGATCCTTTTCTTTAGTAAGTCTTTAGGTTATTAACTAATCAGTCAGTTTCACTGTGACTGTAAACAGTACTGATCCTTTACTTTAGTGAGTCTTTAGGTTATTAACTAATCAGTCAGTTTCACTGACTGTTAACAGTACTGATTCTTTACTTTAGTAAGTCTTTAGGTTATTAACTAATCAGTCACACTGTGACTGTAAACAGTACTGATCATTTACTTTAGTAAGTCTTCAGGTTATTAACTATTCAGTCATACTGTGACTGTAAACAGTACTGATCATTTACTTTAGTAAGTCTTTAGGTTATTAACTAATCAGTCAATTTCACTGTGACTGTAAACAGTACTGATCCTTTTCTTTAGTTAGTCTTTAGGTTATTAACTAATCAGTCAGTTTCACTGTGACTGTAAACAATACTGATCCTTTTCTTTAGTTAGTCTTTAGGTTATTAACTTATCAGTCAGTTTCACTGTGACTGTAAACAGTACTGATCCTTTTCTTTAGTAAGTCTTTAGGTTATTAACTAATCAGTCAGTTTCACTGTGACTGTAAACAGTAGTGATCCTTTTCTTTAGTAAGTCTTTAGGTTATTAACTAATCAGTCAGTTTCATTGTGACTGTAAACAGTACTGATCCTCTACTTTAGTAAGTCTTTAGGTTATTAACTAATCAGTCAGTTTCACTGTGACTGTAAACAGTACTGATCCTCTACTTTAGTAAGTCTTTAGGTTATTAACTAATCAGTCAGTTTCATTGTGACTGTAAACAGTACTGATCCTCTACTTTAGTAAGTCTTTAGGTTATTAACTAATCAGTCACACTGTGACTGTAAACAGTACTGATTCTTTCTTTAGTTAGTCTTTAGGTTATTAACTAATCAGTCAATTTCACTGTGACTGTAAACAGTACTGATCCTTTTCTTTAGTTAGTCTTTAGGTTATTAACTTATCAGTCAGTTTCACTGTGACTGTAAACAGTACTGATCCTTTTCTTTAGTAAGTCTTTAGGTTATTAACTAATCAGTCAGTTTCACTGTGACTGTAAACAGTACTGATCCTTTACTTTAGTGAGTCTTTAGGTTATTAACTAATCAGTCAGTTTCACTGACTGTTAACAGTACTGATTCTTTACTTTAGTAAGTCTTTAGGTTATTAACTAATCAGTCATACTGTGACTGTAAACAGTACTGATCATTTACTTTAGTAAGTCTTTAGGTTATTAACTATTCAGTCATACTGTGACTGTAAACAGTACTGATCATTTACTTTAGTAAGTCTTTAGGTTATTAACTATTCAGTCATACTGTGACTGTAAACAGTACTGATCATTTACTTTAGTAAGTCTTTAGGTTATTAACTATTCAGTCATACTGTGACTGTAAACAGTACTGATCATTTACTTTAGTAAGTCTTTAGGTTATTAACTATTCAGTCATACTGTGACTGTAAACAGTACTGATCATTTACTTTAGTAAGTCTTTAGGTTATTAACTATTCAGTCATACTGTGACTGTAAACAGTACTGATCATTTACTTTAGTAAGTCTTTAGGTTATTAACTATTCAGTCATACTGTGACTGTAAACAGTACTGACTACAGAACAAATTAGGTTTTTACATCTTTTCCCCAATGAAATTCACCTCTTGGCGAAGAGAAGAAATTAACATCTTAACAAATGTGTTAGCCATGTTAGGCTTATTGTATTACGTATAAATGTGTTAGCCATGTTAGGCTTATTGTATTACGTATGTGTTAGCCATGTTAGGCTTATTGTATTACGTATGTTTTTACAACTCATCATTTCAAAACCTTTGCAGTTAATATTTTGAATCAATGTAGGAATTTCTAAGATCTGTTGTAGGTTGTTCATGCGTAATGATGATCTATTCTCTGTAGTGAACTTTAACCTCTCATAAAGGTTAAACAAATTAGAATGAGATTTTACTCAAATATTTTTAAAAAAGTCATCATATACATTGCTTTATAGATTTTATCACTTTTATAGGTTGTCCTTTACTACTCTGTCATTCACTCGATTAAGTCAGATAAGTGGAATCTTTGTGAATGATGTTTAACAGAGAATGTCTTTCTTTTAGACATGCAATTTTTCATCACACTTACTGCATGATAAATGTACATAAAGCTGTCTGTTTTATGTACATCCCTAATATATAAAGCCTGTTCATCTACGTATACCTCATGTAATCGAATTTCACTCTTTTAAGTTAGTTTAGAAGATATCTTTAGTAAAACATATTTCAAATTCCCATGTATCTACTTAAAACCTTTCTTTGGTAAACGAATAGCGAACGGTCGTAACAATTTAATAATACATTTACTAAGGTAATGTTGTACACGTCTACACCTAACAATTCGTATTACTTTGATCTGTGTTCGAACCTTTTGAGGAAAGGCGAATCATCTGTGGGATGTTTCTCACACTTGATTAATTAATATTAATTAGAGGTTTTTATTCACGTAATACTCTGTGCTGAAATGGATTCTGATTTTGTCTGAAATCTGAGGGTAAATAAAAAATTTGATTTGTGTTTGTTCGATGCGGTAGTTTTAAATAAGTGCTCTTCTTTTCGAACCTCAATGAACAGTTAAATGATAACATAATTATAGACCGACGTATGATTATAATTAATTTTACTTGTCGCTCGGCATTATGTTAGGCCTGTTACTGAACTAACATTACATTCTTAATCTAGCCCCTTAGAGATTTTCAATAATTAGAAGTGTATAATAACAGTATTTCATTCATTGCCGAGGACGCAGTTTGTTCAGTCCAGAGCTCATCAGGCCGGCTGAGGTACAACAAACACAATTTGTTACAACATTTGTGAATGGTGGGAATGCCTCTTACAAGGTGGTGAAGTATAAGTATAATAAATCATACGTGTCACACGACATTATGTTAGGAGTTGAAATAGTTATAGTTACACTCTTTTAAATTTGAAAATCCGTAAGGGACTAGATTAAGTGATGTTAAAGATATATTAAGCTTAACATAATATTGTGTGATAAGTATGATTAAGTAGGATCGCAGGCTGGACTGTAAATAAGGTATATTAGCCGAAATATTCACAGTGAATGAATGCTTTGTTACAATTTGTTCCTGTCTTTCTTTTGTTTGTTGTCCGAGTTTGATTTATTAGGGGAACGGACTGGACACTTGTCAGATCAATAGACAGCTGTTGGAGAAGAGGAGGTCCTACTAGAACTTGTCAAATTAATAGGTGTGAGAAAGGAGGAGTCACACTGGACACTTGTAAGATTAATAGTTGTAAGAGAAGAGTTCAGACCAGAAACTTATCAAATTTATATACAGCTGTGAGAGAGGATAGGTCACACTGGAGACTTGTAAGATTAACAGACAGCTGTGGGAGAAGAGGGATCACACCGGACAATTAGTCAGATTAATCTACAGCTGTGAGAGTGGAGAGGTCAGATTGGACATGTGTATGGAGTGTCATTTTCCATACCTTATGGCAAAATAATTTAACCAGTAGCAAAGTTATGAAAATACGTAATGATTTAACTCATTCCGGGATGTCTCAGTGAAACAGTGATACGTTTTCTGACATATAACGTTAAACTCTTGGATTCGGTTCTTAGTGGTGGACACAGCATGTAGTCCAAGGTAGCTTTGCTTTACAACAAAGAAACAAAATAATTCCTGTGCGTAAGAGAAAAATTATTGGACTAAGAGTAAAATTGCTAAGGCCATGTCACTGGCATGATAGATTCATTTCGCTCGCTTAAAGTCTTTAAGTAACAAAGACAAACCTTTCTTATTTTCAAACGAAAACCGGATGCAGCTGTTACGTTTTTTTTTGTCTAGTTTACTTCAGCCACAGAGAAAAGCAAACATTTCAAATGTATACTGGATCGCTGGACACAAATTATGTCTGCCAGAACATTGCATGTTGGAAGCATATTTTCAATACGGGTTATAAAACATCAGTACTATGGTAACAACAAAAGTATAGTAACAGTAACTACGTGGAAGTGTTAGTTTCTAAAAATTATACTTTAGTTTTAATTTAATTTAATAATATATATAAACTTACGTTTTATCCCTAGCCTCAATATTGTGTCTATTAAAAAATCAGCAAGCTCAAAATAGGCTTAACTCACAATATATAGATTAAACTTTCTATCTCGTTAGTTTAATGTAGTATTTAGGCTTAAGTCATTTATGGATTAACATTCCTCTCGTAAATTTATTGTATTACTTACGCTTAACTGATATATAGATTAATATTCCTCTTTTCAACTTGCAGTATTTAGGTTTAACTAATATACACAGATTAACACTCCTCTCGTTAGTTTAATGTATTACTTAGGCTTAGCTCATGTTTAGATTAACTTCACTCTCGTCATTTTAGGCCTAACTTGTGTTAATTAACTGTCGTTAATTTAATGTAGTGCTTGCGCTTAGCTTTTGTAACAGTTAACATTGCTATCATCAGTTATTTATTATTATGACACAACCTGTAGTAAATGGAATTTAATGTTGCTCTCCTTATCGTGCTTGGAGTACGTTTCGTTGCCTTAAAACTACACTCCGTACCTTGGGACCGAAGGTTCGCAATAAAAGTAATGACCACATATCACTATTTGATTAGAGTAGTTAAACTGCTTGTATTTCAATAACAGAAGTTTTTGTTTTTCGTCTTTCACAGGTACATCACCAGCAGTGCGAAAACAAAGTTCCGCAAATTAACTCAATATTTGAAATAATATGTAAATACATTTAACGACTACTTTACAGTCACTTTTTAAATTTAGGTTTCGAAACAGCATGACACTCTTAGTAATATGTCGAATTCAAATGTCTAAAAAGTTATTACTTTTAATTTAGATTCTCATTAATGAATAAAATGGATAGTTGACCAGTGTAAACGTGATTAGGTATATGAATCTTCCAATTAAAATAATCTTACTGGTGGTCTAATGTGATTTAAATTTTGAAATGACTTAAGCAGTTTCAGAATACTTCAGAAGTCTGTTAAGTGATGTAATGTTTACAACTAAGGCTGTTTAAAATCATTTTAACTTAATGTATATTCAAACCTAAGAAAGTGCTAAATATATTCCAGAAAAATATTTCGATTTTTCAGGTATACCGTATAACGTTCAGTTTTTAATAATATGCTGTTATTATTAGAGTAGTGTAGAAAAGACAGAAAAAAAAACAACTCATTTGTTGACAGTATTGAGTTTTAAGGTATGCTATGGCACAAAACATTTACACTGACATAACAGAATATTCACACTGACTGAGTTCATTACTAAAGTATAATATAACACAGAATATTTACACTGACTGAGTTCATTACTAAAGTATAATATAACACAGAATATTCGCACTGACTGAGTTCGTACTAAAGTATATTGTAACACTGAATATTTACACTGACTGAGTTTGTACTAGTCAAGCGAACACGGATCGGTGAATATGAAACTACTGTAGAGTTCAGAAATGTCAGAGAGACAACATGTTTATACAGTAAACGTTTTTCTTTCTTTTTCTATTTTTTAAACAGAATTTGTTCAGATTTAACATCGTTTTATACTTTAAGATGTCGCAGGCTGATACTTGTTTGTTTTTTTATTTAAACAGAGCGATTAAGTGAAACACGAGAGGAGATTTGGTTATCTGAGCCTTTTCACGAATTACAAGCGTGTGATGAAGGACGACTTCGTATCGAGGTCTGGCAAAAAAACAAACTCTCGAACTGTTTTCTCGCTTATTGTTCTATTTAACCAATTTACAAATGAGGCTTATTCTAAAATTAATTAGTCACGCCAACATTAATCGCAGTAAATTTAGGGGATTTCTTTTCCTCTTTGAACTTTTCTTACGTTATAAGTACAAACCAGCGACAACAATAAATTTGATACATAAATTATTTTCCAAAACAAGAAATAAAGAGAAGGATGTCACAGTCGTGGTGCAGAAATGTTTTCAGTGGATCCACAATCAAGGAATTTCTCGGATTCGAAGAAATTGGTTGCTGGTTTCAGAGCAAAGCCACATTGAGCTATCTGCTGTGTCCACCGTGGGAAATCGAACCTCATATTTAAGCCTGGTAAATCGGTGATACTACCGTCGACCACTGCGAGATTCGAGTATCTCACATCCAAGAAATAGCAGACGAGCATTTATAAAAATAAGAGAAATTCTCCTATTGATCAAATATCAAAAACAAAAGAATTCTTATTAATACTTCTGGACTAATGGTTAAGGGGAGCTTGACTCATAAATCGTAGGTACGAATCATAATTACCGAATATGCTCAACCTTTTAATTGTGAGGCATTATAACGTGTCAGTCGATCCTACTATTTCTTGGTAAAAGAGTTGACGATGGGTGGTGTTGACTAGCTGCCTTTCCTCTAGTCCAGTGATTCTTAACCTGGGTTCAATCGAACCTCAGGGGTTCGGTGAGTCAGTCTCAGGTGTTTGGCGGAGGTCAAGACACACACTGTGTGTGTCCATTCCGTTTGTTCCATTCGTATAAGTCGTGACGTCATGCTCAACTTGGCCATCATTGGCTGCGGTTGATCACGTCACATCACTTGACCTTGACATCTGTGCTGCAGGGAACTTCGTGCGCTAAGCAGTCGACTTGTGACTGTAGTAATCGTGCGTCATTCGTAATATTTTTCGTCATCTTTCAATATCTTCATACTAACTATGTCGAGAGAAAGTTGTCGGACAAATACGTACAATATGGATTCACGTGTATAACGGAACATGATGGGAGTCAGCGTCCTCAATGCGTGATTCGCAATGCCAAGTTGAGCAATTCTAGTCTAGCACTGGCAAAACTAAGAGAACACTCCCTAAAGCTGCATGGAGATGGGAAATACAAGAACACAACGCTTGCTGAATTCAAGGTAAAGAGAGCCAGGTTCGATGAAAAGGCTACTTTGCCTGTTCTCGGCTTTGTACCCATCGACAAACCGATTCTCACAGCATCATACGAAGTTGCGTACTTGATCGCAAAGCAGGGCAAACCACACACCATTGGAGAAGTACTCGTAAAACCAGCTGCATTGAAGATGGCGAATATCATGCTGGGAAAAGCTGCTAAAATAAGTTATCCCAAATTCCTCTTTCAAATGACACCATCAGCAGTAGAATAGATGACATGAGCGATGACATCTTGGTTCAAGTAGTTGCAGATCTGATTTCAAGCCGAGCAAAATTCAGCCTTCAACTCGACGAGACCACCGACATTTCCAATCTGAGCCAGCTTGTTGTATTCGTGTGCTATGTGAAGAACGACGAGATAAAATATTTTTTATTTTGTAAGCCTCTCACAACAACAACTAAGGCAGCAGACGTGAAGAAACTTGTGGATGACTTCTGCAGAGACAACGATCTTTCGTGGGATATAGTTTCTGCAGTTTGTTCGGACGGAGCTCCAGTCATGCTGAGACGAAACTGGTTTTGGTGCGCTGGTGAAAGCAGATGCACCACACATCATTGTAACGCACTGTGTTTTGCACAGGCATGCGTTGGCAACAAAAACCTTGCCTTCAAAACTGGCAGAAGTATTAAAAATTGTAGTGGAATGTGTGAACTTTGTGCGAAATAGTGCCCTGAAGCACTGCATCTTCAAAACGCTGTGTAATGAAATGGGCTCTGAATTCGAGGTACTTCTGTGCCATTCTAACGTTCGGTGGTTATCCAGGGGAAAGGTGATGAATCTTGTTTTTGCCATGCGTGTGGAATTAGCCCTGTTTTTGCGAGAGCACCAACATTGTCATGCAGATTGCTTCGAAAAATCTGAATTCATTCTCATTTTGGCGTACATGGCCGATATCTTCCATGCTCTCAATCAACAGATGCAGGGTGGTGGAGTCAACATCATCAAAGCGGAAGAAAATCTGAAGGCTTTTCAAAAAAAGCTACCGTTATGGAAACGACGAACAGAGAATGATAACTTTACAAACTTTCCTCTGCTGGACGACTGTGTAAGTAAGATCGAAGATGTGCCTGAAATCGGAGACATTTCTGTACCCGTGGAACTCAAGCAAGCAATTGCCATGCACTTAGATGAGCTCGCAAAGTCTCTCGACGGATACTTCCCCACCAGAGAGTCATATCCAGTATGGGTGAGACAGCCGTTGACGTCTAGTATTGCGACAGCAAATGTCAATGATGAATACCTCGACGAAATCATTGAACTTCAGCAGAGCCAGGTTCAACAGCAACTTTTCAGAACAACAACGCTCTCAACGTTTTGGTGTCACCAAATCGTAGCGCACCCTCCTATTGCTAAGAAAGCCCTTGAGATACTCATACCATTTGTTACAACGTATCTTTGCGAGCAATCCTTTTCGAGGATGGTAGACATAAAAACGAAGAAAAGGAACACACTTTGTTGCGAAAATGATATGAGAGTGGCACTTGCCAAGGTGAAGATGCACATTTCTGAACTTGTCTTTGAAAGGCAACAGCAAAAGTCACATTGATTTGCAGTAAATATTCATTGAGATATGTTTTTGTGTTGAAATTCATGTTTTGTTGGTTTTGTTCTTTGAACACAGTGATACTGTGTGCAACTGATGCATGGTTCATTTTGTGCACTAATAAAATATCTACTTATGTTTTGAATTTTTCCAATTACGAAGGGTTCAGTGAATGCAAGTACGAAACTTCCGGGGTTCAGTACCTTCAAGAAGGTTAAGAATCACTGGTTTAGTCTATCACTGCTAAATTAGGTATGGCTAGCGCAGATAGTCTTCGAGTGGCTTGGCGTGAAATTCAAACCAAACCAATTAATACTTTGGAATAATTAAGTTACCATTTATCACGAGATAAAACTACAAGAATGGTTTTATTGGTAAGGATAAATTAAATGTACACATGAAACACAATCGAATTAAGCCCGGCATGGCCAAGTGTGTTAAGGGGTTCGAATCCCGGTCGCATCAAACATGTTCGCCCTTTCAGCCGTGGGGGCGTTATAATGTGACGGTCAATCCCACTATTCGTTGGTAAAAGAGTAGCCCAAGAGTTGGCGGTGGGTGATGATTATGGACGGCTAGCCCTCGAGTAACTTTGTGCGAAATTCAAAACAAAACACAATCCAATTAACCGACTATGAGCTTATAATTTACTCCATAGACCATCTAACATTTCTCTTTCTTATTTACAGGAAGGAAGACACTTTCTCTTCAAAAAAGATTTAAGACAAGGGAAAGAAGAATTTTTTGTACTTCTTCTGGTACAACTCCGAATCCAACTTTTACCTACAATGACTGATACAAGTAGACAAGAGAACAGAGAAGCATTTGTAATGGAAAATATGGATGGAAAAAAGGAAGATGAAACCACAGAAGAAGTTCCTTTTAAGGTTGAAAATATTAATGTAGCTTCTGCGATTGAAGCTAAAGAAAGAGACAAAGCCTCCAGACCTGGTAAAGAAGGTAGAGTTAAAGGGTTTCGGTCCTGGTTGGCTAAACCAAGGGTGATGTGGTGGATAGCTGTCATGTTGGCCATTCTACTGATCACCGTCGTTTTGATCATCACACTTCTGGCGATGAAAGACTCACCAGAGACGTATCAGGACACCACTCCACGTCTGATGATGGTTCTTCCACGACCAAAAGGACCCTATCAGTTGATCCAGTTTCGGCACGGAAGCCTTCCCCACGAAGGAGCTGCTTGGCCAATTCTTGTCAATGAACTTAGTAGCTTAATGTCTAATTATGACTCGAAACTTAATATCGATCGAAATAGAACGGAATGCTTTGGACAGCTACCTCCGGATGGCTACGCGTGCTATTTCGACACCAGCCAGATATCGCCGGATTGTCGAGCAAATAACTTTTATGGATATCAGGATGGGACTCCGTGCATTTTTCTTCAGTTTCCAAACATCACAGGTTGGAAGCCTCAACCATACAATACCAGAGATCTAGAAATGAACAGGTACTTGCCAAAGGAGCTTCGCTACGGATACAACCCCGCCTTCGCCTTCATTGACTGTCAGGGTGACACGGATATAGATAAGGAGAATATGGGCCCAGTTCTCTTCATGCCAGAACAAGGTTTTCCTGTCAACTTTTTCCCATACACGAGTCATCCTGATTACATGCCGCCTCTAGTAGTAATACGGTTTCGCCAACCAAAAACTGGGGTGGCAATCAGCATTACGTGTAAACTTTGGGCTAAAAATGTCAGTCACCAATATGACGTCGTCCCCAGCGGTGTTACACGATTGACTCTTTTGATCGATTAGTTGTGCTTCATAAGAAGTTCGTTTGTTGTGGCATTACTTTCTTCTGACAAAACACATTTTGATACCACAGGAAAGAAGCGAGAAACACAGTTTAGAGTAAGGATGCATAAACTGTCATGGAACCCTGACATCTACTTTAAAATCAAGTGAATACAAACAAAAGAATGCCGAACCAAACGTAAAGAGAAGAGTCGTAAAACCCCTCTTTAATTCTAAGATTAAAATAAATGCGCCATATGTATAGAAATAATTAATGAATGTTATCCCTGACGTTCTATGTTTCTGTTTTTACTTGTCCTCGAATTGTTGTGTGACGAATTGAGGATATTAATGTCTGATGCTAAAAGCGAAAAAACTGGATGAGGTCAACAGGGTATGTTTCTTGAACAAAACCAGTATCATCCTGTTCATGTAACTATTGTTAAAAGAATAAGGATGCTATACACTGACAGGCTACACTCCTTCTGGTCACTAGTTTTAAATTAGGGATTATAATGCCTGAACCATGGAGATTTCTTACCTAACCACATAGCCCATGTGGGTCTCATAAGCTGATTTTAGGGTTGAAAGTACTGAATATATAAGTACAACAGAATATTAAATACTCTTGTGATAAGAAAAATGGTAAACTCACTGTGTTCATAAAAGTTTTGCGAAATATTACAAGAATTCCTCGCTATTCTGAAATATTAAGAGAAAAACACGCACGAAACCGACGATTTCTTCGCTTGACGAGATAAAACTGATTATAACCGAATTATCCCTGATAACGGTGACTGTTATAATCGGTTATAACAGTTACTATCATCAGGGCTAATAAGAATTTATAGTGTCATTCAGCCTAAACTAACGCTGTAGAAACTAGTCGGTTATATTAAATAATAAATATTCGACCTTTAATTGAACAACAACAACAAAAAAAGAGTTCTTACTCTTAATGTAGTAGCACGATGTTCGTGAACAGAAATCATTTCGAAACATATAACAAGTTTTATTGTAAGATGTATCAGTGGACACTTAACGTTTATCTCCTAATGAGATCTATTCAGCTGTAAAACTGATTGATTTAAAAACACAAAAACAAGTAGTAGGTGCAATGAATGAACAGCGCGTTGGAATTAATGTCCTTGATTCTTGACCTTTTCGATTGGTATTCAGTTTCATCTGAAGAGAACAAATTAACTCAAATGTTTTAAACTCCGAACACGTGTAGCTGTTATAATAATTATATTCTAGACAAAGAAGCTTTTATGAAGCATAAAAAATATTTGTTTTAATTTAGAGCAAAGCATCATTGATGTGTCCACCTCGGGGAATCGAACCTCTGTGTTTCAGCGTTGTAAGTCTGTAAACTTTCCGCTGTACCACTGGGGAACAAATAAACAAAGATTCGAATTAGAGGCTTCCTGAAATAAAAGTTTTGAAGGTACGAATAATGATGTCAGAAACCAAAATTGTTTTAACTTGGCATATTTGAAGAAGAAATAAAAAAAGCGTGCTAGTTGTATTGAAACTATAGTGTAAGATTTTAATATATTTTTATTGGTCTTTGTATTATATGTTTTAGTGTATTTCTACTGTTTTTGCAGGCTAGAAAACCTTGTGTATCAGTTGTTTAAAAACCATGAAACCAAGTTTCGTATATTTCCCATATGTTATTAAGATGTAGGCTTTTAATATTATTTCGAAAACATTAGTTTTGGTACAAATAATAAGTGAGTCACAATAAGTAGCTAAGGTAGAAGATATTGTACAAAGTATTTTCTAGATCATACTTTGATAGTTGTTTGTGGAAAAATTAACGAAACCAATAGATATTATTGTACTTGTTCTGGAAGTTACTTATGAATTATCGTTGTTATAGCGACTTCTTTAGTGGACCGTTTCATGTATATATACAACAGAGTTGTAATTGTTTCCTTTCCCCTTCAGTAGAACTATTTCCTGTATGTATATAACATTGTTTAACTGTTTCATTTTCCTCTTTAAAGAGACTCGCTTTTTCTTACACAACAATGTTAAGTTAGCTATCCCATTTTCCTCGCTGGCAGATCTTTCTTTTAAAACACAGAAATATTTAACTATTTCGTTTTCCATAAAGTGTTTGTTCTTCAGAACTTTTATATTGTCTTCTAGATAATTCCTTATATACTTAAATACTACTATCAGAAACTTAAAATTTAACATTATAATTGTATTAATTATTAACAGTCTTTCACCAAACAGTGTGAAAACCTAACAACTAACATCATTATTGTTGTAATTATTAAGTTTTCACAAACCAGTGTGAAAACCAAAAACTCAACGTCATTATTATTGTATTATCAAGTCTTTCTCCAAACCAGAGACAAAACCTAAAATTCAACAGTATTATTGTTGTAAATACTAACAGTCTTGAACGAAATAAGTGATAACCCTAAAAATTAACGTTATTATTCTTGTAATTATTAACAGTCTTTCACCAAACCAGTGTGAAAACCTAAAAATTAACATCGTTACTGTTGTAATTATTAACAATAATTCACCAATTCAGTGTGAAATCTAACAATTCACATCGTTATTGCTGTAATTATTAGCAGTCTTTCGTCAGTGTTAGAACCTCTAAATTGACATCATTATTATTGAAATTATTAACAGTCTTTCACAAAACCAGTGTTAAAACGTAAAAATTAGCCTTCTATTGTTTTAATTATTAAATGTCTTTCACCAAACCAGTGAAAACCTAAAATTCAACATCATAATTGTTATAATTATTAATAGTCTTTCACCAAACCAGTGAAAACCTAAAATTCAACATCATAATTGTTATAATTATTAATAGTCTTTCACCAAACCAGTGAAAACCTAAAATTCAACATCATAATTGTTATAATTATTAATAGTCTTTCACCAAACCAGTATGAAAAGCTAAAATTCAACTTCATTATTATTGTATTAACAATCTTTGACTAAACCAATGCAAAAACCTAAAATTCAGCATTATTAGTGTTGTAATTAGTAGCAGTCTTTTACGAAACGAGTGATTAAAAGCTAAAAATTACCGTTAATATTGTTGTAATTATTCACAATCTTTCACCAAACCAACGATAAAACTAACAATTAACATCACTGCTGTAATTATTCGTAGTCTTTCACCAAGTCAGTGTTCAAACCTAAAAATCAGCTTTGTTATTGTTTTAATTATGAACAGTCTTCATCAAACCAGTGTGAAAACCTAAAATTCGAGATAATTATTTTTGAAATTAATAATTATTCCAACAAAAATTCAACATCGTTATCGTTTTAATTATTATTTCTTTCACGAAATCAGTGTCAAAACAAAAAATTAACGTTTTTATTTTTGTAATTATTAACAGTCATTCCAAAATCAGAGTGAAAACCAAAATTTCAACATCATTACTGTTGCAATAATTAAGTCATTCAACAAACCAGTGTGAAAACCTAAACACTAATATCATTATTGTTGTAATTATTAACAGTTTTTCACCGAACCAGTGTAAAAACCTAAAATTAAGCATTATTATTGTTGTAATTATTAACAGTCTTTCACCAAACCAGTGTGAAAACCTAAAATTATTAATAGTCTTTCACGAAACGAGTGATACCCCTAAAATTAACGTCATTATTATTGTAATTATTAACAGACATTCCAAAAGCGGTGTGAAAACATAAAATTCAACATAGTTATTATTGTATATATTAACAGTCTTGCAATAAACGAATGATACCTCTAAAAATTAACATCATTAATTTTGTAATTATTAACAATTTTTGACCAAACCAGCGATAAAACCAACAATAAACATCACTGCTGTAATTATTAGCAGTCTTTCACCCAAATAGTTAAAACCTAGAAATTGACATCATTACTGTAGAAATTATTAATAGCCTTTCACCAAACCATTGTGAAAAACAAAAAATCAACATCATTATTGTTTTAATTATTATTTATTTCAAGAAACAAGTGTCAAAACCTAAAATTCAATATTATTATTGTTGTAATTATTGACAGACTTTCACGAAAAGAGAAATACCCTTAAAATTAACGTTATTATTCTTGTAATTATTAACAGTCATTCCAAAACCAGTGTGAAAACCTAAAATTCAACATCATTACTGTTGTAATTATTAAGAGCCTTTCACCAAACCAGTGGGAAAACCTTACATTAAAAATAATTATTGTGGTAATTATTAACAATCTCTCACAAAACGAGCATTAAAACTAACAATTAACACCATTATTGTTGTAACTATTAACATTCTTTCACCAGATCAGTGTGAAACCCAACAACGAACAAAATTATTGTTGTAATTTTTAACAATCTCTCACGAAACCAGTGTTAAAACCTACAAATTGA
Source organism: Tachypleus tridentatus (assembly GCF_004210375.1). Lineage (NCBI taxonomy): Eukaryota > Metazoa > Arthropoda > Merostomata > Xiphosura > Limulidae > Tachypleus > Tachypleus tridentatus. Next base: position 74,414,108 of record NC_134827.1, on the reverse strand, counting down.
CATTAATATTATTGAAATCATTAACAATCGTTCACGAAACCAATGTTAAAACCTAAAAATTAGCTTTCTTATTGTTTTAATTATTAACAGTCTTTCAGCAAATCAGTGTGAAAACCTAAAATAATCATTATTGTTCTAATTATTAAGTCTTTCACCAAACCAGTGTGAAAACCTAAGATTGAACATCGGTTTTGTTATAATTACTATCAGTCTTTCACGAAAATATAAAGTCATTATTTTTGTAATTATTAACACTCATTCAAAAACTAGTGTAAAAAATTAAGAACTAACATCATTATTGTTATAATTATTAACAATCTTTCACCAATCCAACGTTAAAATTAACAAATAACATCATTATTCCTGTAATTATTAGCAGTCTTTCACAAAAACAGTGTTATAACATACAAATTGTCATCATTATTGTTGAAATTATTAACAGTCTTTCACCAAACCAGTGTGAAAACCTAAAAGTTAACATCGTTACTGTTGTAATTATTAACAATAATTCACCAATTCAGTGTGAAATCTAACAATTCACATCGTTATTGCTGTAATTATTAGCAGTCTTTCATCAGTGTTAGAACCTCTAAATTGACATCATTATTATTGAAATTATTAACAGTCTTTCACAAAACCAGTGTTAAAACGTAAAAATTAGCCTTCTATTGTTTTAATTATTAAATGTCTTTCACCAAACCAGTGAAAACCTAAAATTCAACATCATAATTGTTATAATTATTAATAGTCTTTCACAAAACCAGTATGAAAAGCTAAAATTCAACTTCATTATTATTGTATTAACAATCTTTGACTAAACCAGTGTAAAAATCAAAAATTCAACATCATTATTGTTGTAATTATTAACAATCTTACGTCAAAGCAGTGTGAAAATCTAATATTCAACATCATTGTTGCTATAATTACTAAGTCTTTGACTAAACCAATGCAAAAACCTAAAATTCAGCATTATTATTGTTGTAATTAGTAGCAGTCTTTTACGAAACGAGTGATTAAAACCTAAAAAATACCGTTAATATTGTAATTATTAACAATCTTTCACCAAACCAACGATAAAACTACCAATTAACATCACTGCTGTAATTATTAGCAGTCTTTCACCAAATCAGTGTTCAAACCTAAAAATCAGCTTTGTTATTGTTTTAATTATTAACAGTCTTTATCAAACCAGTGTGAAAATCTAACAACTAACATCATTATTGTCGTAATCATTGACAGTCTTTCACCAAAGCAGTGTGAAAACCTAAAATTCGAGATCATTATTTTTTAAATTAACAATTCTTCCAACAAAACAGTGTAAAAAACAAAAATTCAACATCGTTATTGTTTTAATTATTATTTCTTTCACAAAATCAGTGTCAAAACAAAAAATTAACGGTTTTATTTTTGTAATTATTAACAGTCATTCCAAAACCAGAGTGAAAACCAAAAATTCAACATCATTACTGTTGCAATAATTAAGTCATTCAACAGACAAGTGTGAAAACCTAAACACTAATATCATTATTGTTGTAATTATTAAGTCTTTCACTGAACCAGTGTGAAAACCTAAACACTAATATCATTATTGTTGTAATTATTAACAGTCTTTCACCGAACCAGTGTAAAAACCTAAAATTAAGCATTATTATTGTTGTAATTATTAACAATCTTTCACCAAACCAGTGTGAAAACATAAAATTCAACATCATTATTGTTTTAATTATTATTTATTTCAAGAAACAAGTGTCAAAACCTAAAATTCAATATTATTATTGTTGTAATTATTGACAGACTTTCACGAAAAGAGAAATACCCTTAAAATTAATGTTATTATTCTTGTAATTATTAACAGTCATTCCAAAACCAGTGTGAAAACCTAAAATTCAACATCATTACTGTTGTAATTATTAAGAGCCTTTCACCAAACCAGTGGGAAAACCTTACATTAAAAATAATTATTGTGGTAATTATTAACAATCTCTCACAAAACGAGCATTAAAACTAACAATTAACACCATTATTCTTGTAACTATTAACATTCTTTCACCAGATCAGTGTGAAACCCAACAACGAACAAAATTATTGTTGTAATTTTTAACAATCTCTCACGAAACCAGTGTTAAAACCTACAAATTGACATTATTATTATTGAAATCATTAACAATCGTTCACCAAACCAGTGTGAAAACCTAAGATTCAACATCGTTATTGTTATAATTACTAACAGTCTTTCACGAAAATATAAAGTCATTACTTTTGTAATTATTAACACTCATTCAAAAACTAGTGTAAAAATTTAAGAACTAACATCATTATTATTATAATTATTAACAATTTTTCACCAAACCAGCGTTAAAACTAACAAATAACATCATTATTCCTGTAATTATTAGCAGTCTTTCACAAAAACAATGTCAAAACCTAAAATTCAAGATCATTATTCTTGTAATTACTAACAGTCTTTCAACAAATTAGTGAACATCAAAAATTCACCATCATTATTGTTGTATATATTTACAATCTTGCAATAAACGAGTGATATCCCTTAAAATTAACGTCATTATTTTTGTAATAATTAACAGTCTTTAATGAAAGAAGTGATAAAACCTAGAAATTTAAGTGATTGTTGTTAAAAGTATTAACAGTCTTTCACCAAACCAGGGTAAAAACCTAAAATTCAACATCATTATTCTTGTAACTATTGATAGTCATTCACTAAACCAGTGTGATAACCTAAAATTTGACATTATTATTGTTTTAATTATTAACAGTCTTTCACCAAATCTGTGTGAAAACCTAAAATTAATCATTATTCTTCTAATTATTAACACTGTTTCACCAAACCAGGGTGAAAACCTAAAATTAAACATAATTATTTCTGTAATTATTAACATTCCTTAATAAAAACCAATGTGAAAACTTAAGAAATAACATCTTTATTGTTGTAATTAATAAAAATCTTTCACCAAAGTAGCGATGAAACTAACAATAAACATCACTGCTGTAATAATTAACAGTCTTTCATCACATTAGTGTGAAAATCATCAATTCTACATCATTATTGTTGTATATATTAACAGTTTTGCAATAAACGATTGATATCCGTAAACATTAGCGTCATTCTTGTTGTAATTATTAAAAATCTTTTACCAAACCATCGATGAAATAAACAATTAACATCACTGCTGTAATTATTAGCGGTCTTTCCACAAAACAATGCTAAAACCTTCAAACTCACATCATTATTGTTGAAAGTATTAATAGTCTTTCACCAAATCAGTGTTAAAACCTAAAAATTAGCTTTGTTATTGTGTTAATTGTTAACAGTCTTCACCAAACCAGTGTGAAAACCTAACAACTAACACATATATTTGTTGTAATTATTAACTGTTTTTTACTAAACCAGTGTGAAAACCAAAAATTTAACATAATTATTCTTGTAATTATTAATAGTCATTCACTAAACCAGTGTAATAACCTAAAATTTAACATTATTATTGTTGAAATTATTAACAGACATTCACCAAATCAGTATTGAAACATAAAATTTAGCATTGTTATTGTTTTAATTATTAACACTCTTTCAACAAATCAGTGTGAAAACCTAAAATTCAACATCATTATTGTTGTAATTATTAACTGTCTTTCAGAAAACATTTGTGAAAACCTAAAATTCACTATATTTTACTATATCATTAAGATACTGTAATTTTATATTTACTATATCGTTAAAATATTGTAATTTTATATTCAATGAATCATTAAATACTGTAATTTTATATTTAGTGAATTATAAAATTTTTCTTACTTTATATTTAATGAATCATAAAATTACTGTAATTTTATATTTACTGAATCACAAAAATTACTCTCATGTTATATTTACTAAACCTTTAAAATGCTGTAATTTTTATTTACCAAATCATTAAAAACTGTAGTTTTATATTTACTAAATCATTAAAATACTGCAATATATATTTAATATAGCATTAAAATACTCCAATTTTATATTTACTAAATCATTAAAATACTGCAATATATATTTAATATAGCATTAAAATACTCCAATTTTATATTTACTAAATCATTAAAATACTGCAATATATATTTAATATAGCATTAAAATACTCCAATTTTATATTTACTATAGCATTTAGCCAGCGTAATTTTGAATTTACTAAATCATTAAAACACTGTAATTTTATATTTACCACATCATGAAATTCTGTAATTTTATATTTACTAACTCTTTAAAATACTGTAATTATATATTTGTAAAATCATTAAAATACTATAATTTTATATTTACTATATCATTAAAAACTGTAAATTTAAATTTACTAATTTTTTAAAATACTGTAAGTTCGTATTTACTAAATCATTAAAACACTGTAATTTTATATTTACTAAATCATTAAAACACTGTAATTTTATATTTACTAAATCTTCAAAATAATGTCAGAAGGTAGTTAGTATAAAGCGCCAAGTACTGGGTTTCCATACTTGTGGTGAGCACAGCACAGATAAGTCATTGTTTAGATTTTGTTTAACGTGGATGTATGTTTTCTTATAAGAAAGCCACATTAGGCTGTTTCTACAGAGGAATCGAACACCCAATTTCAACGTTGTAAATCCGCTGTCTCGCCGGTGGACTTTTCTTTAATAACAAACAAATCAGACGCTGTTCATTTACGATATATTCCAATACTCTAAAATATCTAAAAACTAGCGAAGTATCCTATCGCCTCTCGGAAATATTTATACAAATAACGTGTTGAGTGTCTTTAAATAAACAAATGTATATCACATCTTAGTAACAGCTCTTGGAAAAAAAAGGTTTTTTATGAACATATAGTCACAAACAAATAATCACACGATATTATATCATACTAATTATTCTTGAAATTAAGTGATGGAAGTTTCAATAAATTATAATTTTTAGACGCAAAATCTAATAATACAACTCGATACTGTGAAGATGAGTGCTCCTGTTTTTATTTAGAGAAGATGAAACCTTAGCTGTTTACTTCATCCTTGAGATCTATATAATTTCATTAAAGGGAGGCGAATTTCAATTTAGCATTACACTGTAGTTTTCGTATTTTAATTAAGAGAATTTGGTTTACTACACGTTCTATATGTTTTATTTGCGAATTCAAGGACCATAATTCACTGCTTCATTTGTTTAATATGTACAAGACCAATGGAAAAGGCTACAGAATTCATTTCTTGCACCAATCACGAAAACGAGGCCAAACAGCCCTTTTAATTAAAACAACTCGCGCCTAGCTGTTTAATATGAATTTTAATATTCTTAGGCACTAATCCTTGGTTAGAGTTTTCTTCAAAATTGAATATTATTATTAACAAACTGTATTTTTCGTACAGCGATAACAGAATTGAAATTCATGTTCACAAAACCATAGAGAAAAAATTTAGTATTGATCTTACAACTGTTCAGTCCGTGATTTAAAATACATAAATCGTTTTGTTTTTATAGAGGTTAAGAACACTATATTAAAAAGAATTTAGGTTCTTGCCACGTCGTTAAATTTTATGTCTGTTCATACTTTATCTGACGATAGTGCATACTGTATATAGTCCTGCATCGTACTTTCGAATACAAAAGGCTCATGGTAAGTCTGTGATATTTAAAGCATACCACACGTCCTTGCTTGAATTCCTAAATTCAGTTAATGCAGGAAGTTGCGAGTTCCCAGCATAAAGATATGCTGTGGAGGCATCTTCAATTTGAACAAATCTTTATCATCTGACTGTAGAATAATTTTAGTAGGAAGGGGATGTTCTAACAGCAATTTACTTATTCAAAATATTTTTAATATGACCCGCTCAACCGTCCTTATATGTTTTATATTTCTACTGTACTACATTGTATGAAATTAATCCAAAGCCCTTTGATTTTTGTTCCAAGAAACATTAAGTTGGAATTTAGAAATCGGCTTGGTACAATAACTTGGTCATTAATATGAAATTTTAATACCTTTTATCTTCAGCTAAAATGAAAAATATTGGTTATTTTATTTCAAGTGTTTCGACTTCTTCAGAAACTTCTATACATTTTAGTAGATAAAATACACAATTTTCAAGATGTAATAAAAATATTTTTTTAAATAAATCGTTTATTTACGTTAATGGAGGGAAAATCAAATAATTTATTAGTTTAAAGAAAGAAGACACTTAAAAAACCAAAATGGGTTTCTATTTTCTTTGCGGACCTGTTTTGTTAATCCATCAAGCTAAAGAATTGTAGAAAACATTTATAGAGCTGCGTTCTTTGTGTATCTTTTAACTACATCGTTTAGTGGTTAGTTTAAAAGTGTTTCTAATACACTGCTGGATAACGCGAGTTGTTGATGTGACCACTTTAGTTTAATGGGTTTTTTTGCCCCTGGTGGGTTAACAGTAAATTACCGACCTATGACGCTGAAATCTAGGGCTCACTTTCCCGTGTTGAAGAGAGTGCAGATAGGCTCTTGCGTAACTCCACACTAAGAAGACAATTAAGATTAAAGTATTTCTTTTTACCAAATGGAATGAATATTTTTAAGGTGTTTCGATATAAGGTCGTGAAATGCTTATAACTGTTGATTTTTATTTATAAAGAATCTAAGATGGAGTATAACAAACTCAACCAGACTGAAACCAGACTGAACATCTTTAGACGAAGCTGGCAAAAACTGAGCATTTAACTGTCGAGTCATTGATAATTGACGTCATTTCTGGATACCTGTGTAGAGTTTTAGAAGGTTCGAATATAGAGATGACTCTACGTTAAACCTATTAAAATTTTTTAACGAAGAAGAGATTAAGTTATTCTATTATTACGTAGCAGACGAGAAAATAATAACATATCAACCAGACGGTTCACATCAAATTCCTTCTAACTTAGTAAGTATTGTTAATCACTAAACGTACCAAAAGGAACATTAATTTCTCTTTTAGCTGCCTTCTTTGTTACTTTATGAACAAATGTAAGTTATGATATTTGGCGATAAACTTCGTCCGTGTTGGATAATGCATATGTTGTGTGTTTCTCGTACTATATATAGCACATTCTTTGTTTCCACTCATGGAGTTTCACAATATTACTCCTATCCCTTCGTTCTTACTAGTTGTTGTTAAGCCTCGTTATTTACTGAGTAGATACAGTCATGTGAAAAAGTTAAAACACCCTATAAAAGCCTGTGTATTTTTGTAATATTTTTGGATATATAGATATTTAATCTCAATTTTAACAATACTGAGAGATTATAGGAATATAATTAAACAATTACAACTGAAGAAAAGACTTTTCAAGATCTTTTGTAAATGTAATTCTACAAAAATGCATATTCTAATAGAGGAAAAAGTTAGAACACCCCCACATTTATACCCACTTAAAATGGCTCAACTCACACACAGGTGTATCACACCAGGTGCACATGATTAGAAGATCGTTACTCAGCATTTTGAATGAGGCTTTCCCTATTTAAACCTCAGATATTTAGTTTGGTGGGCTCCTGACTGTTGAAGTGAGAGTGAGCACCATGGTGAGAGCAAAAAAGCTGTCTGAGGCCTTCAGAAAGAAAATTGTAGCAGCTTATGAGTCTGGTAAGGGATTTAAAAAGATCCCAAAAGATTTTGAAATCAGCCATTCTACTGTCTGGAAAATAGTCAACAAGTGGAGGGCTTTCAAAATAACTGCAAACACGCCCAGGTCTGGTCGTCCAAGCAAGTTCACCCCGAGAGCAGACCGCAAGATCCTAAAAGAGGTCTCAAAACACCCTAACATTTGACATGTGAAAAGTGCATGCCTCTACAATCAGAAAGAGACTGCACAAGTTTAACTTGCATGGGAGGTGTGCAAGGAGGAAACCTTTGCTCTCTAAGCAAAACATCAAGGTCAGACTGAAGTTTGCTAGAGAGAATGTAGAAAAATACTAGGACCTCTGGAATAATGCTCTTTCGAAAGATGAGTCCAAAACTGAAATATTTGGACACCGAAACAAAGGACATGTTTGGCGTAAACCAAATACAGCATTCCAGGAAAAAAACCTCATACCAACTGTGAAGCATGGAGGTGGAAGTGTCATGGTTTGGGGCTGCTTTGCTGCAGCAGGACCTGGACAGCTCACAATCATAGAATCCACCATGAATTCTACTGTGTATCAGAGGGTGCTTGAGGATCATGTGAGACCATCTGTAAGAAAATTAAAGCTGAAGCGGAAGTGGACCCTGCAACACGACAATGACCCAAAACATACCAAAAAATCCACCAAGGACTGGTTGAAAACTAAGAAATGGAGAGTCCTGGAATGGCCGAGTCAAAGCCCAGATCTTAATCCCATTTAGATGCTGTGGGGTGACTTGAAACGGGCTGTATATACAAGAAACCCCTCAAACATCTCACAGCTGACAGAATTCTGCATTGAGGAGTGGGGCAAACTTTCTTCAGACCTATGTCAGAGACTGGTAGATGGCTACAAGAAGCGTCTCACTGCAGTTATTTCAGCCAAAGGGGGTAACACTAGCTATTAGGGGGTAGGGTGTCCTAACTTTTTCCTCAGTTAAAATATGCATATTTGTAGAATTACATTTACAAAAGATCTTGAAAAGTCTTTTCTTCAGTTTTAATTGTTTAGTTATATTCCTATAATCTCTCAGTATTGTTAAAATTGAGATTAAATATCTATATGTCCAAAAATGTCACAAAAATACACAGGCTTTCATAGGGTGACCTAACTTTTTCACATGACTGTATATTTCGACATGTGCAATAGCAAATAAAAGTATATCTTGACGTTTGCTTTGCCTGAGGAAATATTTTTCTAATTTCCACTTTCAAAGTGAGCAAATTTCCGAAATATTCCCCTAAAACTTACATCGTTTCTGGTTAATTAATAAAACAAAAAAAAACACTTTTTAAAATTATAAAATTAAACTCTTTACATCCGAAATACGTTTCGCGACACAGAGCCTGCAGTGCGAGAGACGTCAGTCATACTATGTTAATATTTGTTTCCAATTAAAGACAAGTTCTTACCTTAGATTTCAGTCTCTATCTAGTCCTTGTTTTTATGATTTCACATTAATACTGAAATAAGCAAAGCTGAAGACTGATGTCGAACGATCGTCGAGTTTTGGATCTCGTGTTTAGATTCGTTTTTGAAATATGCTAACGCCAAACTACACGTAGCCAAGAGGATATGGTACCCGGACTGTAAACTATAGTTTTACAGTTCGCCTCTCCTTGCCCTCAAAACTGGCGGGTTTACTGTTATAATGGAATTCAATTTCAGTTATTCAGGCTGGCAAGATCAAACCAAAATTTGTAGATGTTATTGACTAGCTTCCTTTCATTACTGTCTATTAGTTCCAGTTTACAGACAGAGAAGATCACACCAAGATTTCTAGATATTGTTGACTAGCTTCCTTTCATCACAGTCTATCAGTTCCAGTTCACAGATAGACAAGATTAAACCAAGATCTGTAGATGTTGTTGACTAGCTTCCTTCCATCACAGTCTATCAGTTCCAGTTTACAGACAGAGAAGATCAGACCAAGATTTCTAGATATTGTTGACTAGCTTCCTTTCATCACAGTCTATCAGTTCCAGTTCACAGATATACAAGATCAGACCAAGATTTCTAGATATTGTTGACTAGCTTCCTTTCATCACAGTCTATCAGTTCCAGTTCACAGATAGACAAGATCAAACCAAGATCTGTAGATGTTGTTGACTAGCTTCCTTTCATCATAATCTATCAGTTCCATATTACAGATTGTTATGCGGAGATAAAATTCGTATATTTGTGCGAAAATCTGAAAGAAACAAAGAAGCTTAAAGTCATTTCAGTCTGCAGGAACCCTCTAGCGGTAATGTGAGAAGTTATTGTGATTTGTTAGGTTTAGTACTTTCATTATGTTGATTTCCGGATAAATTCCGGACTTTACGTCAGATATTTTATCGAGAGTATATGAAGTCGCTCTGCGTGTCTCGGCTGAAGCTGAGTGACGGATATAAGAAACGGAAACGCAAGCCGTTGGATTTCGCGTAGAACTGTGAAGTGATGAATTGGTTAGTGGTATCTCTACAATAATACGTTTTCGCAGAATGTGTAGTCAAGAGAACATGCTTGAACTTAGGCTTAACAGAGCCTCACTTTAACATTTAATAACAAATACTGAAACGTGAGACTACATTCTAGCCGAAAATATATATATATAAATACTGACATTGTTCAAAGTCTATTAACTTTATCATCCGCTTCATCGTATTATCTTCAGTAAAGTTAAATAAGGTCAAATAATGTTGTTCTTGTCATCATAGTTTTACTAAACACATACGTTTTGTCTACTAATATAGATATCTGTGAAAGCTATATAAACATTACGCTAATCCTAAAACTAAAAGTAAAGAAGGCGTTAAAAAGAACTATTTTGGAGTAATTTAATAATTACCATTTCTAACGTAGTTTTTTTTTTTAATTTCGCGCAAAGCTACACGAGGGCTATCTGCGCTAGCCGTCTTTAATTTAGCTGTGTAAGGATAGAGGGAAGACAGCTAGTCATCATTACCCACCGCCAATTGCTGGAGCACTCTTTTACCAACGAATAGTGGGATTGACTATCATTTTATAACGCTCCCACCGTTGAAAGGTCGAGTAACTTTGGTGCGACGGGGATTCGAACCTGCGACCCTCAGAATATGTGTCGAGTGTCTTAACTACGGGGTCAATTTGGATTTATATCAGCCTCCGATTTTGTTTTAACTGAAATAAATTCAGAAAGTTGAATGTCAGCCACTAAACAAAACGTTTTCAGTGGATGATTTCTTTATTCATACGAGTACAAAACGTTTACTAGATTACTACTATTCGTTTATTGACAGTTTTTAGGTCAGTACATCTTTCTACGAAGAGAAAAAAATAAAGATTTATGGCAAAATTATTTTTACAACATTTTGATTACGTAAAAAACATTTGACGAGAAATGATGACGAGATTTCTAAGCACTACGAGTTAACTGCCACTAAAAATCGACACACAACTCCAACACTGTAAAAAACAAGGATAATGAAAGTATCATGTAGACAACATTTCCACGGTAACAAATAAACAGCCAAAATAGAAACAGATATTTTTTAGACTATAAAAGCAAAATATTTTTCTCTTGATAATAACTTCCTGTTCAAAACACTGAACAAACTAACGTAGTTAGAATGTGTGGCCTTTAAACTATAACATGAAAGATAAGTTATATGTCGGTTCCCTTCTTTTTTGTCTTTGATCGATATGAAATATGCTTTTAAAGATAATACATTCTGTTACGTTAAGAATAATCTATATCTAAAAATAAGCCCCGGCATGGCCAGATAGTTAAGGCACTCGACTCGTAATCGTAAGTCGTCATAATGTGACGGTCAATCCCAATATTCGTTGGTGAAAGAGTAGCCCAAGAGTTGACGGTAGGTGGTGATGACCAGCTGCTTTCCCTCTAATCTTACACTGCAAAATTAGGGACGGTTGGCGCAGATAGCCCTCGTGTAGCTTTGGGCGAAATTCAAACCAAACAAACAATCTAAAAATATACACTCCCCATCTCTGGATACTAAGATTAACAATATAACACGATGATTAGAGGCAATAAAAGACCTATTGGTTTTTTGGGTTGTCCCATTCTCTAGACTAAACTAAAACTATTAAATAAAAGTTAAAAATCCCCAACGTCAGTCTTTGTATTTCATACAGTTACCAAACATTATCTTGTACTCACATTAGTTGTTGCATCCACAGTATCAGAAGACAACCCACTACAAGGGCTAAACACTCTGTTAAAACAACTGCCATATTTATATTTGTGTCCCGTATTACTACTATTCTCACTATTAAATATTAAAAGATAATTAGTCAACACTATCAATTCAATCTACAATCTCAAACGCTTCAATCAGATCCCCTCTAACTCTTCTTTTTTCAAGAGAAAACTATATTAAGAACCCTTAATCTACTCTCGTATGACAAACCCTCCAACCCAGATACTATTTTAGCAGCTCTTCTCTGAACCCTTTCTAACAGTTCAATGTCTTTCCTAAGATAAGGAGCCCGAGACAAAACACGATATTCCTTGTGACAATAAAACTATAACCTCTTTAAACTTGTATTCAATATTACTGCTGATATAACATAAAATCCTATTTGACCTAACACTAACAAATAGCACACTGTTTGGATGGCTTTAGAAACTGATCAACTATTACACTACAATTCCTTTCTTTCATAACACTGTTAAGTTCATTCCTATCCAAATTATACTTGTAATTCAAATTATGATAATTATGATAGCCCACACATTATCATGCATTTATTATAAATAAAACCAATCTGTCAATTATTTATCAAACTCACTAAATGATTTAAGTCCTTTTATAAATCAGCAGCATCCTCTGCACAGCCACCAACATCCAAGACCTTAATATCATCTGTGAAATTAAGTAATTTAATAAGTTACTTCCGCTGTGTCATTTATGTAAATAATTAAAAAAAAGGTCCTAAGGCTGAGCCGTTACGTACGTCACTTGTGACATTAATCCAGTTTGACTGAAATCCATTTATAACAACCCACTGCTTTCTTCCATTCTACCATCCTTTTAAACAATTAGATAATTTATCCCCCATAGCTTTAGGGGCATTTTATAAATCTTTCATGTGTCACCTTCTAAAGTGTTTTCTGAAAATCCAGATATACTAGAGTTACACCTTTATTCTCACTTACATAATCAGAAACCTTTCGAAAAAATGTCGAAATATTTTTAAGGTAAGATTTTCTCTTTGTGAAACCATTCTGACTATCCAGTAAAATTATAAACTTTGTTAAATGACTTTCCAAACATTTCCCATAACTGATTTAAGATTAATGAGTCTATAATTACTATGACAATTTTTATCACTTCCCTTGAAGAAACGAGTTACATTAGCTAACTGCCAATCCTCAGGTACCTCCCCACTATTCAAGAACTTACAAAAAAAATAGTAAGCAGTCAGTGGCTCTAATCCTTAATCTCCTTGAAAATCCTTGGGGATATATTACCTGCCAAGGAGCTTTACTGGCCTTTAAACTTCCCAATTTTTTCTTAAATAGCTGCGGATTAATGTACTAATTTTGTTCAATTTCATTTCCATCTAACGACAAATGTCGATATTTCATCACCGACACACTATGCTTAAAAAAGTAATATTTTTCATTTAATATGATAAAACTACAATAGAAAGCTTGTCTTTATTTCATATCTGGAGTATCAAAATGCGTTAAAAAACAGAAATAAATGTTATAGTCTTAAAATTTTTGAAAATATTAAGACTAACTACAAATATATGATCTTTTAAGTCAAATAGCACAATGATTGAAAAATCATATTAGACTAACCTTAAAGGGCTATTTTACTGTTATCTATGGTTAATTTTCAAACAACGATTTTTTTTTTTAAATCACAAAAATTACTGACAACGGAATTGGGTCATGTTTGTTGTAAAAAGTACAACGCAGACAATAACGCTTTATAAAGAAAACGTATTTATTAATATTCACAGATAAATATGTTAACCTGGAAAAATACAACACATAATTAGTTTCCATGTGTTTGTTTGTTGTTAAGTACATAGATACATATTAGTCTATTTGTTCTCTGCCCACCACGGGTATCGAAACCTGGTTCCTTAGCTTTATAAGCTTTTATACATTCCGATAAGGGCCCGACATGGCTTGTTGGCTAGGGCGCTCGACTCACACAATCTAAGAGTTGCGGGTTCGAACCCTCTTCAACAAACACGCTCGCCTTTTCAGCCGTGGGGATATTGTAACGTACTGTCAATCCCACTATTCCTGGCCCTGCATGGCCAGGTAGTTCAGGCATTGACTTGTAATCTGAGGGTTGCTAGTTCGAATCCCTATCGTACCAAACATGATCGCCCTTTCAGCCGTGGAGGCATTATAATGTATCGGCCAATCTCATTATTCGGTGGTAAAAGAGTAGCCCAAGAGTTGGGCTAGCTTCGCTAGCTGTCCCTAATTTTTCAGTGTAAGACTAGAGGGAAGGCAGCTAGTTATCACCACCCACCGTTAACTCTTGGGCTACTCTTTTACCAACGAATAGTAGGATTGACCGTAAAATTATAACGTCCCCAAGGCTCAAAAGGCGAGCATGTTTGGTGCGACGGGGATTCGAACCCGCAACTCTCAGATTACGAGTAGAACATCTTAACCCACCTGATCATGCTGGGCCCCATTCCGAATGATTTAAACAACACGACTGTCTCTTTTGTGATTTTTTTATTGGCAATTTTCTTTTTTTGGATACAACAAAAACAAACAGCACGATCCATAATAAAAAATACCTAATTATATTTTATAACTTCGTCTTCAAATATACTTGTTTACAATGATAAATTTCTTTATTCTAAATTGTTAAATCAACACTTGAAAGTTGCATTAGAAAGATGAATGACTAGAAACTAAAAATGGAAAAATTAACGCACGACGAATAAGTAAATAGTCTAAGTGATACTTCTAGGCCCAACTGCCACCTAAAAACAATACATGATATATTGTAATCTCAGTCGTACTGATTATTTCTCTAGGACTAATCACAGCTTTAAAACAACACATGATATACTGTCATCTCAGTGGTACTGACTATACAATTAATGAAAGCTTTTATTATTTCCTTATGTACTTTAATTTATATTTGCCTTTCAAATACAACTCGGGAGCATGGAATTCTATTGTGGACAGTTAAATATACATAAATGTGCGTCCAGTGACAAGCTCAAAATTCTGGATTGAACCCAGACTAGAAGATGAACTAAAATTACTGTGATGGCAAACATTTCAATGATAAACTTAACTAATCTCACAAGAATGATGTAGCCTAATAATATCTATATGAAAGCTGGATTTTCGTTATCGACTACTTCTAACTTTGGCCAAAGTCTTGTGATATGTGTTCTAAAGCTTATAGTGATTTGGTTAAGTGCCATTGTATCAAGCTATTTAAAAAGAACAAAAAACAACAACATTAATTTCCTACCTTGATTTCAATATTACGACTTGCATGAAAAAGCCACCATAACATAGCAGTTCCATTAGAAGTCACTAGATGGATAACTATAGAAAATACTTTAAAAATCATCAAAATTAAGATAGGTAAATATAAATCTTACTAAGCTGAAAGTTAATGTAATAGCTGTGATTTATATACTATTTATACCTCGGAGTCTCCTGCTATTATATAAAGTAGTTAGAGGTTTACTTAATGTGATTTCTAAAATTAGTGAAGTTTGAGTTCCATAATTTTTACAGAACACCGGCCTCTTTGACAATGTATTTAGTGCAACAATACACTTACATTTCGTTATTGTAAGCACAAATGCTAAGAGCGCTATCTACCCAACGTTCGGCTTTCTGAGTGAAGTCCAAAAACTCCAATAATAAATAATTAAATTTTCAAGTATCCATAAACAGTTGCGTGACCCGAAAGAGAAAAACATAATTTTTTACACTAACGAAAACCCAAACAAATAAATATCTATATAATTTGTACTTTTCATGTTACGATAGAAACAGCATATCAAGAAACAAATAAACATATATACAACTTGTGCTTATTGTGTTACCATAGAAATCAAAAAACGACAGACAAATACATTTTTTTCATGAGACTAGATTAATCAAGGTAATTTAATTACTTACCTACCTCTTTAAAAGATCAGATGAACAGCAATTTATGAGATTTGTGTATTTCAATATTACCAATACTTCATTATTAGCACTATTTCATTTTACAGTTTCTTCATTATTAGTACTATTTCAATATCACCATTACTTCATTGTTAATACTATTTTATTATTACCATTACTTCATTGTTACAATAGTTTAATCAACTAATGACAGAACATTCTGTTGTATTCAGTACAAATGTTTCGAACTGTGTTTCAATCAACACTATTTGGACAACAACGAAACGGTTCATTAATACGTAACACTAATGTTGGCGGCAGTGTAGTTTATATTGTACTTTAAAATAAAACGAGAGATGTTAGAAAATGTTGTATAGCTTGCTTCACTGTTTTCTATCATGTGACATCTACGAGTTACATAGAAATTGTAATCACGTTACTAACACTGCTGCAGTTAATATCACTAATTACTACTAGGGGTCATCTGTGTATTAAACACGTATGTATTAAATTGGCAAACATACCCTTAAAGGAAAACAAGTGAAATTACTCAACAATATTAATGAATTAGTTTTAGAAATATAATAATATCTTATTATAAATTATTTTTTCATATAAAATTAATAAAATGTGTACTTCACTGGCGTATTAAAGAGATGTTTCAATTGCCAACTTATACCACAACTTATACCAGTTATTACAAAGTTAAATTATTTTTATTTTGAATTTGATGAAATTACAACATGTTTCCTACAAATGTTTTTCTTTGGTTTTAACTTCATTTTAAGATCCATTTTGTTTCAAAATCTGTTGTGTTTATTGCAGGTGCGTGAGACATACTTCATGCAAATACGTGGTGTATGCTGTCCTAATACGTCATTACATTTCGCTGTAACAAAAGTTCAAAATCCTAAGATAATACAAGATTCAAAGTTTAGATGAGAGAAAGTGGATTATGAACTTCAACAGAACTCGATCCTCTGAATGAAAAGGTGATTGGGTTACAAGATTACGGGTAACTTCTGTAGCCTATCTTCAAACTTATAGACTTTCTTTTTCTCAGCGATTTCAGGGCTCCTAAAATCCATAATTCATATTCCCTCGTCTTTAAAACACAACCTAGATTATTTAAGAATTTCGTTTTTTGTGGTTAAAGATGTTCAGTGTTAAAAGAGAGCAGAAGGGTTTGCAATGGCGAGAGAACTCTCAAAGAGAAGTCAATACTTAAATAGCTACACAAAAAAAAAGGAGAGAGGGAAAGAGAAAGCATTAGGCTTATGTCAATTGTAGAAGTTCCTGTACCCATTAACATATTATAAACTATTTATCTGTGAGTATTCCCTCCTGTCTTTAAACTGGTGCGATGCTGTCAGCTTCATTTTGCAATTCTCTATATAAATTTATGTATATAAAATACATGTTCTGGTAAAACTTAAAGGATGGAACACGTATTGCTTTTGATAGGTGGCCAATCTGGTTGTGAAATGTTTATACAACAGTTTGGACGGTTTGCTCTATCAGTAAACACAGAAACGTTTCCTTGATGGTGGCTTTGAATACCCCCATCGTGGTACATATGAGAGTACATTGGTGGGAAGGCAATGTAACTAGGAAACCAGTCGTTCATTGTGTGCCAATGCTGCGTACAGTTACAGTGGCGATGTTTCATCCCCCTACCCCCAGTCATGATAGCGGGATATGGTTCAGTATCCCAGGCAAATCGAACATTGTTAAACTTTTGTTGACTGCCTGGGTAGGAATAGAGGTTGTTTGAAACGGACAACGACATCGGCCCTGAAGTAGAGGGTGCTACTTTGGTTCCTCTGCCATATTTCATGGACGAACCTACCATCGTAGTAGGTAACGCCTTCTTACTCTGGACCACAGACGTGTTTACATTATTAGACGTGAATCGAGAGTTCGGAGAAGGAGACAGTCTAGCGACCTCATCAGGAGTAATTGGAGAATACAAGGAGCGATTGTCATCCCGGTTTTGTTTCGCGACTTTAGTTCCAGCAACGAGTGCAGAATGAGACACTTTAGGTTGATCTGTGATTGGACGATTTACGCCTCTTCTTCTGTGCAGCCAATAAGTTTTCATTTCTCCTTTACCCTAGATTAGATATAAATAACACACTTTAAGCCTTAACTAATGGAAAAGAAACAAAAAATGAAACTTTAAACAGTAAGACATCACCTACGCGGAAAGAAATATTCTTTGGTAGATTGTTTAGGCAAATTATTCATGATAAAACTTTGTAGAATGGACGGCAACGCCACAACAGGCAGTTATCGTCCATTTTACAAAGTTTCATCAGAAAGAAATATTGTTTCTCAAGATTTTAAGAAAAATATTCTTGAAATTTTTTATCCAGAGCAAAGTTACCCAATTGATTTGATATAGAATATGAAATAAATAACATATTAATCACATTCTTTGCTCCTGAAATTTCTATTGACACTAGATTTTCTTTCTTTTGTTTGTAATTAAGCACAAAGTTACACAATGAGTTATCAGTTGGTATCGAAATTCGGTTTCTAGCGTTGTAAGTTCGCAGACAACCGCTGTGCCACTGTGGAATCTTTAAGTAAAGATCTTCTCTGTCTAGACCATCTGTCTCTAACAGTTTTCATCTGTGAAATCTCCATGTAAATATTTTATTTGTTTCAGTCTTCTATTTCTGAGTTTTATCCGTGACATCTCCATGTAAATATTTTCTATTTCTGGTTTCCATGTGTAAAATCTCAAGTAAATATTTTTTCCATTTAGAGTTGATTCATGATACAAAACATTATTCATTCATCCAAGAATGTTGATTGAAATGTTTTGAAGCAGTCCGCTATGTTGTTTGTGACTGCAGGATTTAATGAAGATTGGATTTTCTGAGTCCATAAACTACACGTAATCTACATTTCAACATACTTCAAAGAAATACTCAATGAAATCGATGAGTTAGATGTCTTGATATATTTTCCTAAAAGTAATATCACTGTAAATATAACATATGTACAACAACAACAACAAAATTACACACTCGAGATTAGGTCTAGAACTGTAAGACGGACATGATCAGTTACAAAAACTGTACGCATTGTACAATTGTTTTAAATTGTCCTATTACAGAGGTGGTCTTTAGTTTGAATGTTCTTTTGTAACAGTGAAAGCTGAATTGTCCTTTCTTATCGAAAACCGTTTTTTTGAAGAGTCGTTAGAACAACTATAACATGTTAGTTTTGACAACAATGGAAAGTTAACCGATTATTTTGCCGTCACAACAATACTATAGATTTGGAATATTAAATACACTACTTTCATCACAGTATAACCTGAATATATATTGTTTTGATCATAACAGAATGTGAATCTATCTACATATAGTAATACTGTCTGTTTGTCTGTCGCAGAGCGTGGATGGATCTTCCCCAAGTTTCACATGAAGGTTTGTTGGATATATTCAGAGATACATAATATATTACGGTATCACATCTTGTGTTTTGTAGTTTTTATGGATATTTTTGATGTTTTAACAATTACATATAAGAAAAGTAACTTTTCATGTCCTTAAGATAAGCTTACATTAATCATGAATTTACATAAATTCCGTCCAGAGGTTTGGTAACCCAGCTAGTAAAAATATATCACTTTAATCACAACAGATGTTGGATGTTAAATATATTACTTTGATAACAACAGGTGTTGGATGTTAAATATATCACTTTAATCACAACAGATGTTGGATGTTGAATATATTATTTTGATAATAACAGATGTTGGATGTGAAATATATCACTTTAATCACAACAGATGTTGAATATATTACTTTGATAACAACAGGTGTTGGATGTTAAATATATCACTTTAATCACAACAGATGTTGGATGTTGAATATATTACTTTGATAACAACAGATGTTGGATGTTAAATATATCACTTTAATCACAACAGATGTTGGATGTTAAATATATCACTTTAATTACAACAGATGTTAGATGTTAAATATATTACTTTGACAACAACAGATGTTTAATATATTATTTTCTGACCTTCACGGGAATGGTTCCTCTCTCTGAGAACTCCCACTCCATTTCATTCAACCGTTCCTTCGTCTTCTCACTGATATGTATCTTCAGAGCCTGTAATTCAGGTGGAATCACTAAGTTATTCATTCTTCTCAGTTGCTTGGTAACATGCTGGATCATCCAAAGTTTATTATTTTAGGGGCGGTTTGAATGATGAGTATTTTTTTTTTCTGATTTAAATACAATACATTTTTGATTTACTTAAAATATCAAACACAGTTTGCTCTTATCACTGTTTAAGGGAATTACTCGTCCAACTTCGTTCTATGTTTCTTGGTGACCATAAGAAACGAATTAGAAGTGTTCAACGATACTAACGTTTATCAGTTGATTTTAGGGACCATTTCGATCTAGTTTAATTTATTATATAAAACAACAACTTTCAAACTGACTGAAGAGTGTAATTTTTGACAAAAATATTCATTTCATTTTCACAACAATTTATGATACATCTCATATTTTCGCTTGAAATTAAGTAAAAAGCAAAAAAAATGAGTAATCTGTGCTCTACTCACCAAAGGTATCGAAACCCGGATCCTGGAGTTGTAAGTCTGCGGACATACAGCGATGTCACTGGGGGTGTGGCAAAAAAGTTGTATAATGTAATTCACTGTATAGTGTTTCAGAACGTAGAATAGGAATTTAAACTACTGACCACTGGGGGAAACAGTGAATTAGCAGTTGGCTCAAGGGCTTTGTTTAACTCTCTGGTTCAATTAGAGGATTGGCTGTTGTTTATATAACGCGCTCACAATTGAGCATTCAATGGCATCACATCTTGAACGTTGAACCATTACGTGGTACGAAGTGTTAGCCTAGGCAGTTTTCAGCCGCTTCTTAGAAGCTATTTGAATTAACTATACAATCAGTAACTTCGAAAACGACTACAGATAAGAAACTTAAAGACCATCACATCATGTCTATTTACCTCACTGGTACTCTCCATTCGAGATGCTGTGTTAACAGTGTCTCCAAAAAGACAGTATCTGGGCATTTTAAGACCAACAACTCCTGCCACAACCGTGCCGGAATGGATACCTGTAGGATAGGAGAAGATTAGATAAAACACATGATAGTTATTACCTTTAATCTGTTAGAGAAATATCGAACTTGATAATCGCTAGTTCTCTGCCATAGCAGAAATCGGGTATCTTTCCAAAGAGTGAATGTTTGAAAGACGTAAAATAACCCATCACAAACATTGGCTGAGCCCAGATTTTGGGCGTTACTGTCGCACACACAACCGACAAAAGATGGAAAAATATTCGAACAGCAGTAAATTATAATAGCAGTGGTCAACCAATTACTATCAAGTTTAGATAGAAATTGTTGACACAAGTTGAAAACTTTGTATTTAATTCACACAAAATTTATTATTAATTGACTTTTGTTGTTATAAAAAACTTTTAAATAGAGCAATATATAATTTTCGAGAAATTAAACCATAAAACTACGTATTACAATTAAACTAGTGAATATGTAGTGTTTTATTTCGAACATTTAAAGCATAAAAAACATCTAATATAATTAAACAAGTAAAGTTTTAGTTTTTTGTTTAGTTTTCTCTCATAACAGTTACTTATATTAGAGTCCTTCATTACGTAGAAAAGGTTTAATACACACGTCTAAGAATAACAATGTAGTTCATTTGTAGTTTTATTTACTTTTGTAAGAAAACAATACCCCTATAGACATCGCGGGAAAATATTTCTAATTAAAAATAAATCCTGTGATCTGAAAAACAAACGAATTTTTAACCATTGCTTTCAATTAAAGTAAATGGTGTTCGGAAAGTCACTGTACAGTTTTGTAATCATATTTTATTCAGTCTATTTCAAGCCAGCAACTGATAGCGGTGTTTAGAAACAAAATAAGAAGGATCCAGGCCTGTATTGATGACAACGGGGGTCACTTTCAACATTGTTTATAATTGTCACTCATATTTACCTCCTGTATTCTATATTGAAACATGTCTGTTAATAAATATATAAGTGCACAGTGACTTTCCGAACACCCTGTATATTACAATGCGGGGTTTTTGTTTTAAAGAAGTAGGAAGACAAGTGTTATGTCAAGAAACATAAACAAGTTTATCTTACATGTTACACGAGTCTAAACATGACTGTAATTCATCAGATGGAAAAATTCCGATTTTTGTTAAATTTTAAGAGGTTTTTGTAATATGATATACTTCCAGTGATCATAGAAAATTAAGGAATAGTAATTACGTTTTTTGTCACAAGATGCCACTACAATATTTATATAATGCTTAGCTGGAGTGGAATCGGAAACTTTTTTCAGTTTTGTGCCGCGAGATGTCACAACCTGCATTTAAATAATGTTCAGTTTAGTGTGGTCTCGAAAACATTTTTCTGAAAAGTGACATTATAATTGCTAAACGTGGAGCACAGCAATACTTTGAAGATATAGAGAATTATACACGGGCTTTTCTGTACGTTAATATATTGTTATTTACGAGTTTTCGGCCATCTTAGTAAAATAACCTAAAGCTAGCAAACAAAGTATTTTAGCGTATAGAAAATCCGTGTATAATTCTACACATTAATTTACCTACGTTATGAGTCTTAAAATACAGGATTATTAAGAAATACGAGAACACGCTTATGGTTCCATAAACGAGAAAATAATCAATCCCATTCGTTTAAACCAAAGCTATATTGTACTTAACATATATACCCGATATTACTTCAAAACTAAGTACATTTATTTTTAATTTATACTCAAATAAAAATAATTTATTTTCCATTTTAAAATTAACAGCTGTTTTATCGTCATTATTTGTTTATTGTTTAAAAAATATATGATGTTTACAAGATGCAGTATTGAAGTGGGTGAATCTTTAAAGATGATAATTAAACAACCATGAAGTAGTGTTGAAAAGAAATCTGTTTGTGAACATTATATAAATATAGATCATGACATCTTATAGCAAAAAAACAAAGAAAAAACACACACACAAAAAATGAAGTGCTATTTAACTATTCCGGTGATGATTATAATTTCTGCGACTAACTAGATATATTTAAACATTCGGATGATATTCTCTACTGGGAGTTCGAACTGACTAATAATTATAAATGATTAATCTTATTTCATATAAGGCTTACGTGCTTATGTGCTTTGGCCTCATGCATATCATGTGTTTATGTCTTTTTCTCACATCTGTTAATTTCATCTATTTATTAAACCGCTAGGTGTTTAGAAGTGTTCTGGAACTGTTAATTCAATTTTCCATCTCTGGTGATTTGCGTGAATGTTTAGT
Source organism: Tachypleus tridentatus (assembly GCF_004210375.1). NCBI lineage: Eukaryota > Metazoa > Arthropoda > Merostomata > Xiphosura > Limulidae > Tachypleus > Tachypleus tridentatus. The sequence continues at coordinate 74,391,007 of NC_134827.1, read as the reverse complement.
CGCCTGAAATATGTAAGGTCAGCTTGTTTGTATATGTTGTTCACTAACATTCTTCGTTGCACAAAATAAGAGTTACATGGTAATTTAACATTATGCCTTACACAAGAGTTACCTAAGTAAAAGGTTAAACATTAGTTTGAAGATAGTTTCAAGATTTGATTTATTTTCTTACTTTGTTATCTAATATTTGCTTTGCCTATAGGAACCTGGCAGGGATTCTGTTAGATGGAGTTCTATTAGTAGGGTTCTGTTACGTTAAAAACCAAAATATACTGACACACGTTTTTTTTGTTTTTGTTTTTAAATAAAATAAATGTTAGAAGGTTGATTATGTTCACTAACTCTAAAATTATTCAGTGTAGCATAATATGTCTAGGCAAATAGGCGTATTATCAAATAAAGACTAAAAGTCTTGTTAAACACTATCCTTAACAAGCCCATTAGGAGTCAATATGTTACAAAATGAATTTCTACAAAAATAAATCTTACCGACTCGAATGCGAAGACTTTGACCCGTGGATGGATCTTTCAAATCACCAATGACGTCTACCATATCTAAAGCTATGTCACAGATGTTTTCAGCGTGTTTTTCATCGACATCTGGAGCCCCAGATACTACCATGTATGCGTCACCGATTGTCTCCACCTATGAATAAACATTGTAAACGACATGAAGTTTTAATAATATTCAGTTAATAACATCGGTCTCTAAATAATTATTTTCTTTGGAAATACAAACGCATAAAAGTTTAAAATAATTCATTATTTTACCTATGAATAAAACTGCAAGTCGTTTGTATTGTTTATTAAAATACACATTTATTTCATTATTATTTCAATTTTCCTTTTCAGTTATTCACCACTTCAGCCTGTGAAAAAAAAAAAAGTTTCTAGATAAGTTATTAATTTTCCATTAACAAAGAGATGATAATTATACGTGGAGCCACCTAATTCCATGTAATGGTCTCTAAAGGTCAAGAGCACGCGACGTAATTCATCTCCATGACCCCAGTTTTCAACCAGATCATACTCATGTTTCACTAGTACATTATGCCCAGAAAATATAGGCACAATACACATGATGACCTGGCCTTTTCGTCTATATTGAAAATTAGAATACAAAAGTACTTCCGTCACACCATATGTGCTTGCACTTTTAGCTCTGTTGCGTTATAATGTTACGATCAATCCTACTATTAATTGGTAAAAGAGATGGCTGACGCAAATAGCTCTCGTATAGCAAAATCCAAAAACAAATGAACAAAACTTACCACGGATTTGCTTTGTGATCTACATTTATAAAACTTTGAATGACGAAACTTTGAATTTCATTTTAGAATATTTCCATCCAAACTTGATGAAACTTCGTGAAATATCTGAGAGAGGTGGGGGGAATACAGTCAGAGAATAATATCTAGAGATTTTTAATATAAATGACAGCTATTGCCAGTGTTGTTTTTACTAAGTCTAATAACAGGAAAACAGCATTTCCAGTCTTGTTCTACGCCTCCCCTAGAATGTTTTTATTGATCTTACCTTATAAACCTATGTTTTTGTTGATTTTACGTTGTAAACATGTGATTTTGTTGATCTTACTTTGCAAATCCTGTGTTTCTATTGATATTATCTTGTAAACCTTGTGTTTTAATTGATCTTACATTGTAAAACATGTGTTTTTATTGATCTGACCTCGTAAATCCTGTGTTTCTATTGATCTTACTTGGAAAACCTGTGTTTATATTGATCTCACATTATAAAACTTGTGTTTTTATTTATCTTACCTTGTAAAACCTGTGTTTCTATTGATCTCACATTATAAAACATGTGTTTATATTTATCTTACCTCGTAAATCCTGTGTTTTTAATGATATTACCTTGTAAACCTGTTTCTTTATTGGTCTTACCTTGGAAATTTGTAATTCTATTGATCTTACCTGCAAACCTGTTTTTCTATTGATATCACCTTGTAAACCCTGCATTTCTATTAATCTTATCTTGTAAACCCTGTGTTTCTGTTGATCTCACCTTGCAAAACCTGTGTTTGTATTGATCTTGCCTTGTAAATCCTGTGTTTTTTATATTACCTTGGAAACCTGTGTTTTTGTTGATCTTACAGAGTAAATCCTGTGTTTCTATTAATCATACCTTGTAGATCCTGTGTTTTAATTGATCTTAGCTTGTAAATCCTGTGTTTCTATTGATCTTTTCTTGTAATTCGCTGTGTATTTATTGATCTCACCTTGAAAAACCTGAGTTTTAATTGATCTTACTTCGTAAATCATGGGTTTCTATTGATTTTATCTTGTAAACCTGTGTTTTTATTGGTCTTAACTTAGAAATTTGTAGTTCTATTGATCTTACCTGCAAACTGGTGTTTCTATTGATCTCACCTTGTAATCCCTGTGTTTCTAGTGCTCTTATCATGTAAGCCCTGTGTTTCTGTTGATCTTACGTTGTAACACCTGTTTTTATTGATCTTGCCTTGTAAATCCTGTGTTTTTATTGATCTTACCTTGTAAGCCTTTGTATTTGTTGATCTTATCTTGTAAATCCTGTGTTTTTATTGATCTTACTTTGTAACTCCTGTGTTTCAATTGATATTATCTTGCAAACCTGTGTTTTTATTGATCTTACATTGTAAAACTTGTGTTTTTATTGATCTTACTTTGTAAATCCTATGTTTCTATTGATCATACCTCGTAAATCCTGTGTTTTTTTGATATTATATTGTAAACCTATGTTTTTATTGCTTTTAACTGTAAAATTTGTATTTTTATTGATTTTACCTCGCAAACCTGAGTTTTTATTGATCTTACCTTGTAAATCGTGTGTTTCTATTGATCTTACCTCGTAAATTTTGTGTTTCTATTGATTTTACTTGAAACCTGTATTTTTATTGATCGTACCTTGTAAATCCTGTGTTTTTATTGATCTTACCTCGTAAATCCTGTGTTCCTATTGATTTTACTTCGTAAAAACAGTGTGTTTATTGACCTTACCTCTTAAATCATGTGTTTTAATTGATCGTAACTCGTAAAACCTTTTTTATTGATATTACATTGTAAAACATGTGTTTTTATTGATCTGACCTCGTAAATCCTGTGTTTGTATTGATCATACCTGATAAACCCTGTGTTTTTAATGACACTACCTTGGAAACCTGTGTTTTTATTAGTCTTACCTTGGAAATTTGTATTTCTTATGATTTTACCTTGCAAACCTATGTTTTCATTGATCTTATCTTGTAACTCCTGTGTTTCTATTGATCTTACCTCGTAAATCCTCTGTTTTTATTGATTTTACCTCGTAAAAACTGTTTTTATTCGTCTTACCACGTAAATCCTGTGTTTCTATTAATCTGACTTCGTAAACAATGTGTTTGTGTTGATATTACCTTGTAAACCTGTGTTTTTATTGATCTTACATTGAAAATTTTGTGTTTCTATTGATGTCATCTCGTAAATCCTGTGTTTCTATTGATCTTACCTCGTAATTCTTGTGTCTTTATTGATATTACCTTGTAAACCTGTGTTTTTATTGCTATTAACTTGAAAATTTGTATTGCTATTGATTTTATATGGCAAATTTGTGGTTTTATTGATCTTAACTTGTAAATCTTTTTTTTTATTGACTTTACCACGTAAAAACTGTTTTTATTGGTCTTACTACGTAAATCCTGTGTTTCTATTGATATGACTTTTTAAACCCTGTGTTTGTGTTGATATTACCTTGTATCCCAGTGTTTTTATTGCTCTTACCTCGTAAATCCTGTGTTTTTATTGATATTATTTTGTAAACCTGTGTTTTTATTGCTCTTACCTTGTCAATCCTGTGTTTATATTGATGTTATTTCGTAAATCCTGTGTTTTTATTGATATTACCTTGTAAACCTGTGTTTTTATTGGTCTTACCTTGGAAATTTGTATTTCTAATGATTTTACCTTGCAAAATTGTGTTTTTATTGATCTTACCTCGTAAATCCTATGTTTTTATTGATATTACTTTGTAAACCTGTGTTTTTATTGGTCTTAACTTTAAAATTTGTATTTTTATTGATTTTACATGTCAAACCTGTGATTTTATTGATCTTACCTCGTAAATCCTTTGTTTCTATTGATTTTACCTCGTAAAAACTGTTTTTTATTGGTCTTACCACGTAAATCCTGTGTTTCTATTGATCTGACTTCGTAAACCCTGTGTTTGTTTTGATATTACCTTGCAAACCTGTGTTTTTATTGATCTCAACTTGTAAATTTTGTGTTTCTGTTGATCTCACCTCGTAAATCCTGTGTTTTTATTTCTCTTACCTTGTAAATTGTATTTCTATTGATTTTACCTCGCAAACCTGAGTTTTTATTGATATTACTTTGTAAATCGTGTGTTTCTATTGATCTTACCTCGTAAATCTTGTGTCTCTATTGATTTTACCTTGCAAACCTGTATTTTTATTGATCGTACCTTGTAAATCCTGTGTTTCTATTGATCTTACATCGTAAATCCTGTGTTTTTACTGATATTATCTTGTAAACCTGTGTTTTTATTGATCTTACCTTAGAAATTTGTAGTTCTATTGATGTTACCTGCAAACAGGTGATTCTATTGATCTCACCTTGTAATACTTGTGTTTATATTGATGTTATTTCGTAAATCCTGTGTTTTTATTGATATTACCTTGTAAACCTGTGTTTTTATTGGTCTTAACTTTAAAATTTGTATTTTTATTGATTTTACATGTCTAACCTGTGATTTTATTGATCTTACTTGTAAATTCTGTGTCTTTATTGATCTTACCTCGTAAATCCTTTGTTTCTATTGATTTTACCTCGTAAAAACTGTTTTTTATTGGTCTTACCACGTAAATCCTGTGTTTCTATTGATCTGATTTCGTAAACCCTGTGTTTGTTTTGATATTACCTTGCAAACCTGTGCTTTTATTGATCTTACCTTGTAAATTTTGTAATCTGTTGATCTCACCTTGTAAATCCTGTGTTTTTATTGATCTTACCTCGTAAATCCTGTGCTTTTATTGATATTACCTTGTAAACCTGTGTTTTTATTTCTCTTATCTTGTAAATTTGTTTTTCTATTTATTTTATCTCGCAAACCTGAGTTTTTATTGATATTACCTTGTAAATCGTGTGTTTCTATTGATCTTACCTCGTAAATCTTGTGTCTCTATTGATTTTACCTTGCAAACCTGTATTTTTATTGACCGTACCTTGTAAATCCTGTGTTTCTATTGAACTTACCTCTTAAATCATGTGTTTCAATTGATCGTAACTCGTAAACCCTGTGTTTTTATTGATATTATCCTGGAAACATGTGTTTTCATTGTTTTTACTTTGGAAATTTGTATTTCTATTGATTTTACCTTGGTAACCTGTGTTGTTTTTTTTTACCTTGTAAATTCTGTTTTTGTATTCATCTTACCTCGTAAATCCTCTGTTTTTATTGATTTTACGTCGTAAAAACTTTTTTTATTCGTCTTATCACGTAAATCCTGTGTTTCTATTAATCTGATTTCGTAAACTCTGTGTTTGTGTTGATATTACATTGTAAACCTGTGTTTTTATTGCTTTTACGTTTGAAATTTTTATTTCTATTGATTTTACATTGGAAACCTATGTTTTTATTGATTTTACCTTGTAAATCATGTGTTTCTATTGATCTCACCTTGTAATCCCTGTGTTTCTAGTGCTCTTATTTTGTGGGCCCTGTGTTTCTGTTGATCTTACGTTGTAACACCTGTGTTTATATTGATATTACCTTGTAAACTCTTGTTTTTTGTTGATCCTTCCTTGTAAATCCTGTGTTTTTATTGATCTTACCTTGTAAATGCTGTGTTTCTATTGATATTATGTTGTAAACCTTGTGTTTTTATTGATCTTACATTGTAAAACCTCTGTTTTTATTAATCTGACATCGTAAATCCTGTGTTTGTATTGATCATACCTGGTAAACACTGTGTTTTTAATGATATTACTTTGAAAACCTGTGTTTTTATTGGTCTTACCTTGGAAATTTGTATTTCTTATGATTTTACCTTGCAAACCTGTGTTTTCATTGATGTTACCTTGTAAATCCTGTGTTTCTATTGATCTTACCTTGTAATTCCTATGTTTTTTTATATTACCTTGTAAACCTGTGTTTTTATTGCTCTTAACTTGAAAATTTGTATTTCTATTGATTTTATATGGCAAAGCTGTGGTTTTATTGATCTTACCACGTAAATCCTTTGTTTTTATTGATTTTACCTCGTAAATTCTGTGTTTTTATTGATATTACCCTGAAACATGTGTTTTTATTGGTCTTACATTGTAAATTTCTATTTCTATTGTTCTGACCTCGTAAATCATGTGTTGGTATTGATATAACCTCGTAAACCCTGTGTTGTTATTGATATTACCTTGTAAACCTGTGTTTTCATTGCTTTTACTTTGGAAATTTGTATTTCTATTGATTTTACGTTGGTAATCTGTGTTTTTTTATTCTTACCTTGTAAATTCTGTTTTTGTATTCATCTTACCTCGTAAATCCTGTGTTTTTACTGATTTTTCCTCGTAAAAACTGTGTTTTTATTGATCTTACCTCGAAAATCCTGTTTTTCAATTGATCTTATTTCGTAAACACTGTGTTTGTATTGATATTATTTTGTAAAACAAGGGTTTTTATTGGTCTTTCCTTGGAAATTTGTATTTCTAATGATTTTACCTTGCAAAACTCTGTTTTTATCGATCTTACCTCGTAAATCCTGTGTTTTTATTGAAATTACCTTGTAAACCTGTGTTTTTATTGGTCTTAACTTTAAAATTTGTATTTTTATTGATTTTACATGGCAAACCTGTGGATTTATTGATCTTACTTGTAATTTCTGTGTCTTTATTAATCTTACCTCGTAAATCCTTTGTTTCTATTGATTTTACCTCGTAAAATATGTTTTTATTGGTCTTACCACGTAAATCCTGTGTTTCTATTGATCTGACTTCGTAAACCCTGTGTTTCTGTTGATCTCACCTCGTAAATCCTGTGTTTTAATTGATCTTACCTCGTAAATCCTATGTTTTTATTGATATTTCCTTGTAAACCTGTGTTTTTATTGCTCTTAACTTGAAAATTTATATTTCTATTGATTTTACCTCGCAAACCTGAGTTTTTATTCATATCACCTTGTAAATCGTGTGTTTCTATTGATCTTACATCGTAAATCTTGTGTTTCTTTTCGATTTTTCCTTGCAAACCTGTATTTTTATTGTTTGTACCTTGTAAATCCTGTGTTTCTATTGATCTTACCTCGTAAATCCTGTGTTTTTATTGAAATTACCTTGTAAAGCTATGTTTTTATTGGTCTTAACTTTAAAATTTGTATTTTTATTGATTTTACATGATAAACCTGTGGATTTATTGATCTTACTTGTAAATTCTATGTCTTTATTAATCTTACCTCGTAAATCCTTTGTTTCTATTGATTTTACCTCGTTAATATTGTGTTTTTATTGATCTCACATTTTAAAACGTGTTTTTCTATTGATTTTACCTCGTAAATCCTATGTTTCTATTGATGTTACCTCGTAAACCCTGTGTTTCTATTGAAATTACCTTGTAAACCTGTGTTTTTATTGCTCTTATTTTGGAAATTTATATATTGCTATTGATTTTACCTTGCAAACCTGTGTTTTTATTGATCTTACCTTGTAAATCCTGTGTTTCTATTGAATTTACATCGTGAATATTGTGTTTCTATCGATGTTACCTCGTAAACCCTGTGTTTTTTATTCTTAAATTGTAAAATCTGTTTCGGTATTCATCTTACCTCGTAAATCCTATGTTTTTATTGATTTTACTTCGAAAAACTGTTTTTTATTGGTCTTACCAGGTAAATTCTGTGTTTCTATTAATCTGACTTCGTAAACTCTGTGTTTTTATTTATTCCTCGTAAATCCTTTGTTTTTATTGATTTTACTTCGTAAAAACTGTTTTTTATTGGTCTTACCACGTAAATCCTGTGTTTCTATTGATCTGACTTCGTAAACCCTGTGTTTGTGTTGATATTACCTTGTAAACATGTGTTTTTATTGGTCTTACTTTGGAAATTTGTATGTCTATTGATTTTACCTTGTAAACCTGTGTTTTATTGATCTTACCTTGTAAATGTTGTGTTTCCATTGATCTTACGTCGTAAATCCTGTGTTTTTATTGATATTACCTTGAAAACATGTGTTTTTATTGGTCTGACATTGGAAATTTGTATTTCTATTGTTCTTACCTCGTAAATCATATGTTTGTGATGATCACACCTCGTAAACCATGTGTTTTTATTGATATTACCTTGGAAACCTGTGTTTTTATTGATCTTACCTTGTAAATGCTGTGTTTCTATTGATGTTATTTCGTAAATCCTGTGTTTTTATTCATATTACCTTGTAAACATGTGTTTTTATTGGTCTTACCTTAGAAATTTGTAGTTCTATTGATGTTACCTATAAACCGGCGTTCCTATGGATCTCAACTTGTAATCCGTGTGTTTCTAATGCTCTTAATTTGTGAGCCCTATGTTTCTGTTGATATTACGTTATAACACCTGTGTTTTCATTGATCTTACCTTGTAAACCCTTGTTTTTGTTGATCTTACATTGTAAAACCTGTGTTTTTATTGATCTGACCTCGTAAATCCTGTGTTTCTGTGGATGTTACCTCATAAACCCTGTGTTTTTATTCATATTAACTTGTGAACCTGAGTTATTTTGCTTTTACATTTAAAATTTGTAATTTTATTGATTTTACCTGGGAAACATATGTTTTTCTTATTCTTAAATTGTAAATTTTGTTTTTGTATTCATCTTACCTCGTAAATCCTCTGTTTCTATTAATCTGACTTAGTAAACTTTGTGTTTTTATTGATATTACCTTGTAAACCTGTGTTTTTATTGATCTTACCTTGTAAATCCCGTGTTTCTATTGATATTACATCGTAAATCCCGTGTTTCTATTGATTTTACCTCTAAATATTGTGTTTTTATTGATCTCACATTTTAAAACGTGTTTTTCTATTGATCTTACCTCGTAAATCCTGAGTTTCTATTGATGTTACCTCGTAAATACTGTGCTTCTATTGAAATTACCTTGTAAACCTGTGTTTTTATTGCTGTTATTTTGGAAAATTACATTGCTATTGATTTTACCTAGCAAACCTGTGTTTTTATTGATCTTACCTTGTAAATGCTGTGTTTCTATTGATGTTACCTCGTAAATCCTGTGTTTTTACTGATATTATCTTGTAAACCTGTGTTTTTATTGATCTTACCTTAGAAATTTGTAGTTCTATTGATGTTACCTGCAAACCGGTGATTCTATTGATCTTACCTTGTAATACCTGTGTTTATATTGATTTATTTCGTAAATCCTGTGTTTTTATTGATATTACCTAGTAAACCTGTGTTTTTATTGGTCTTACCTTGGAAATTTGTATTTCTAATGATTTTACCTTGCAAAATTGTGTTTTTATTGATCTTACCTCGTAAATCCTATGTTTTTTATTGATATTACCTTGTAAACCTGTGTTTTTATTGGTCTTAACTTTAAAATTTGTATTTTTATTGATTTTACATGTCAAACCTGTGTTTTTATTGATCTTACCTTAGAAATTTGTAGTTCTATTGATGTTACCTGCAAACCGGTGATTCTATTGATCTTACCTTGTAATACCTGTGTTTATATTGATTTATTTCGTAAATCCTGTGTTTTTATTGATTTTACCTTGTAAACCTGTGTTTTTATTGATCTTACCTTGTAAATGTTGTGTTTCTATTGATCTCACTTCGTAAATCCTGTGTTTCCATTGATCTTACGTCGTAAATCCTGTGTTTTTATTGATATTACCTTGGAAACATGTGTTTTTATTGGTCTGACATTGGAAATTTGTATTTCTATTGTTCTTACCTCGTAAATCATATGTTTGTGATGATCACACCTCGTAAACCATGTGTTTTTATTGATATTACCTTGGAAACCTGTGTTTTTATTGATCTTACCTTGTAAATGCTGTGTTTCTATTGATGTTATTTCGTAAATCCTGTGTTTTTATTCATATTACCTTGTAAACATGTGTTTTTATTGGTCTTACCTTAGAAATTTGTAGTTCTATTGATGTTACCTATAAACCGGCGTTCCTATTGATCTCAACTTGTAATCCGTGTGTTTCTAATGCTCTTAATTTGTGAGCCCTATGTTTCTGTTGATATTACGTTATAACACCTGTGTTTTCATTGATCTTACCTTGTAAACCCTTGTTTTTGTTGATCTTACCTTGTAAATCCTGTGTTTTTATTGATCTTACCTTGTAAATGCTGTGTTTCTATTGAGATTATCTTATAAACCTTGTGTTTTTATTGATCTTACATTGTAAAACCTGTGTTTTTATTGATCTGACCTCGTAAATCCTGTGTTTCTGTGGATGTTACCTCGTAAACCCTGTGTTTTTATTCATATTAACTTGTAAACCTGAGTTATTTTGCTTTTACATTTAAAATTTGTAATTTTATTGATTTTACCTTGGAAACATGTGTTTTTCTTATTCTTAAATTGTAAATTCTGTTTTTGTATTCATCTTACCTCGTAAATCCTTTGTTTTTGTTGATTTTACTTCGTAAAAACTGTTTTTTATTGGTGTTAACATGTAAATCCTCTGTTTCTATTAATCTGACTTAGTAAACTTTGTGTTTTTTATTGATATTACCTTGTAAACCTGTGTTTTTATTGATCTTACCTTGTAAATCCCGTGTTTCTATTGATATTACATCGTAAATCCCGTGTTTCTATTGATTTTACCTCGTAAATATTGTGTTTTTATTGATCTCACATTGTAAACCTGTGTTTTTATTGCTGTTATTTTGGAAAATTACATTGCTATTGATTTTACCTAGCAAACCTGTGTTTTTATTGATCTTACCTCGTAAATCCTATGTTTTTTATTGATATTACCTTGTAAACCTGTGTTTTTATTGGTCTTAACTTTAAAATTTGTATTTTTATTGATTTTACATGTCAAACCTGTGTTTTATTGATCTTACCTTAGAAATTTGTAGTTCTATTGATGTTACCTGCAAACCGGTGATTCTATTGATCTTACCTTGTAATACCTGTGTTTATATTGATTTATTTCGTAAATCCTGTGTTTTTATTGATTTTACCTTGTAAACCTGTGTTTTTATTGATCTTACCTTGTAAATGTTGTGTTTCTATTGATCTCACTTCGTAAATCCTGTGTTTCCATTGATCTTACGTCGTAAATCCTGTGTTTTTATTCATATTACCTTGTAAACATGTGTTTTTATTGGTCTTACCTTAGAAATTTGTAGTTCTATTGATGTTACCTATAAACCTGTGTTTTATTGATCTCAACTTGTAATCCGTGTGTTTCTAATGCTCTTAATTTGTGAGCCCTATGTTTCTGTTGATATTACGTTATAACACCTGTGTTTTCATTGATCTTACCTTGTAAACCCTTGTTTTTGTTGATCTTACATTGTAAAATTTGTGTTTTTATTGATCTGACCTCGTAAATCCTGTGTTTCTGTGGATGTTACCTCATAAACCCTGTGTTTTTATTCATATTAACTTGTGAACCTGAGTTATTTTGCTTTTACATTTAAAATTTGTAATTTTATTGATTTTACCTTGGAAACATGTGTTTTTCTTATTCTTAAATTGTAAATTTTGTTTTTGTATTCATCTTACCTCGTAAATCCTCTGTTTCTATTAATCTGACTTAGTAAACTTTGTGTTTTTATTGATATTACCTTGTAAACCTGTGTTTTTATTGATCTTACCTTGTAAATCCTGTGTTTCTATTGATTTTACCTTGTAAATCCTGTGTTTTGTATTGATTTTACCTCGTAAATCCTATTTTGGTATTGATTTTTCATTTTAAAACTTGTTTTTCTATTGATCTTACCTCGTAAATCCTGTGTTTCTATTGATCTTACCTTGTAAACCTGTGTTTTTTATTGATATTATCTTGTAAATCTGTGTTTTTATTGATCTTACCTTGTAAATTTGTATTTCTATTGATCTTACCTGCAAACCGGTGTTTCTATTGATCTCACCTTGTAATCCCTGTGTTTCTATTGATCTTATTTTGTAAATCCTGTGTTTCTATTGATCTTACCTTGTAAACCTGTGTTTTTATTGATCTTACCTTGTAAATCCTGTGTTTTTATTGATCTTACCTTGTAAACCTGTGTTTTTATTGATCTTACCTTGTAAATTTGTGTTTTTATTGATCTTACCTTGTAAATCCTGTTTTTTTATTGATATTACCTTGTAAAATCTTGTGTTTCTATTGATCTTACATTGTAAAACCTGTGTTTCTATTGATCTGACCTCGAAAATCCTGTGTTTGTATTGATCTTACCTTGTAAACCCTGTGTTTTTATTGATATTACCTTGTAAACCTGTGTTTTTTTATTGATTTACCTACTTTGTAAATTTGTATTTCTATTGATTTTACCTTGTAAACCTGTGTTTTTATTGATCTTACCTTGTAAATTCTGTTTTTCTATTGATTTTACCTCGTAAATCCTGTGTTTTTATTGATCTTACCTTGTAAAACCTGTGTTTTATTGATCTTACCTTGTAAATCATGTGTTTCTATTGATCTTACCTTGTAAACCTGTGTTTTTATTGATCTTATCTTGTAAATCCTGTGTTTTATTGATCTTACCTTGTAAATTGGTGTTTCTATTGATCTCACCTTGTAAACCTGTGTTTCTATTGATCTTACCTCATGTTGTAATCCCTGTGTTTCTATTGATCTTATCTTGTAAGCCCTGTGTTTCTGTTGATCTTACCTTGTAACACCTGTGTTTTTATTGATCTTACCTTGTAAATCCTGTGTTTTTTTGTTGATCTTATTTTGTAAATCCTGTGTTTTTATTGATCTTACCTTGTAAATCCTGTGTTTTCCATTGATATTATCTTCTAAAAAATTGTGTGTTTTTATTGATCTTACATTGTAAAACCTGTGTTTTATTGATCTGACCTCGTAAATCCTGTGTTTCTATTGATCATACCTCGTAAACCCTGTGTTTTTATTGATATTACCTTGTAAACCTGTGTTTTTATTGCTTTTACATTGGAAATTTGTATTTTACCTCGCAAACCTGTTCTTATTGATCTTACCTTGTAAATCGTGTGTTTCTATTGATCTTAACTCGTAAATTTCCTGTGTTTCTATTGATTTTACCTTGTAAACCTGTGTTTTTTTTTCTTAAAAAACTGTGTTTTTATTGATCTTACCTCGTAAATCCTGTGTTTCTATTGATCTTACCTTGTAAACACTGTGTTTTTATTGATATTACCTTGTAAATCTGTGTTTTTTGATTGATCTTACCTTGTAAATTTGTATTTCTATTGATCTTACCTGCAAACTGGTGTTTCTATTGATCTCACCTTGTAAATCCTGTGTTTCTATTGATCTTACCTTGTAAATCCCTGTGTTTCTGTTGATCTTACCTTGTAACACCTGTGTGTTTTTATTGATCTTACCTTGTAAATCCTGTGTTTTTATTGATTTTACCTTGTAAACCTGTGTTTTTATTGATCTTATTTTGTAAATAAATCCTGTGTTTTTATTGATCTGACCTTGTAAATCTTGTTTTTATTGATATTATCTTGTAAATCTTGTGTTTCTATTGATGTTACATTGTAAAACCTGTGTTTCTATTGATCTTACCTCGTAAATCCTGTGTTTGTATTGATCTTACCTCGTAAACCCTGTGTTTTTATTGATATTACCTTGTAAACCTGTGTTTTTATTGGTCTTACATTGAAATTTGTATTTCTATTGATCTGACCTCGTAAATCATGTGTTTTATTGATCTTAACTCGTAAACCCTGTGTTTTTATTGATATTACCTTGTAAACTTGTGTTTTATTGCTTTTACTTTGGAAATTTGTATTTCTATTGATTTTACCTTGTTAACCTGTGTTTTTTTTGATCTTACCTTGTAAATTCTGTGTTTTTATTGATCTTACCTCGTAAATCCTGTGTTTCAATTGATCTTATTTCGTAAACACTGTGTTTTTATTGATATTACCTTGTAAACCTGTGTTTTTATTGGTCTTACCTTGGAAATTTGTATTTCTAATGATTTTACCTTGCAAAACTGTGTTTTTATTGATCTTACCTCGTAAATCCTGTGTTTTTATTGATATTACCTTGTAAACCTGTGTTTTTATTGGTCTTAACTTTAAAATTTGTATTTTTATTGATTTTACATGTCAAACCTGTGGATTTTTGATTTACTTGTAAATTCTGTGTCTTTATTAATCTTACCTCGTAAATCCTTTGTTTCTATTGATTTTACCTCGTAAAACTGTTTTTTTATTGATCTTACCACGTAAATCCTGTGTTTCTATTGATCTGACTTCGTAAACCCTGTGTTTGTTTTGATATTACCTTGTAAACCTGTGTTTCTATTGATCTCAACTCGTAAATCCTGTGTTTTTATTGATATTACCTTGTAAACCTGTGTTTTCATTGCTTTTACTTTGTAAATTTGTATTTCTATTGATTTTACCTTGCAAACCTGTTTTTTTATTGATATTACTTTGTAAATCGTGTGTTTTTGTATTGATTTTACCTCGTAAATCCTGTGTTTTGTATTGATTTTACCTTGTAAACCTGTGTTTTTATTGATCTTACCTTGTAAATCCTGTGTTTCTATTGATCTTACCTTGTAAACACTGTGTTTTTATTGATATTATCTTGTAAATCCTGTGTTTTTATTGGTCTTACCTTGGAAATTTGTATTTCTATTGATCTTACCTGCAAACCGGTGTTTCTATTGATCTCACCTTGTAATCCCTGTGTTTCTATTGCTCTTATCTTGTAAATCCTGTGTTTCTGTTGATCTTACCTTGTAACACCTGTGTGTTTTCTTGTATTTTTTGCCTTGTAAATCCTGTGTTTTTATTGATCTTAACTGGGAAACCTGTGTTTTTATTGATATTACCTTGTAAACCTGTGTTTTTATTGGTCTTAACTTTAAAATTTGTATTTTTATTGATTTTACATGTCAAACCTGTGGATTTATTGATCTTACTTGTAAATTCTGTGTCTTTATTGATCTTACCTCGTAAATCCTTTGTTTCTATTGATTTTACCTCGTAAAATGTGTTTTTATTGATCTTACCACGTAAATCCTGTGTTTCTATTGATCTGACTTCGTAAACCCTGTGTTTCTATTGATCTTAACTCGTAAATCCTGTGTTTTTATTGATATTACCTTGTAAACATGTGTTTTTATTGCTTTTACTTTGGAAATTTGTATTTCTATTGATTTTACCTTGTAAACCTTTTTTTTTATTGATATTACCTTGTAAATTCTGTTTTTGTAATCATTTTACCTCGTAAATCCTGTGTTTTTTCTATTGATTTTACCTCGTAAAACTGTGTTTTTATTGATCTTACCTGTGTAAATCCTGTGTTTCTATTGATCTTACCTTGTAAACACTGTGTTTTATTAATATTATCTTGTAAATCTGTGTTTTATTGGTCTTACCTTGGAAATTTGTATTTCTATTGATCTCACCTGCAAACCGGTGTTTCTATTGATCTCACCTTGTAATCCCTGTGTTTCTATTGCTCTTATCTTGTAAGCCCTGTGTTTCTGTTGATCTTACCTTGTAACACCTGTGTTTTTCTTTTCTTTTACCTTGTAAATCCTGTGTTTTTATTGATCTTACCTTGTAAACCTGTGTTTTTATTGATCTTATTTTGTAAATAATGTGTTTTTATTGATCTGACCTTGTACATCCTGTTTTTCTATTAATATTATCTTCTAAAATCTTGTGTTTCTATTGATGTTACATTGTAAAACCTGTGTTTTTATTGATCTGACCTCGTAAATCCTGTGTTTGTATTGATCATACGTTGTAAACCTTGTGTTTTTTATTGATAATACCCTTGAAACGTGTTTTTTATTGGTCTTACATTGAAAATTTGTAATTCTATTGTTCTGACCTCGTAAATCATGTGTTTGTATTGATCATAACTCGTAAACCCTGTGTTTTATTGATATTACCTTGTAAACCTGTGTTTTTATTGCTTTTACTTTGGAAATTTGTATTTCTATTGATTTTACCTTGTAAACCTGTGTTTTTATTGATTTTGTGTTTTTGTAAATCCTGTGTTTCTATTGATCTTACCTTGTAATCCCTGATTTTACCTTAAAACTGTGTTTTTATTGATCTTACCCTGTAAATCCTGTGTTTCTATTGATTTACCTTGTAAACCTGTGTTTTTATTGATATTACTTGTAAACCTGTGTTTTTATTGATTTTACCTTGGAAATTTGTATTTCTATTGATTTTACCTTGTGTTTTTTATTGATCTTACCTTGTAAATTCTGTGTTTTTTGTAATGATTTTACTTTGTAAATCCTGTGTTTTATTGATTTTACGTTGTAAAACTGTGTTTTTATTGATCTTACCCGTAAATCCTGTGTTTCTATTGATCTTACCTTGTAAACACTGTGTTTTTATTGATATTATCTTGTAAATCTGTGTTTTATTGGTCTTACCTTGGAAATTTGTATTTCTATTGATCTCACCTGCAAACCGGTGTTTCTATTGATGTCACCTTGTAATCCCTGTGTTTCTATTGCTCTTATCTTGTAAGCCCTGTGTTTCTGTTGATCTTACCTTGTAACACCTGTGTTTTTCTTCTTTTGCCTTAAATCCTGTAGATCCTGTGTTTTTTGTTGATCTTATTTTGTAAATAATGTGTTTTTATTGATCTGACCTTGTACATCCTGTTTTTCTATTAATATTATCTTCTAAAAATCTTGTGTTTCTATTGATGTTACATTGTAAAACCTGTGTTTTTATTGATCTGACCTCGTGAATCCTGTGTTTGTATTGATCATACGTTGTAAACCTTGTGTTTTTATTGATAATACCTTGAAACGTGTTTTTTATTGGTCTTACATTGGAAATTTGTATTTCTATTGTTCTGACCTCGTAAATCATGTGTTTGTATTGATTATAACTCGTAAACCCTGTGTTTTTATTGATATTACCTTGTAAACTTGTGTTTTTATTGCTTTTACTTTGGAAATTTGTATTTCTATTGATTTCACCTTGTTAACCTGTGTTTTTTTTATTCTTACCTTTTCTTACCTTGTAAAAATCTGTTTTGTATTCATGTTACCTCGAAAATCCTGTTTTTCAATTGATCTTATTTCGTAAACACTGTGTTTGTATTGATATTATCTTGTAAAACAAGGGTTTTATTGGTCTTTCCTTGGAAATTTGTATTTCTAATGATTTTACCTTGCAAAACTCTGTTTTATTGATCTTACCTCGTAAATCCTGTGTTTTTATTGAAATTACCTTGTAAACCTGTGTTTTTTTATTGGTCTTAACTTTAAAATTTGTATTTTTATTGATTTTACATGGCAAACCTGTGGATTTATTGATCTTACTTGTAAATTCTGTAAATCTTACCTGTGTTTTTTCTATTGATCTTACCTCGTAAATCCTTTGTTTCTATTGATTTTACCTCGTAAAATCTGTGTTTCTATTGATCTTACCATTGTAAATCCTGTGTTTCTATTGATCTGACCTCGTAAATCCTGTGTTTCTATTGATCTTACCTCGTAAATCCTGTGTTTTTATTGATATTACCTTGTAAACATGTGTTTTCATTGCTTTTACTTTGGAAATTTGTATTTCTATTGATTTTACCTTGGAAACCTTTTTTTTTTGATCTTAAATCTTGTAAATTCTGTTTTTGTAATCATTTTACCTCGTAAATCCAATGTTTGTACTGATTTTTCCACGTAAAAACTATGTTTTTATTGATCTTACCCCGTAAATACTGTGTTTCTATTGATCTTACCTTGTAAACACTGTGTTTTTATTAATATTATCTTGTAAATCTGTGTTTTTATTGGTCTTACCTTGGAAATTTGTATTTCTATTGATCTCACCTGCAAACCGGTGTTTCTATTGACCTCACCTTGTAATCCCTGTGTTTCTATTGCTCTTATCTTGTAAGCCCTGTGTTTCTGTTGATCTTACCTTGTAACACCTGTGTTTTTCTTCTTTTTGCCTTGTAGATCCTGTGTTTTTGTTGATCTTATTTTGTAAATAATGTGTTTTTATTGATCTGACCTTGTACATCCTGGTTTTCCATTAATATTATGTTCTAAAAATCTTGTGTTTCTATTGATGTTACATTGTAAAACCTGTGTTTTTATTGATCTGACCTCGTGAATCCTGTGTTTGTATTGATCATACGTTGTAAACCTTGTGTTTTTATTGATAATACCCTTGAAACGTGTTTTTATTGGTCTTACATTGGAAATTTGTATTTCTATTGTTCTGACCTCGTAAATCGTGTGTTTGTATTGATCATAACTCGTAAACCCTGTATTTCTATTGATTTCACCTTGTTAACCTGTGTTTTTTTTCTTACCTCGTAAAAACTGTGTTTTTATTGATCTTACCCCGTAAATCCTGTGTTTCTATTGATCTTACCTTGTAAACACTGTGTTTTTATTAATATTATCTTGTAAATCTGTGTTTTTATTGGTCTTACCTTGGAAATTTGTATTTCTATTGATCTCACCTGCAAACTGGTGTTTCTATTGAACTCACCTTGTAATCCCTGTGTTTCTATTGCTCTTATCTTGTAAGCCCTGTGTTTCTGTTGATCTTACCTTGTAACACCTGTGTTTTTCTTCTTTTGCCTTGTAAATCCTGTGTTTTTATTGATCTTAACTGGGAAACCTGTGTTTTTGTTGATCTTATTTTGTAAATAATGTGTTTTTATTGATCTGACCTTGTACATCTTGTTTTTCTATTAATATTATCTTCTAAAAATCTTGTGTTTCTATTGATGTTACATTGTAAAACCTGTGTTTCTATTGATCTGACCTCGTGAATCCTGTGTTTGTATTGATCATACGTTGTAAACCCTATGTTTTTATTGATAATACCCTTGAAATGTGTTTTTATTGGTCTTACATTGGAAATTTGTATTTCTATTGTTCTGACCTCGAAAATCATGTGTTTGTATTGATCATAACTCGTAAACCCTGTGTTTTTATTGATATTACCTTGTAAACTTGTGTTTTTATTGCTTTTACTTTGGAAATTTGTATTTCTATTGATTTCACCTTGTTAACCTGTGTTTTTTTTTCTTACCTTGTAAGTTCTGTTTTTGTATTCATGTTACCTCGAAAATCCTGTTTTTCAATTGATCTTATTTCGTAAACACTGTGTTTGTATTGATATTATCTTGTAAAACAAGGGTTTTTATTGGTCTTTCCTTGGAAATTTGTATTTCTAATGATTTTATCTTGCAAAACTCTGTTTTTATCGATCTTACCTCGTAAATCCTGTGTTTTTATTGAAATTACCTTGTAAACCTGTGTTTTTATTGGTCTTAACTTTAAAATTTGTATTTTTATTGATTTTACATGGCAGACCTGTGGATTTATTGATCTTACTTGTAAATTCTGTGTCTTTATTAATCTTACCTCGTAAATCCTTTGTTTCTATTGATTTTACCTCGTAATATCTGTTTTTATTGGTCTTACCACGTAAATCCTGTGTTTCTATTGATCTGACTTCGTAAACCCTGTGTTTCTGTTGATCTCAACTCGTAAATCCTGTGTTTTTATTGATATTACCCTGGAAACATGTGTTTTCATAGCTTTTACTTTGGAAATTTGTATTTCTATTGATTTTACCTTGGAAACCTTTTTTTTTTATTCTTGTAAATTCTGTTTTTGTAATCATTTTACCTCGTAAATCCTATTTTTGTACTGATTTTTCCTCGTAAAAACTGTGTTTTTATTGATCTTACCCCGTAAATCCTCTGTTTCTATTGATCTTACCTTGTAAACACTGTGTTTTTATTAATATTATCTTGTAAATCTGTGTTTTTATTGGTCTTACTTTGGAAATTTGTATTTCTATTGATCTCACCTGCAAACCGGTGTTTCTATTGAACTCACCTTGTAATCCCTGTGTTTCTATTGCTCTTATCTTGTAAGCCCTGTGTTTCTGTTGATCTTACCTTGTAACACCTGTGTTTTTCTTCTTTTTGCCTTGTAAATCCTTTGTTTTTATTGATCTTAACTGGTAAACCTGTGTTTTTGTTGATCTTATTTTGTAAATAATGTGTTTTTATTGATCTGACCTTGTACATCCTGTTTTTCTATTAATATTATCTTCTAAAAATCTTGTGTTTCTATTGATGTTACATTGTAAAACCTCTGTTTTTATTGATCTGACCTCGAGAATCCTGTGTTTGTATTGATCATACGTTGTAAACCTTGTGTTTTTATTGATAATACCCTTGAAACGTGTTTTTATTGGTCTTACATTGAAAATTTGTAATACTATTGTTCTGACCTCGTAAATCATGTGTTTGTATTGATCATAACTCGTAAACCCTGTGTTTTTATTGATATTACCTTGTAAACATGTGTTTTTATTGCTTTTACTTTGGAAATTTGTATTTCTATTGATTTCACCTTGTTAACCTGTGTTTTTTTTATTCTTATCTTGTAAATTCTGTTTTTGTATTCATCTTACCTCGTACATCCTATGTTTGTACTGATTTATCCTCGTAAAAACTGTGTGTTTATTGATCTTACCCTGTAAATCCTGCGTTTTTATTGATATTACCTTGTAAACCTGTGTTTTTATTGCTTTTACTTTGGAAATTTGTATTTCTACTGATTTTACCTTGGAAACCTTTTTTTTTTTATTCTTACCTTCTAAATTCTGTTTTTGTAATCATTTTACTTTGTAAATCCTATGTTTGTACTGATTTTTCGTCGTAAAAACTGTGTTTTTATTGATCTTACCCCGTAAATCCTGTGTTTCTATTGATTTTACCTTGTAAACACTGTGTTTTTATTAATATTATCTTGTAAATCTGTGTTTTTATTGGTCTTACCTTGGAAATTTGTATTTCTATTGATCTCACCTGCAAACCGGTGTTTCTATTGACCTCACCTTGTAATCCCTGTGTTTCTATTGCTCTTATCTTGTAAGCCCTGTGTTTCTGTTGATCTTACCTTGTAACACCTGTGTTTTTCTTCTTTTTGCCTTGTAGATCCTGTGTTTTTGTTGATCTTATTTTGTAAATAATGTGTTTTTATTGATCTGACCTTGTACATCCTGGTTTTCTATTAATATTATCTTCTAAAAATCTTGTGTTTCTATTGATGTTACATTGTAAAACCTGTGTTTTTATTGATCTGACCTCGTGAATCCTGTGTTTGTATTGATCATACGTTGTAAACCTTGTGTTTTTATTGATAATACCCTTGAAACGTGTTTTTATTGGTCTTACATTGGAAATTTTTATTTCTATTGTTCTGACCTCGTAAAACATGTGTTTGTATTGATCATAACTCGTAATCCCTGTGTTTTTATTGATATTACCTTGTAAACTTGTGTTTTTATTGCTTTTACTTTGGAAATTTGTATTTCTATTGATTTCACCTTGTTAACCTGTGTTTTTTTTTCTTACCTTGTAAATTCTGTTTTTGTATTCATGTTACCTCGAAAATCCTGTTTTTCAATTGATCTTATTTCGTAAACACTGTGTTTGTATTGATATTATCTTGTAAAACAAGGGTTTTTATTGGTCTTTCCTTGGAAATTTGTATTTCTAATGATTTTACCTTGCAAAACTCTGTTTTTATCGATCTTACCTCGTAAATCCTGTGTTATTATTGAAATTACCTTGTAAACCTGTGTTTTTATTGGTCTTAACTTTAAAATTTGTATTTTTATTGATTTTACATGGCAGACCTGTGGATTTATTGATCTTACTTGTAAATTCTGTGTCTTTATTAATCTTACCTCGTAAATCCTTTGTTTCTATTGATTTTACCTCGTAATATCTGTTTTTATTGGTCTTACCACGTAAATCCTGTGTTTCTATTGATCTGACTTCGTAAACCCTGTGTTTCTGTTGATCTCAACTCGTAAATCCTGTGTTTTTATTGATATTACCCTGGAAACATGTGTTTTCATAGCTTTTACTTTGGAAATTTGTATTTCTATTGATTTTACCTTGGAAACCTTTTTTTTTATTCTTACCTTGTAAATTCTGTTTTTGTAATCATTTTACCTCGTAAATCCTATTTTTGTACTGATTTTTCCTCGTAAAAACTGTGTTTTTATTGATCTTACCCCGTAAATCCTGTGTTTCTATTGATCTTACCTTCTAAACACTGTGTTTTTATTAATATTATCTTGTAAATCTGTGTTTTTATTGATATTACCCTGGAAACATGTGTTTTCATAGCTTTTACTTTGGAAATTTGTATTTCTATTGATCTCACCTGCAAACCGGTGTTTCTATTGACCTCACCTTGTAATCCCTGTGTTTCTATTGCTCTTATCTTGTAAACCCTGTGTTTCTGTTGATCTTACCTTGTAACACCTGTGTTTTTCTTCTTTTTGCCTTGTAAGTCCCGTGTTTTTGTTGATCTTATTTTGTAAATAATGTGTTTTTATTGATCTGACCTTGTACATCCTGTTTTTCTATTAATATTATCTTCTAAAAATCTTGTGTTTCTATTGATGTTACATTGTAAAACCTGTGTTTTTATTGATCTGACCTCGTGAATCCTTTGTTTGTATTGATCATACGTTGTAAACCTTGTGTTTTTATTGATAATACCCTTGAAACGTGTTTTTATTGGTCTTACATTGGAAATTTGTATTTCTATTGTTCTGACCTCGTAAATCATGTGTTTGTATTGATTATAACTCGTAAACCCTGTGTTTTTATTGATATTACCTTGTAAACTTGTGTTTTTATTGCTTTTACTTTGGAAATTTGTATTTCTATTGATTTCACCTTGTTAACCTGTGTTTTTCTTCTTTTTGCCTTGTAAGTCCCGTGTTTTTGTTGATCTTATTTTGTAAATAATGTGTTTTTATTGATCTGACCTTGTTAATCCTGTTTTTCTTTTAATATTATCTTCTAAAAATCTTGTGTTTCTATTGATGTTACATTGTAAAACCTGTGTTTTTATTGATCTTACCCCTTAAATCCTGTGTTTCTATTGATCTTACCTCGTATGTTCTGTGTTATTTTTTATCTTACCTCGTAAACCCTGTGTTTCTATTGATCTTACCTTGTAAACCTGTGTTTTTATTGGTCTTACCTTAAAAACCTGTATTTCTATTGATCGTACCTTCCAAACCTTTGTTTTTATTGATCTCACCTTGTAAACCCTGTGTTTTTCTGTCAACTGATCAAAGAGACTGTACATGTCGTTTAACATCGAAACCACTTCCATAGGAGTGATCCTACTACATATTTCTGTGAAAGTGACCACGTCGCTGAATAGGATAGTTTCACAGTCGACATCCTGCTCGAAAGTACAGAGAGAAAAAACATTTACCATACTTATACCATAAGATAACTTACACAGTATCGTGTAAAGTAAAGTAACTTAAAGCTTAAGTCCTCTATTGCTGAACAAAACCTGGTTTATAAATATTCAAGTCTCGACATGATCACTTGTCTTGTAAAGCTCATCGTGTTTCTCTCACACAGAAACAGTCGTTGGACTGTTGGTGACATGTAAGAGTGTTAAAACTTGTATGGTATAAAGTTGCTGTTGCTTCTTGGATTAAACCTTAATTTACATAGCAACTCCATTAACTTTAGTCTAAACAAATTGAATCTCGGAAGAAGACGCTTTGGGGAGGAAATTATATTTAAGAAACCTGAAATTTAAATTGTTAATAATTCATTATTTTATTCCGTGTTTTTCTTTTCTTTAAAGTTTAGAAAAGTGCTTAGTTGGGTTCTCTGCGTCAGATTCTACGAAACTTTAGTGTTTGAATGTTAGGTTTCTAATCTCCTACACAGATAAGCCTGTAACAATCATTATTGTTATTTCTAGTATCGTAAATATGACACTATTTCATCAACGTATACAGTTTTTGTTATAATAAACCGTTAAATATGTTTATTCGTATATTATTTGTAATAAATGTTTGCACCATCACCAAGCAATATTTGCTTTTATAATTTAAGTTGATTGAATTTTCATAGTTTTGACAGAAATAAAACAACGGGAGAAAATATACATATAATTCCTGCAAGTTTACTTGAAAGGCTTAGTTGTTTCTGGAGATATATGACAAATATTAAATTACATTCATTTTTCTTCTTAACTGATCATCGTTTCTTAATAAATGTCTTCACTTTTCCAGTTGCAAACTCTCTTTGTTAACGTGGAGATGACCTAATAAGATTGAAACATTATTCTGTACATTATTTTAATTAAAGTTTTAATACCCATGCCAGCAATCTTGAGAATGCATTTTATCTTCACTTCTGCTTCTATTTTTAATAACCTATGACGGTTACCTGACAAGGGTCCACTGCCGTCTCTACTTTTAATAACGTATCACAGCTATCTCACAATGTCCACTGGCGCTTCTCGCTTCAATAACCTATCATGGTTACCTGACAAGTGTCCACTGCCGCCTCTCCTTTTCTTAGCCTATCAGCAACCTGCTTAGGGATCATTTGGTACAGCAACTCGTCTGTCCTTTTCATCTCGGAATCCAATTTCTTCATGGACTCTTCTAGTTGTTTACTTTTCTGTAGTTCCTGTTCGTTTAACACAACACTAATAAAATTCTACTTTCTTCCGTTATGGAAGTTTAGTCAAAGTTATATCCTCTGAATAGATATAGCAGTTGATTATTATGTTAGTTATAATAGCTTAAGTTTATACAGAACATACATCACAGGAATTATATTACTTCGATGTTACAGTCGGTGTTTGTATAAAAACATAGCGCATGATATAAATTATAGAAGTGTTAAAGTTGGTTTTTGTATAAACACTTAGCTAAGTATCTATATTACACACGAATCATAGTTGGTATTTGTATATATATAACACAAGATCTATATCACGTTAGTGTTATAGTCGGTGTTTCTTCTGTAATAATAATATTATTATTCCTGTTTGTTGACTAATCCTGTAATAATTATATTGTTCTTGTTTGTTGACCAGTTCAGTAACAATAATGTTATTGTTCTTGTTTGTTGACCAGTTCAGTAACAATAATTTTATTGTTCTTGTTTGTTGACTAATTCTGTAATAATATTATTGTTCTTGTTTGTTGACTAATTCTGTAATAATATTGTTATTGTTCTTGTTTGTAGATTATGACAAAGCGTTTAAACTTATATCAGATAATTGTCCTTAATGCTGTAAACCACATACAAAGTAGATCTGACTTCAATCGAATTGGTTCAAAACCTTTGATTCCCACTCATTCATCGTTATTTGATCCATGTTTCGGTCAAGGGAGTCAGGTTCAGCGTTCACCTCTTTCTCCCTCTCAGGAATTATTATTTTATTTGCACTGTTACTGAATCATAGGTAATGGCTCTTATTACATAGTTGTATTATTCACAGTATGCTAAATTTTGTCCATTGTGCACATTTTTAATTAACATGTGTATATATATTGTGCCATGTCCAATTTATTTATTTTTTCCACTAGACCTCATACATTTAGACACCTTTAAGTTTCAAAACGCACGTCCCCTATATATATATACATATCCTACTTCAACAGACAGTGACAGTCCACGCCTCTCAACCAATTGCCGTAAAAACGTGTTCCACAGTTTGGAAGAGAGGGGAACAAGTACACTATCAATCTCACTCACATATCCAAGAACTAGTGGTGAATGGTGCTGATTAGTTTTCCTCCATCTGGTCTATCAGTACCAAATTAGAGATAGTTATTCTCACATTGCGCAGCTTCACGAAAAAATCCTGATACAAAAAAATTTCCATTTGAACTGAGAGAAACAGACACTAATGATGATTTTACATATTAATCCATGGCCATTTTAAATTATTTTAAAAATTAATGTACGTCTTATTTATATCAAGGGCATTACAGTTTGTAGGTACAAATAAATAAATATTTTGATAATGTTTCCAAAGTTTTTAAGGGATCAAAGGTACGAAATATGGGTTTGTGTGTTCGTTCACATGTACTAATCGGGTTTTAGAGACAAGATGAAAGTTCTACTCTTAAGGGTAAAAATTTGGTTAAAAAAATCAGTTATTTATCCTAACACCTCTAACAAAATAAGAATGTGTATCATTAAACTCAAGTAAGAACAAAGAGCAATCAATCATTTGCTAAGAAATAAAATACCTGAAGTTGCCCTGAAACTTATATTTAATTTTAGGATTTTCAGTTGAACCTTGACGTTTTGAAAAATTCGGTCTCCTGCTGGGACAGAGATAAGTCTGTGGATTTACAACGCTAATATTAAGGTTTTGATTCCTCTCGGTTGACACAACAGATAGCCCGATGTGGCTTTGTTGTAAGACAGAAACACCTGCAAACACCCGAAAATTGATGACGTTAAGACAGCGACAAAATTAAACATATAAACGCAAACTTGGCAGGGGTTTCTTTAGAGAGAGAGAGAAGTCTGAAGAATTATCTCCCCAACAGGGGTGGTCAGGAACGTTATGGTTCCTCTTCGACCCCTCACACGACAGATTATTTAATTTTGCTTGGAAATTTGCCTGTATTTAACTTTTACTTGTTTAAGGTGATGCAGTGCGGTGGGGCATTATAAAATTGACGGGTGAGAAAGGAGGAAGCGAGACAAAGGTGACACAGAAGAAGTGAGCCCAAAAAGTAGATATCAACTTAAAACGACCCGATTCAGGGCTGGGCAATAGTGTTGCCTTGGCTGGGATCTAAAGATCCAATGTCTGAGATTTGGATGTGGGGGGGGGGGAACGAGAGTACCCTGAGAAAACCCACTTTCACAGGACAGGCACCAAAAGTTTTATCTGTCTCGTGCCGGATCTGAAAGGAAATACACGTAAATATAAACATGTATTTTGTTGAGTGATTTGTGATTGTTGAAATATGTTATATGGTGAAATGTATTTTGTAGGTGCACTAGCTAATTTACATAATGATGCAGTTAGTTGATTTCTATATTCTGCTTTTAAATAATATTTGTATGACATTTCTGTGAGCCTGTTTCTAAGAGTTGGTAGGTTACTGATTTCATTTATATAGCTTACAGGTGTGTATGATGGTAGTCTGTTTGCTGCTCTTAATATTTTATTTTGTTGTATTTGAATCTTCTGTAGTGTGTTGTTATACATATTATATGTCACTTGACATCCATATTCTATTAACGGACGGATGTAAGCCTTGTATATTTGGATGATGGTCTCTGGTGAGCAGTTTGAATGTTTGCTAGATATGGTCATCAAATGTGAAATGCGTTTTCTGATGGATAAGTGTATGTTGTTAACATGTTTTTCCATGTTAATCTTGAGTCGAAAGTGATGTGCTTGCTCATGTTAGTAGGCGTATTGCCGAGTGAGATGTTTACTTTTTCCAGAGTGTTTGTGTGTCTTTTTAATTTCCTATAAAAAGTGATTGCTAGAGGTTTTGTTGGATTTAAAACCACGCTCCACTTGTTGCTCCTGCTTGAGACAGTATTTAGTGTTTCCTGAACGTGAGACATGGCCATTATTTTTATTAATGTAAAGGAGACAGGACGGATCCTTGGGACACTCCTGCTGTTATATTGATAAGGTTTTGTTGACTTTTACTTGAGCTGTTCTATCTGTTAAGAAGTTTGATATCCATTTGATAATACTTTGATTTACGTTCAGATGAGTTAATTTATACTTAAGGGCGTTATGCCAAACACTGTCAAATGCTTTTTTAACATCTAAAAATACACCTATGGTTACCTGATGGTAATCGAATGCTTCGTAGACTGATTCAGTGAGTCGTGTGAGGTGTTCTATTGTTTGTCTGTTTTTCCTGGACGCATTTTGAGATTCTGGTAGTATGTTATTTATTTCACAGAAATAAAGGAGGCGATTTGAAGTTATCTTCTCCATCAGTTTACCAAGACAACTTAACAGACTGATTAGGCAGAAGTTATCAGGATTAATCCTGTTTGTTTGTTTCTTTGGAATCGTGGTGATAATGGCTTTTTTCCAAATGTCGGGGTAATAACGTGTTGTTAGTGACATATATTCATGATATTTGTGGTATGTGGCCTGGCATGGCCTAGCGCGTTAAGGCGTGCGTTTCGTAATCTGAGGGTCGCGGGTTCGCGCCCGAGTCGCGCCAAAACATGCTCGCCCTCCCAGCCGTGGGGGCGTTATAATGTGACGGTCAATCCCACTATTCGTGGGTAAAAGAGTAGCCCAAGAGTTGGCGGTAGGTGGTGATGACTAGCTGCCTTCCCTCTAGTCTTACCCTGCTAAATTAGGGACGGCTAGCACAGATAGCCCTCTAGTTGATTTGTGCGAAATTCCAAAACAAAACAAACAAAATTTGTGGTATGTTGTAATAGGAGACTGGAGCCTTTTTTGAGAATAATATTTGGTATTTGATCATGTCCGGGGGAAGTTTTTTCAAGTTTTTTAATGTTAATTTTGAGTTCAGTGGTTGTGATTTTTCTATTGATTGAATTTGAATAGCTTTCTAGTGTTTTACCGGGGAATTGTAGTGTGAAAGAAGATTGATTTGTATGTATGTAGTTGTTAACATGTTGTTGGTGTTGTGTGTCAAAGTAGGCAGAGTTTAGGTCACCGAAGGAGGATTCGTAGTAGTCGGCTTTCTCCGAGTCCGTCCTTGCGATTTTGTTGTTGTGTGTGATGCGTTATAGTAGGTAATTTGTGTTTTTGTCCGAGGAAATACTCTGAAATTTTTTCCAAAATTCTTTTGGGTTTTTCTTAGTTTTTTTTTTTTTTTACAAAAGTTATGCCAACTTGCTTCTTTTACTATTTTATTTTGTTGTTTAATTTTTGCAACACGCAACCCGACCATCAAAACACAGATCAACAGAACAAACGCAAAAATCACGTGACCAATTCAGTAACTAAAGTCGCGTGTTAACCATGTGACGTCACGCGGTTTATTTGTAACGTTTGTTACTAAAATGTCAGGGCTCATGCTACAACGAACATATTACTGTGGATATTCTGCAAAGAAATAATACAAAAGTAACTGTAGCAGCAATATACTGCTCACCAAATAAACAATTAGACACAGCATTACTCAACAACATCTTTCCTCACAACCATAACTCTATAGTTATTGGAGACCTAAATAGTAACAATGTCAATTTTGGATGCAGGTACACAAACAACAATAAAAGAAGTCTCCTACACTTCATAAATCATATCAATATAGTCCTATTAAATGATACCACCCATACACACGCAGCGTATGCCACTGACACCATGAGTCAAAAACTAATAAAATTCCAGGTGGGAAAAGATGTTGATAGTGACCACTTACCAATATATTGCGTCTTCGATCTCGCCTCCCCCCCCCCCTATAAAAATATAACCTACAAGAAAGAAAAATTTAATTATAGTAAAGCAAATTGGCAAAATTATAAACAGGAATTAGACAATCTATTACCTAATAAAGTTATAAAAGAAGTTACAACCCATATTGAGTTGGACACCTACTGTCAAACAATAACGGAGTGCCTTTAGAAAGCAGCCAAAAAAACAATACCAAAGCAACACCGTAAAACAACAAATAGCACATGGAAACCCAATACCGAAATAACTACCCTGATCAAAAGACAAAGAAAATTAAGAAGACAGTTCATGATAACAAGAGACTGAGAAAGAAAAACGCAAATAAACAATATAAGAAATCACATCAGAACACAAATAAAACAAGACAAATGGGATAACTTCTACTCAAAACAGAACGATAAAATTGACCCGAAAAAATTCTGGACACATCTTAAAAGACTTACCAATGATAATACAGCCGTAAAGAAATATCCTGCACTTGAACACAATAATGCAATAGCACACACAAATAAAGAAAAACCTGAATGTCAATTTTGGATGCAGGTACACAAACAACAATGGAAGAAGTCTCCTACAGTTCATAAATCATAACAATATAGTCCTATTAAATGATACCACCCCTACACACACAGCGTATGCCACTAACACCAGTGCACTTGAACACAATAACACAATAGCACACACAAATAAAGAAAAACCTGAAATTTTCAAAGCTCAACTTCAAAATACATTTAAAACTCATTTTGATTCAGATATGAATACATATTTCTACAATAAAGTCACCAACCATATACTAAACAATAAAAAACATTTTGAACCAATTTTTCCAAACACAAGACACATCTCAAACTATGAAAACTACGAAGACACGATACTAACGAAAGAAATAACCCTTCAAGAACCTATTGAAGCAACAAAAAACACAAAAAACAAATGTCCAGGTGAAGATGAGAGATAAGCCATCCTTCTAAAAAGGGCTCTCCGAAATTGTTTGACCACCTAAAAACATTATTCAATCTATCTCTATCCTCAGGATAGATCCCAGTGTCTTGGAAATTCACTAACATATTAATGTTCCATAAGGAAGGAAAGCCAGGAAATAAACCTAATAGCTACCGGCCAATCAGCCTGACCAGCTGTGTAGGTAAAATTCTCGAAAGAATAATCAGTAACAGACTCTCCACATTCTTGGAGATAAGATCAAAATTACCAGAAGAACAAAATGGATTCAGGAAATTCAGACAAACGACAGATCATTTAATTAGATTAACCGAAACTATAATAAATAGCTTCAATAAAAAAGAATGCACTGTCGCTTGCTTCCTCGATATCAAGAAAGTATTCGACACTGTATGGCACGATGGTCTGAGGTTTCGAATGAATGAAATGGGACTACCGCATGGAATTACTTGCTGGCTATCTAACTTTTTGGAAAATAAAAAGTGTAGAGTGAATGTAGAGGATACCTTTTCTGAGTACATTACTCCACAAGCTGGTGTACCTCAAGGAGGTGTGGTTAGCCCTATACTCTTCATCATGTATGTAAACAATATGCCATTGAAGGATCCTAATCATGAATTCACTTCACAGTTCGCTGATGATGTGGCAATCTGGAAAAGTGCCGCAACACCAACAATAGCAACCACAAACATCCAATGACAACTAAATAGAATAAGTAAATACTGTCACAAATACAGAATAAAAATAAATACAGAAAAAAACACAACTTGTAGTCTTTACAAAATTGACAAAACACAAAAACCTACAGCCTGAAATATATTTGAATGGTACACTATTTCAGACTGCCACATCGGCAAAATTTTTAGGTCTAATCTATGATTCAAAATTAACTTGGATTAACCATGTAAACGAGATTAAAAACAAAGTCTGGCGAAGAACCAACTATGCTAGGAGTCTAACTAGCAAGAACAGTGGAGCATCTACAGACAACATACTAAAACTTTACAAAACATATATCAGACCAGTAATAGACTATGCAGCTCCAGCATGTATAAATGTAAGTGACAAAATAATTAAAACCAAACTACAAACAATCCAAAACACACTCCTCACAACTGCATACAGAGTTCCAAGAACTGTACCATCTCAGTTCATACACAAATATTCGAACATACCAACCATACCAGATAGACTCCTACATAGTACAATAACCTACTTCGATAAAAAATTGGATGAAAAACGAATTACTATGCGAACTAGATAGGTACCTTATACATGATGAAGTTAGTCCTAAACATCTCTCTCCGGTCAATATATATTTTAAACATAAAAAATATAAATAAGTAAATATATATATAATAAAAATGTATGTGTGTATATATATATACATATAATGAATTAAAAAAATAAAAAAGTGCCACGAACAAACTTGACATCTTACTGATAGGGCAAAATAATACCTATATATGTATCACAATACATGGACGTTGCCCTGAAAAGGGTCGGAAAAATATTCAGTTCAATGCGACCTAAAAATGAAGTAGTTATCAATATCAAATACTGCAAGACCACATAAGTACGGGAAGGAGGAAGAGGTCAAAGAGAACCTGACCCTCCAGGGTACGAACATATATCCAAACACCGAGAGAGAGAGAGGGCTCATGCTATCGGTAACGTCACATGATTTATGTGTATATTACTAAACTCGTCGCGTAGTGTTCCTGTAGCATATGTGTTGAATTTTGTAATTTAAGTAAGGTTTTTTGTCCGATCCATCGTCACATCTGTTAGGTTTTCTAACTTAAGCAAATTTTTCCCGATCGAACGTCATATGCGTTGAGTTTCGTAACTTCAGTAAGGTTTCTACCTGATCCAACGTCACACGTATGGAGTATTGTAACTTAAGTAAGGTTTACCCGATCCAACGTCACACGTATGGGGTATTGTAACTTAAGTAAGGTTTACCCAATCCAACGTTACACGTATCGAGTAAGGTTTTTACCACACGTATCGAGTCTTGTAACTTAAGTAAGGTTTTTTACCTGATTCAACGTCACATGTGTTGAGTTTTGTAATTTAAATGTAGGTTTTACCTGATCTAAAGCCAACTTGAGCTCGGCAGACTGCTGTTGGCCAGCGAGAACCATGTCTCTGCTGAAATCATGCATGCTGAGATCGTTAATGTACAGTCCTATTTCTATCATGTCCTCCAAATCTCGCATTCTGGGAAACAAAGAGAGAGAAATTTTGGAATAAATGCTGTAAAAGGCCTAGCTGAGACATATATTTTACCACAATTAAAAAGTGTCCACAGTGTGGTATTTGGATAACTTTCTTCTAACGCTAAAGGGTTCTGATAAAATCTGTTCGTCGTAGTTATTGTGTAAAATGTACTGTTTCTCTTCAACTTTCTAATAATTTAGAAGTCTTTCAAAAATTATTTTATTCTAGAAATGGTAGAATAAAGTTCATACACGAATTTTATTTTTATGTAAATTTCAGTCTGTTTCGAAACTGTTACTACCATAAGACTGAAAACCAAAACGTACCAAATGTTCTAGTAATAGACAATTATATTTTTAATAATTTAATAGAATGATACTCCCTACTAGTTGTTTTCCTTAATTTTGGACGTACAATGTATATTAAGTCTTCATATACCATCGGATACAATGATGTTTGACACGTAGGTTGACGAAGCTTTATTCCTTACCAAAAATAAGTCATAAAGGTATTTAAGCAATGAGCAATGAAATCGACAACTGATGTGTATAGAGTTAAGTCGAGCGAAGTTTAGTGACCGTGCCAAGCTGCGTGTCGGAAGTTCCAAAGTTCGCACCGAACATTTTGACACTTCGACTATTGGCGCTTTATAAAAGTTACAACTGATCCAGTAACTCAGTTCAAAGCCAGACATAGCTTTTGTCGCGATATGTGCTCCTGACTAGCTGCCGTTCTCTCGTTAGTAGTCCAAAATTGAAAATGGATATATATGACCCCAAAGAATCACTGACCTAGTTTGTTTTGTTCAGATTTATCCTAAGTTGCTGTTTTGTCATTTTTACATAGATTTACCAGCACCAATGTATGTTGTGTTAAAAACACAGGTTTAACCTACAAGAAGCATATCATATTTTTGACTTCACCTTCTATTGTGATATAATATTTCTGGCTTGACTAATTACTGGCACACAGTGTTGGTGAAAACGTTTGCATATTTTACAACAAATAAAATCATTATTATTAATAAGACTTAGTGCTGTTAAATAGAAAAAACACATGTTATATTAAACATCTACATATGTAACTTGTATAATGAGACAGGTTCTATGGATATCATGAACGATTGATTAGAACAGTAAACAATTTTTCTCAAACACCTATAGAAAGATATGCAATTCAGCGTTTTACTTATCACAACAAAATCTTACCAAACATATATAACGACAAAATATAACATCAAATTATTAGAAATAACGTCTGTAAACTTATATCAATTAATATTAAACCAGAGTGCTTGGTTGGTCCTCTTCGTAGTCTAATAACCTCCGTAAGGTGATGCGACAAGTTGTCGATAAGATTATTAATGTAATCCACCGCGATTTTATCTCGACTTGTCACTATAAGGCACTGTAAATAAACTACAGTAGCTTATTTAAAATCGTGTTAGCAATTTTTCTACTCAGCTTCTGCCCAACATTTCTCAAAGGGATTACATCAACAGACTTTGCTAGCTACGAAAATCTTATAACGTCCTCCTGGTGGAGACAATCTTGTATAATATGTGCATTGTGGGCAGTGGCATTGTTGTCCTGGAACACAGTTATTTTTAAATATTTCCTAGCAAATAGCAGAAATATCGTATCCATGTGATGTCTGTACTAGAGGAAATGAAGAGCAGTTTTTTTTCTACCATGATGAATAGCTGTTCAAAGGAGGGAAAAGAGTCTTCCCTCCTTTGTTCTCCAATCAAACGACGAACATGAATCTTTAACAAGCAAGAACCAAGATTCACCTGAAAAGATGTCGCTAGTGTTCTAATTGTAACTTGTCATGCTGTCTTGTCCAAGTGTCACTGTGAATTCTGGTTAATATTGGCTTCAGATAGACCATCTCGTAAAATAACCTTGACTTGTCAGTCTCGTATACAAAGTTCTTCTGGATACCTTAAAATTAAGGTGTTTATACTTGAGGTATTGCAATACTTTTTTCGACTTTGGTATGTTAACCCCGTAAAAGCACAATCATTTCGGGTTGTCGTGTTTCAGCGTCTACAAGTAGGTTTTCCTATACCAACGTTTCCTATGTACTGATAACGTATCAGGGTTCTGGATGCAGTACACTGAAGGTATTCTACTGTTATGTTAATTTCCCTTTGCTTTATACCAAATCTGTAATTTTATTAATGTCTAAGTGATAACAATAAATAATCACTACCTCGAGAAGAGACAAGCATAAATAAGAAAATGTAACTACTCAACATAACTTATTAACTACTCAACATTACTTTATAACTATTCAACATTACTGATTAGCTACTCAAAATTACTTTATTAACTACTTAACATTACTTATTGAATACTCAACATTACTTATTAAATACTCAACATTACTTAATTAGTAACTGCTCAACATTACTTACTCAGGCGAAGCTAAATAAACCATATAATTCCATTCTTTTATAAGCATCATTTGTCCCTTGAGATGTAACAGGACACCCTTTCGGTCTGAAAGAGATACAGGAATTTGACAAACTTCAATAAAGCAACACTCTTTGCTACAGTATTGTTTGTTGGCTCTTTGACTCAAGTGAAAATGTAACCAGAGAAATGAAAAACTGAAAAAAAAATATTGATAAGCATTCGATAACTAAGTTAAAATTCTAGACTTGTTCGTTAAAACAAAATTACAGTGTTGTTCCAACATGAGTGTTGTTTACTTCACTTCAAATGGTGATAAAAGAAATTTTGACACGTTATCAGGAAAAACTTGGAGACATATTAACTACCAAACTCACGTTCATCGTCCAATCCATCATTCTGCACTGTGATAGAATGAGACCGGTGTTTCTCAGCCTGTGGTTTAACTGCATTGGTGGATATGAGCTCAAATATACAGTTTGTATGGCTCATGATCTACAGGTAAGATATATACATGGTACAAGTCACAAAATGTGTTTTATTGAGCAAAATGCTAAGATATATATGGTATAGGTCACAACTTTGAGTTATTTGAATAAATATTAAGATTTCCCGTTTCCCGTATATTTTAACATTAAAATATACACTGTTCCAGTTATCAGTTTGGTTATTAAATGGAAATATACAGTTTCAGTTACAAGTTTGATTATTAAACAAAAATGCACAGTTCCGGACATAGTCTAGATTATTAAAGAAAATATTTAAGTATGCATAGTACACATCGTTTTACAATTCCTCATTTAATGATATGGTTTCTGTTTAGCGCGATACAAGCTCAATAACAGAATAAGAAGCGATATAAGAGCTCAGAATCTTAGATCATATGTGTAAGAATGTCTTCCAAGCCCTATTTTAGACAAATTTTGAAAAATATTATAGAGATAGGATATTACTCCCAAAACACGATTCTAAACCAAAACGGGAAAAAAAACTAGCAATTTTTAAGGCATAAAGTTATCTTAATGAAAAACAACTATCTTCACAGCGACTCAGCGGTATGTCAAGGTAGTACAACGCTGCTGGAGTTATTCAAATGATGCAATGATCCCCAGAGAACCCTTATCCTAATCCAGTTAGGCAGATGGGGTATTTGATAGGTCAAAACTTCACATGTCAATGGCTACTTCCAACTAAACTTTATGGGAGCGTATTAGAGACATTTGGGAGGAAAACCTAAAAGTACGCTTGGATTAAATATGTTTCAACAATGCCAGAAAGACTGTTTGTTATTAGAGCACATTCACACAGTTTATATTGTACTAAAGTAAAGATTAACAATATTTTCATGTTTCACATGTGATTTACCTTTCACTGTTCTTTGAAAGTAGCCTGAAATACAACTTTTAACTTTTTCCTAACACTTTTCTACCGTACTGTATATCCAACAATAAAACGTCACCTTCATTGTTATCGTAATTTCATCAGTAAGGTAGCGCTTGTTGTCATATATTTATATCCAATAATAAGACATCACTTTCACGGTTATCGTAATTTCATCAGTAAAGTGGCACTTGTAGTCATTTGTTTATATTCAATAATAAGGCGTCACTTTCATTGTTATCGTAATTTCAACAGTGAGGTAACTTATAACAATAAGACATTACTTCCACCGTTATTGTAATTTCAACAGTAACATGATAGTTACCGTTTTCCAGGTAAGGTCAGTAATAATTGGTCTGCTGATGTCAAAGACGTCCAAGACTCCTCTTCCTACAATTTTCGGCAATATGTTCTGAAGACTGTTTCCTATAATTGTAATCAATAATTTATCATCAAAGACGACGCAGAAAGGAAACATGTCGAGAATTAAACTAGCTTTGATCGGCACCATCGCCTTGTCAACTTTGGTAGTTTCATGTTTTCTCCCGAGTTTTAAAGCAGAGTTGTCAAAGGTTAGTTTCATAGTAACGTAATGTTTATTCATAACCGTTTCCTCCTTGATGACGTCAATCTGGATGTCCATTTTGTAGAAGTGACGACCCACTTCCTTGATCTGACCAATAGTATACCATAGAAAACCTCGACGATTACTACGATAGTGTAAGGTCAAACCTTTGGCGGATTCGTTTTCACAGAAGAAAGATGGCGCCTTCATCCGAGAATAGCTAAATTTCAGGTATTCGTGAAGGTTGTCCAAACCGTTTAGGAAGTCTCGCATGTGACGTCCTAAGATAGACAAAACCCGGTCGTACCCGTACTGACTTACAAACGAGACAAAGAAAACACCCATTCCTTCTAAGAACTCTTTCTCATCCATATTTAAGACCTGTTAAATATATAGGAAGAAATTATTTATGTGGACGAATATAAGGTATATTAAACACTACATTAACTGTTAAGAAGTGTTCTATTGTATTGGTTTGGTTGTATTGAGTTTCGCGCAAAGCTACACGAAGGCTATCTGCGTTAGTCGTCCCTAATTTAGAAGTGTAAGACTAGAAGGAAGGCAGCTAGTCATCACCACCCACCGCCCACTCTTGGGTTACTCTTTTAACAACAAATAATGGGATTGACCGTCACATGTTCTATTGTATTAAAAGTTTAACTTCTTTAGTACATAATATGTTTTAACGCAACATTCTCTACGTTAAAGATAACAGATTAATTTTCACGAAATTAACTTTAACTTTTTTAATTCTAGTGAAGGTTTAGGTACAGTTCAAGCTTTTTCATTGGATTGTTATTAAGCACACAGTTACACAATGAGCTAGCTATCTGTGTTGTGCCAACTCCGGGTATCAAATCCTGGATAATTAACGTAATAATTTTGTAAACCAAACAATGTGTCGTCTAAAATATGTAAATATTAATGTAACTTTTTGGAGGAAACTTTCCAGTTTGGATAGTGAATAAAGGAAATACATTTTTCACTAATTAACGTTTCTCAGTCTTTCTAAGAAACAAAAACTGTTCGTAAATCACTGTATCGTCTACTGAGTCTCTTCTATAAGTTACTTCCTGTTAACATTTTAGTTAACCTCCGATTGACGCAACTGTAAGGTCTGGAGGTTTATAATACTAACAAGTTGGAATTCTCAATCGGTAGTATCGGACTAAATTAGTCTATGAGACCTTTGTTTCCTTTTTTGACTAGCTATATTTTTGTGTGCCACCAATACCAACCATGGGGCGCACGTACACCCGATTCGATTTTATTGCTCACAGTCTCTATAAGCCTATCCTCAAAATGTTTTTTTTTCAGGAAGGTTTGTTTGTTTGTTTTTGAATTTCGCGCAAAGCCACTCGAGGGCTATCTGCGCTAGTCGTCCCTAACTTAGCAGTGTAAGACAGCTAGTCATCACTACCCACCGCCAAATCTTGAGCTACCTTTTTACCAACGAATAGTGGGATTGACCGTCACATTATAACGCACCTACGGATGAAAGGGCGAGTATGTTTGGTGCGACCGGGATTCGAACCTGCAACCCCCAGATTACGAGTCGAACGCCTTAACCCACTCTTATTAAGGATCATAGTTATTAGACATCACTTCTATTCAGGATCAAAGTTATTAGATATCACTTCTATTAAGCACCAAAGTTATTAGATATCACTTCAATTAAGCATCAAAGTTATTAGATATTACTTCTATTTAGTTCCAAAGTTATTAGATATAAACTTCTATTTAGGATCAAAATTATTATATATCACTTCCATTCAGTATCAAAATTATTAGATGTAAGTTCTATTATGGATCAAAGTTATTAGATATAAACTTAAATTCAGTATCAAAGTTATTAGATATAAACTTCTATTCACGACCAAAGTTATTTGATGTCACTCTTATTAAGGATCATATTTATTAGATATCACTTCTATTTAGAATGAAAGCTATTAGATATCACTTCTATTCAGGATTAAAGTTATTACCTATCACTTCTATTCATGAACAATGTTATTAGGTATCACTTCTATTCAGGAACAATGTTATTAGGTATCACTTCTATTCAGGAGCAATGTTATTAGGTATCACTTCTATTCAGGAACAATGTTATTAGGTATCACTTCTATTCAGGAACAATGTTATTAGGTATCACTTTTATTCAGCACCAAATTACCTAATTACCTTCTATTAAGCACCAAAGTTATTAGATATAAACTTCTATTCAGGATCAAAGTTATTAGATATTATTTATTCGAAAACATAAAAATATTGGTTTTATTTGGTCAAACCAAGTGAATCCCTTGTGTTTATTTTATTTTAGTGGCTTACGTCTTTGGATTCTGGTTTCGTTAGTCCTATAATGGTAAACCAAATTCACGTATAAGACTTGACACTTTCATTTTTGTCTAATAAATAGAAAATGTTAGTTATTTAACCTCTTTTTATTAGTATTTCTCTGCTAGATTTCAAGTATATTCCTGCTCATTTCCGCAGTAGTTTCTTTTAATTTTTGTTAATGTGGGCTACACTTCAACAATTCATTAAATCTAGTAGCAGAGAGCTAAGACCCCAAACTTTCGTTTGCTAAGGAGTAATGATTTGTATTTTTAAACGTAAGTCTACAATTTTTTTCAGCTGAGCTGTTTGTATCTCAAAAACAGACATTTAAAAAAATGCTTGGTGTTAAGAGTTGGAAACATGAGGTATTCCTTCCACGTCGTAAGTGCCTTTCAGATGCAGGTAAAAAGTGTTTTGTTAATTTCGAAGCTACACATTTGGTTGCCTGCAATATGTTCATGCAAGGCTCGAACTCTGAATTTTAGCCTTTAAGCTCAAACATGGCGACGATTAACGTATTTAGCCCTTGCATAGCTAGGTTCAACTATTTAAATCACAAGGGAACAGGGAAATGAGAACATTGGCACCTGGAACTTAATTCTATCTAAATCACAAGGGAACAGAAAAATGAGAACTGTGGCACCTGGAACGTAATTCTATCTAAATCACAAGGGAACAGAAAAATGAGAACTGTGGCTCCTGGAATTTAATTCCAGTAATTTCTTCACTTCTACTAGTTTTCATGAAAGATGAAGAATATCTGAAATTATATTTCAAATTCTGAAAAAAGCATGTTCTGAAATTAAGTTTTAAACGACAATATGAGAAAATGAAAACGAGGAAAAGGTTTGGTTTGGTTTCGTTTGTTTTGAATTTTCGCACAAAACTTCTCGAGGTCCATCAGGCTAGCCGTCTCTAATTTAGCAGTGTAAGACTAGAGGGAAAGTAGCTAGTCATCACCACCCACCGCCAACTCTTGGGCTACTCTTTTATCAACGAATAGTATGATTGACCTTCACATTATAATGCCCTTACGACTGAAAAGGCGAGCATGTTTGGTGCGACGGGGAACGAGCAAAAGGTAAATTAATTCAGCTAACGTTGCGTTATTAAATGCCCAAAGGTGGTAGACCTGGTGTTGAGGATATAAATAACCAGTGGTGGCTCACTTATATGTTGTGTGAGTATTTTCCTTATAGCAAAGCCACATCAAGCTATCTGCTGAGTCCACCAAGGGGAATAGAACCCCTGATTTTAGCATTGTAACTTCGTAGACTTACCACTGTACCAGCGGGGGACTCTTATATACTAAACAAATATGTCCTTGCTTCCTTCTTTTGTGATCTAAGCAATATGTGTATATGTTATGTTTTTATTTCAGTCGCAGCATATCGGCTTTCAGAAGGGCTCTGAATTTGTTTGTTTTTTCAAGTACAAACTTCTACCTCATCGCTTCATCTTTTAAACAATTTGAGATCTAATTACAACAGTGGCTATTGATGATTTCCTCTTGGCTTTTCGAAGTTGTTGCAACATTTACAAAACTAAAAATTCCGATTCTGTTTTATTCCGAACAATTCCCCATATATATTATCTCCATGTTGTATATATTGTTCGCTTTGTTGTTAGGTGCGAAACCACACAATGGGCAACTCGCACTCTGTCCACTACAGCTATCAAAACCTGAATTTTAGCGTTGTAGGCTTACATATTTACCGCTAAGCAACACAGTTCATTGAAATATAAATTTAATGACAAAACAACAGGTGTGTTTTTTTTTTTTTTACGTGGAAAACAAAGTCTGGATTGTTTTAGAATTTCGCTCAAAGCTACACGACGACTATCTGTCCCTTAGCCATCCCTACTTTAGCAGTGTAAGACCAGAGGGAAGGAAGCTAGTCACCACCACCAACTCCCAACTCTGGGTGGAATTGATCTTCACATATATCCCTCCCCTCACACACACACGGCTGAAACA
The DNA here is from genome assembly GCF_004210375.1 of Tachypleus tridentatus. Classification (NCBI taxonomy): domain Eukaryota; kingdom Metazoa; phylum Arthropoda; class Merostomata; order Xiphosura; family Limulidae; genus Tachypleus; species Tachypleus tridentatus. Next base: position 74,349,730 of record NC_134827.1, on the reverse strand, counting down.
GTGAGCATGTTTGACGTCACGGGAATTCGAACCCGTGAACCTCACGTTACGAATCAAGCGCCCTAACCTTCTAGCGCCTCGAATGTATAGTGAGATAACTTTTATTAAAAATACTAAACATATAGAGAAAGTTATACCCATCACCTGACGATGACATGAAGTGTTGAAATGTTCTACATCTGTGATAACATTTCTTTCACTATCAATTCACCCCGTCTTTAAACTTTAATAAAAGCTTACCTACAACATTTTCTTATAGCAAAGCCATATTATGCTATCTGCTATATTCACCGAGGGAAATCGAACTTCTGATTTTAACGTTGTAAATCCGAAGACTTACCTCTGTCCCACCGGGGTACTGTACAGAATGAACTAATATCGTCTATACATTTTGTTATTACGTCCGAAATAACTAGGTAATGTTATTTTCTTTCCATTTTAACTGGGATTACGAAAACTTTTTTCCTCGCATTATTACTCATAAAAGAAAAGGTGAGCCAATTATACGATTAAAGACATTGATTTGGACGAATAAATCATTTGCATCTAGTGATGAGATTCTATATCGTCACAAAAACTAACGCTGTTCTGCCTCACGTTGGATAACTGAAGGTCAGATTACTGAATTTTCTTCAACGTCGAATGTGAAACCCGATCTAACCACAAAGACGAAAGTGTATTTTTTTTATCGTTTTTCATGTTGCGCTATCTTACAGGTGTAGTGATCTTTACAATAAGAACAGCAACTTGATATTGGTTATTGTTAAACGTAAAGATACACGATGGATTATCTGTGCCTCTGCCCATCACTGGTATGAAAACCCGAATTTGTGCGTTGTAGAAGCAATAACAATAAAGATTACACTTTATGTAATCTGTAATAAAGGTTTAAAAACACATTAGCCAAGGAGAACGTTAGACGAACTAATGAAATGTTAAAATTGTAATTTATTTATTTTTAAGTGCACAGGGCGATATCGAAAATTAAATTGATATCAAAGATATGTTCGTATTTTCCAACCTTAAAAGTACTTCATGTTAAACATGAACTCAACATAACAGTCAAAAATTAAAACTTTCAGGCTTAGCCTTTTCTAAGTTTCAACTATTGACCAGAAGAAAAGCAACTACGCGGAAGCAGTCACTGCCTACACGAATAATATTAACCAAACAATGAGATTCACTGTTGCTTTTATAATGAGCCCACAACTGAAAGTACGAAACGCTCAGTTGCGCATCGAGTCTTGGACATAGGGATGACAGAACGGCACATTAACATTACGTCTTACCAATAGTAACATTTACCTGAAGTAGTGATGCAAACCAACAACACAGATTAAGTAAACAAAACATATTAGTTTTGGACCAAAGAGTTTTAACACTAAATAAAATGAGTTTTAACCTTGTTCTAATTTCTCTGTATTATACCAGTTTTACCTACTATAGGAGTTCTATACAATAAAAGATTATACCAGTTTTACCTACTCAGGCCCGACAGGGCCAAGCGTGTTAAGGCGTGCGACTCGTAATCTGAGGGTCGCGGGTTCGCATCCCGGTCGCGTCAAACATGCTCGCCCTTTCAGCCGTGAGGACATTATAACTTTTCGGTCAATCCCACTATTTGTTGGTAAAAGAGTAGCTCAAGAGTTGTCGGTGGGTGGTGATGACTAACTGCCTTCCCTCTAGTTTTACACTGCTAAATTAGGGACGGCTAGCACAGATAGCCCTCGAGTAGCTTTGTGCGAAATTCCAAAACAAGCTTTACCTACTCTAGGAGTTCTATACAATAAAAGATTACACCAGTTTTACCTACGATAGGAGTTCTATACAATAAAAGATTACACCAGTTTTACCTACGATAGGAGTTCTATACAATAAAAGATTATACCAGTTTTACTTACGATAGGAGTTCTATACAATAAAAGATTATACCAGTTTTACCTACGATAGGAATTCTATACAATAAAAGATTATACCAGTTTTACATACTATAGGAGTTCTATACTATAAAAGATTATACCAGTTTTTCCTACTACAGGAGTTTTATACAATAAAAGATGATACCAGTTTTACCTATACAGTATGAGGTTACATCAATTTTACCTATACAATTTTAATGGCAGATATAATTAAACCTAGCTGTGGATCACTAGTCGTGTCCTTTTGTTTATCCATCAATTTCGGGCATAATATGTTCTAAAGTCTTCTGAGTCACCAGAGTTCCCTCTCTCACAATGGTGACAAAGGACTTTCAGTAGACTGCGAAAATAAAATAAAAAGTAATGGCAGTTTTTGATAGATATTTTAAAGGAGTGTAGAATTTCAACACTAAAATACGGTGAGACAAATAGGGCAGACAACACGTTGTGTAGCTTCGCGCTAAAAACAAAAGAAGTGAAATACAACGAAAAAAGTGAAAAATTGTCACAGATTTAGTCTCCTTTTCTTTCTGTTTCCTGATATCAACTATCAATTCTTTCATACGTTATTGTCTTTTTGAATTTTATATTTAATATCACATAGTGTAGTTCTGTCCTTTTGACACTTACTTTCGATATTATTGATCTAATAGTAATCTATATATCTACTCCAACGAAACGTTGCAAATTAATATATTTCTACACGAAACAATCGAAGGCTTGGCTTGGTTTGAATTTCGTGTAAAGTTGTTCAAGGGTTATCTGCTATAGCCGTTCCTAATTTAGCATTTACAGACTAGATGGAGATAGTTAATTAACACCACCAGCCGCCAGCTCTTAGGCTACTCTTTTTACCAATGAGTAGTGGGATTGATCATAACCTTATAACGACCTTACGATATCGAAAGTAGAAGTTGTGTTCCCACAGGTAGTTTATGAAATATGTGCATAAAGATTTGATGGTCACAGGGACAAGCATTATTTGCTCAAGTACGTGTTTCATTTACACCACATCCTGAAGTTATCGTGTGGGGCTGAGTACCAGAAATCCAAGGCTAGATCTGCAAAATGCCGCTATATACTTTTCTTTGTAATAACCAATCACACAGCTTGATTAAGAATGACAATGAAAATGACGCGTGCTACTGTTCAATAAGTTAAGGACGGCTATGTCTGAACCTCAGGGTATGACATTTGATCAATCTTGGTCCACATATCTCGTAAGATACTGCTCGATTTTAGAATACCAATAGCGAACTACTGTTTTGTAAATAACAAATGGAGGAGCTTTGTTATCAGATTTGATTAATCGTTATCGTAAAACACATTCTACTATCAACTACTGAACAGTTGAAGTAATATGTAGTCCTGGTTATGTGTCATTCTCCAATCAAAACAAGGACTGATGGTAGAAAAAGTTATTTGATGCCTTTTATTTGTTGTTTCTACATGAGGCCCGGTACGGCCAGGTGGTTAGAGCGTTCGACTCGTAATCTGAGGGTCGCGGGTTCTAATCCCCATCACACCAAACATACTCGCCTTTTCAGCCCTGGGGACATTATAAAGTAATGGTCAATCACATTATTCGTTGGTAAAAGAGTAACCCAAGAGTTGGTAGTGGGTGGTGATAACTAGCTGCCTTCCTTGTAGTCTCACACCACTAAAGAAGGGATGACTAACGCAGATAACCCTCGTGTAGTTTTGCGCAAAATTCCAAAATCAAACAAACAAACTGTTTTTACACAGATAAGCCTTTCCCTTCCCACGCGTTGGAAGATGTTCCGATACAGAATAGAAATAAGAATAATGCATCTAAAAACTAATAATTAAAATATTTTAATTATGTATGTACACTGAATTCTTTACAAAATTTAAAAACTACAAGTGAAAAAGTACAACTGGAACATTAAGTTTAAAGTTGTTTTCAACACTTAAAAATCCTCGACAAGGTTTAATCATTTGCTAATGTCCTCATTTTACTGCTGTTTGGTAGTGTACCCTTAAACCCAATGAATGTTACAAGTCTTAAGTAATATCCGTACGTAGTAGAAACTAAATTGTTAATTTCGTCTAGACTGGACAATGCTTTCTATACAACAATGATTTACACAGAAATGGACTACTATTTGAAGATAACGAAACTGCAAAAATTAATAAATGTTTTTGGTTAGCACTAAATTGTAACTTGTAAATTAGCAAAACTAGTTGCTTATAACAACCTTGCGAGAATTATCCAGCGTCATAAGGCAACACAAGGGAAAACGTAAGACTTATAACAAGTAAAAAACAATAAACCAACAACTGGGTACATTTGCTGGAATTTTCTCAGCTATAATTCCAAAAAATATTTTATTAGATTCAGCCAACTTAGGTTATTTGAACTTCTAGCAATCCCAACTAATAAGAAAAAAAATCGTTATTTTAAATAAATAAAAAGAATAACCAAAGGAATTTAAGGAAGTTAAGAAAAAAAAGAGAAAAACCTCACTAATTACATAGCAGGATGATAATCACTCGTTTTTTGATAAATTATAGAAACTCAGAAACAAACGAAAAGTGCAAATGATTATTAACATACACAAGTGTGCAAATGTGTACAGCCAAATGCAAGAACACACTCATGGAAATTACAAAAAAAAAGTAAATATAGATCAAAGTACATTAACAGTAAGTTTAAAAACTAATAAGAAATTCAGACAAATCCAACTGTAATCCACAACAAATTTAACAGTGCATTGGAGATATGTATTAAATACAATTTAATTCTTATTTAGAAAGATGAAACGAAAACTAAAAATTATCAGAGAATGTTTTATGTGTACTGAAAGTGTTTTAAGTTCTCTTTAACTCAGAAGGTTTAGCTGATAAAATTGGAAAGCAACTATCAGAGTACATTTTGGTGTAGTGAAAGTGTAATAAGTTCAACTTACCTTAGAAGCTTTAGCTTCTAAAACTGGAAAGAAATTATCAGATTAAATCAGCTGCTAAAATTGGAAAGTAATTATTAGAGAATAGTTTTGTGTATTGAAGCTGTTTTAATTTTTACTTACCTTAAAAGCTTTAGTTGCTAAAACTGAGAAGTTATTATTAGAGTACATTTTATGTGTAGTGAAAGTGTTTTAAGTTCTACTTACTTTAGAAGCTTCAGCTCCTAAAACTGAAAAATAATTATCAGATTACCTTTTGTGTGTACTGAAAGTGATTGAAGCTCTAATTACCTTGAAGGTTTAGCTGTTAAAACTGAGAAGTAATTATCAGGGTACATTTTGGGTTTACTGAAAGTGTTTTAAGTACTACTTAACTAAGAAGCTTTACCTGCAAAAATTGGAAAGAAATTATCAGGTAAATATTTCTGTACTAAAAGTGTTTTAAGTTCTTTTGACTTTAGAAGCTTCAGCTCCTAAAACTGGAAAGTAATTATCAGTGTACATTTTGTGTATACTGAAAGTGTTTTAATTTCTACTTACCTTAGAAGCTTTAGCTCATAACACTTGAAAGTAATTATCAGATTACATTTTTTGTGTACTGAAAGTGATTTAAGTTCTACTTACCTTAGAAGCATCACCTGATGCAACTGGATAGTAATTATCAGTGTACCTTTTGTTGTACTAAAAGTGTATTAAGTTCTACTTTTCCATAAAAGCTTTAGCATGCTAATACTGGGAAGTTATTATTAGAGTGCATTTTGTGTGTAGTGAAAGTGTTTAAAGAACTACTTACCTAAGAAGCGTTCCCTGCTAAAAATGTAAAGTAATTATAAGAGTATTTTTTGTGTAGTGAAAGTGTTCTAAGTTCTACTTACCTTAGAAGCTATAGCTGCTAAACCTGGAAAATAATTATCAGGGTACATTTTGTGTGCACTGAATATGTTTTAAGTTCTGCTACCTTTGAAGCTTTAGCTCCTAAAACTGGAAAGTAATTATCAAATTACATTTTATGTGCACTGAAAGTGTTTTAAGCTCTACTTACTTTAGAAGATTTAACTGCTAAAATTGGAAAGTCACTATTAGAGTTCATTTTGGTGTACTGAAAGTGTTTAAAGTTACACTTACCTAAGAAGCTTTAGCTCCAAAAATTGGAAAGAAATTATCAGATTACAGTTTGTGTTTACTAAAAGTGTTTTAAGTTCTCCTTACTTTAGAAGATTTAGCTGCTAAAACTGGGAAGCAATTATAAGAGAAGATTTTTGTGTATTGAAAGTGTTTTAAGTTCTAGTTACTTTAGATGCTTTCCCTGCTAAAATTGAAAGCTTTCACTTCTCGAAAGTAATTATCAGATTACATTTGTTGTGCATTGAAAGTGATTTACGTTCCACTTACCTTAGAAGCTTTAGCTCTTAAAAGTGGAAAACATTATCAGATTAAATTTGTGTGTAGTGAAAGTGTTTTAAGTTCTACTTAGCTGCTAAAATTGGAAAGCCACTATTAGAGTACATTTTGTGTGTACTGAAAGTATTTTAAGTTCCACTTACCTTACAAGCTTTAGCTACTAAAAGTTCAAAGTAATTATCATGGTACATTTTGGTACAATAAAGTGTTTTAAATTCTAATTTCTTTACAAGATTTAGGTACTAAAATTAGAAAGTAATTACCAGAGAAAGTTTTGGTGTAGTGGAATTTTTTAAAGTTCTACTTACCTAAGACGCTTTAGCTGCTAAACCTGGGAAGTAATTATCAGGTTACATTTTGTGTGTACTGGAAGTGTTTGAAATTATATTTACCTTTGAAACTTTATCTGCTAAAACTGGTAAGTAATTGTTAGGATAAATTTTGTGTGTACGGAAAGTGTTTTAAGTTCTACTTATCTCAGAAGCCTTAGCTCCTAAAAATGAAAAGTAATTATCCGATTACGTTTTCTGCGTACTGAAACTGTTTTAAGTTCTACTTACCTATAAAACTTCACCTGTTGAAATTGAAAAGTAATTATCAGATTACACTTTGGTGCAGTGAAAGTGTTTTAAGTTCTAATAGCTTATAAACTGTAACTGCTACAACTGGGAAGTAATTATCAGATTACATTCTGTATTCACTGAAAGTTTTACAAGTGTTACTTATCTTAAAAGCTTTAGCTGCTAAAACTGGGAAGTAATTGTCAGGGTAGATTTTGTGTGTACTGAAATAGTTTTAAGTTATACTTACTTTAGAATATTTAGCTCCTAAAACTGGGAAGTAATGATCCGATTACATTTTGTGTTTACTGAAAGTGTTTAAAGTGTTACTCACTTTAAATGCTTTCCCTGCTAAAATTGGAAATAATTATCAGAGTACATTTTGATGTAGTGAAAGTGTTTTAAGTTCTACTTACTTAAGAAACTTTAGTTGCTAAATCTGTAAAGTAATTATTAAGGTACATTTTGTGTGTAGTAAAAATGTTTTAAGTTCTACTTACCTTAGAAACTTTATCTGCTAAAACTGGTAAGTAATTGTTAGGATAAATTTTGTGTGTACGGAAAGTGTTTTAAGTTCTACTTATCTTAGAAGCCTTAGCTCTTAAAAATGAAAAGTAATTATCCGATTACGTTTTCTGCGTACTGAAACTGTTTTAAGTTCTACTTACCTATAAAGCTTTACCTGTTGAAATTGAAAAGTAATTATCAGATCACACTTTGGTGCAGTGAAAGTGTTTTAAGTTCTAATACCTTATAAGCTGTAACTGCTACAACTGGGAAGTAATTATCAGAGTACAGTTTGGTGTAGTTAAAGTTTTTAAAGTTCTACTTTCCTTACATGATTTAGGTGCTATAATTAGAAAGTAATTATCAAAGAACATTGTGGTGTAGTAGAAGTTTTTAAGTTCTACTTACCTTAGAAGCTTTAGCTGCTAAAACTGGGAAGTAATTATCAGATTACATTTTGTGTTCACTGAAAGTGAACAGTACCTTAGAAGCTTTCCCTGTTATAACTGGAAAGTAATTATCACAGTACATTTTGTGGACGAAAGCTCTGCTTACCTAAGAAGCCTGACCTGCTAAAATTGAAAAGTATTTATCACATTACATTTTTGTGTAGTGAAAGTATTTTAAGTAGTACGTACCTCAGAAGATTTAGCCGCCAAAATTGGAAATTAATTATCAGAGTACATTTTGGTGTAGTGAAAGTGTTTTAAGTTCTACGTACCATAGAAGATATAGCTGCTAAAATTGAAAAGTAATTACCAGAGTACATTTTGATGTAATGAAAGTGTTTTAAGTTCTACTTACCTTACAATGTTTCCCTGCTAATATTGCAAAGTAATTATCAGAGTATAATTTTTGTGTACCGAAAGTTCTACTTACCTCAGAAGCTTTAGTTGCTATAACTGGGAAGTAATTGTCAGGGTACATTTTGTGTGTACTGAAATAGTTTTAAGTTTTTCTTACATTATATGATTTAGCTGATAAAATTGGAAAGTAATGATTAGAGTACATTTTGATGTAGTGAAAGTATTTTAAGTTCTACTTACCTTAGAAGCTTTAGCTGTTAAAGCTGGGAAGTAATTGTCAGGGTACATTTTATGTGTACTGAAAGTGGCGGGCTCAACTTTGGCCAACTTTCGTATTTCTTTCCACTTGTCTTCCCCGTATACTACAATAACGTATTGACTGAGGTTTTCTAAAATTAGTCCGTACATGTTAAAAACTGCTTGTTTCACTTGACGCACTTAAATGAAATCTAAACTGGAACGTTTGAGGAACTATTATTAATTTATACTTTTTCTACCGTGAAATATATTTAATAATTTTGATTATAACGTATTCATCACCACGTATTACACGGCTTATATGCATCATTACCATCCTCACTATCGTGTGGATATGGCTTATGTGATAGGGGTCGTTTGTGACGAAATTCTAGTTCGATGCTTTCAAGTTTTCTTACGCTGAACAGAAAACATCCTATTTGGTGTTTCGTCTTTATCAACTTGTTAGGGTTTTTCCACGACAGTGTTAAACTTGTAGGTCTAGAAAATGTGAACTCCGATTAGAACTCTGCAAGACGAACGACACCGATAAATCTTTGTTTTTTCTGAAGTCGATATTCACGTGGTCACGTGGCGTTTTGAAGCTTCCCTTAATCAAGATTAGAAGTACCACAGCCAAATCTGATTGGTGGAGAGTACACAGTTTCAAACAACCAATAGCCACGAGTGATTTGTTTTTCTTCTAACAGTTTAATTTTCCATCACTGTATTATTTTTTCATCTGTATCAACCTGATTATTAAACCATCAACAGATCTTAAACAAATGATTCTTCTAAAACATAATTCTCTCTCCAACAACCCTGCAAGTAAAAGAAAATTAAAATGTCATTTACAGGGCAGAAGATCAGAAAACAGGTCAGTTTTTAAATGTATTAACAAATAAACTGTCTAGCGGTAGGCTTAGCCGTTTAACTACTGTAATATATATATAATCTTAGATTTATAATAAATTTACATAAGTGCACTAACAAACAGGCACTCATTTAATATTGCATAAATATCACAAAAATGAGGTAAAGTAGAATTAATCTCCGTAGATAATTTAACCATCCTCATCACATGGGCGTCCTCTGGTGAATGTTTCTCATACTGAATCGAATTACGTATAATTGACACATTAAACCAATTAAACATTTCCAGTTATTCCTGGTTCCGATATTATAAAATGTCAGGTCACTAAGGGGTTAAAATAAACATCTGGCTTCATATTAAACAGACAATGGAATATTCTAATAAAAATAGATAGCTTAAACAAGGAGATTTATCAACTCACATCTGACAGTACTAACCCCAGTTGAAAACTACAAAGAATATAATTAGAGAAATACGGACAAAAAAGTGCAGTTTAACATGAGTTTTATTATCAAATGAAAGGATATATGTTATAGAACAATCAATAATCAATACTACAGTGTCTATTATCGATAATTAGTTCAACCATTTCTGCTATCAATAATTAACTCAACGATGTCTACTATCAATAATTAATTATTATGAACTAATAAATCGTTTCCGTTAGTATTCATTGTTGTGACCTAAAAAATGGTGTGCTTTCACCGTTACTATTTATTACTGTGACCTAACAAATGGTGTGTTTTAATTACTACTATTTATTACTATGATTTAAGAAATGGTGTGTTTTAAACACTGTTATTTATTATTGTGACTCATTAGTTTTAACTGATACTATTTATTATTGTGACGTAATAAATGGTGCGTTTCAACCGCTACTATTTATTACCGTGATGTAACAAATTATGTGTTTCGACTACTACTACTTACTACTCTTACGTAAGAAATGATGAGTTTTAACTACTACTATTTATTTTCGTGACATAATAGATGGCGTGTTTTAACTACTACTACTTATTACGGTGATGTAATAAATTTAGTGTTTTAACTACTACTATTTATCATTGTGACGTGTATTTAGTGTATTTCTGCTGCTAGTATTCATTATTGTGACTTAACAAATGGTGTTTTAACTACTACTATTTATTACTGTGACGTAACAAATGGTGTGTCTTAATTACTACTATTTAATACTGTGACGTAACAAATGGTGTGTCTTAATTACTACTATTTATTACTATGATCTAACAAATCATGTGTTTTAATAGCTACTACTTCTTACTGTGACCTAATAAATGATGTGTTTTAATTAGTAGTATCAAGTACTGTGATGTAACAAATGGTGTGTTTTTACTGCTACTATTTATTACTGTGATGTAAGAAAAGGCTTGTTTTAAAAACTACTATTTATTACTCTGACGTAAAAAAACGTGTTTTAATTACTACTATTTATTACTATGACGTAACAAATGGTGTGTTTTAACTACTACTATTTATTACTGGGACGTAATAAATATTGTGTTTTAACCGCTACTATTTCTTGCTGTGACATAATAAATTGTGCGTTTCAACCGCTACTATTTATTACTGTGATGTAACAAATTATGTGTTTCGACTACTACTACTTACTACTCTTACGTAAGAAATGATGAGTTTTAACTACTACTATTTATTTTCGTGACATAATAGATGGCGTGTTTTATCTACTACTACTTATTACGGTGATGTAATAAATGGTGTGTTGCAACCGCTACTATTTATTACTGCGACGTAACAAATGGTGTGTTTTAACTACTATTATTTATTATTGTGACTTAAAAAATAGTGTGTTTTACCTACTAAATTTATTATTGTAACGTAACAAACAGTTACTCTTCTATTTATTATTGTGACGTAACAAATGGTGTGTTTTAACTACTACTATTTATTACTGTGATGTAACAAAAGGCGTGTTTTAAAAACTATTTATTACTCTGACGTAAAAAACGTGTTTTAATTACTACTATTTATTACTATGACGTAACAAATGGTGTGTTTTAACTACTACTATTTACTATTGTGACGTAAAAAATGTGTTTAACTACTACTATTTCTTGCTGTGACATAATAAATTGTGTGTTTCAACTACTACTATTTATTACTTTGACGTAACAAATTGTGTGTTTTAACTACGACTATTTATTATTATTACGTAACAAATGATGTGTTTTAACAGCTACTATTTTTTACTGTGACATAATAAATGGTGTGTTTTAATTACCAGTATCTATTACCGTGATGTAACAAATGGCGTGTTTTAATTACTACTATTTATTATAGTGAGTAACAAATGGTGTGTTTCAACTACTACTATTTATTACTGTGACATAAGATATGGTGTGCTTTGCCTATTACTATTGATTATTGTGACCTACCTAACAGCGTTTTTTCATTACTACTACTTATTACTGTGGCGAAACAAATGGTGTGTTTTAACTACTACTATTTATTATTGTGCCATAACAAATTGTGTGTTTCAACTACTACTATTTATTATCGTGACCTAACAAATGGTGTGTTCTAACCGCTACTATTTACTACTATGATGTAATAAATTTAGTGTTTTAACTACTACTACTTATCATTGTGACGTGTATTTAGTGTATTTCTGCTGCTAGTATTCATTATTGTGACTTAACAAATGGTGTTTTAACTACTACTATTTATTACTGTGACGTAACAAATGGTGTGTCTTAATTACTACTATTTATTACTATGATCTAACAAATCATGTGTTTTAACAGCTACTACTTCTTACTGTGACCTAATAAATGATGTGTTTTAATTAGTAGTATCAATTACTGTGATGTAACAAATGGTGTGTTTTTACTGCTACTATTTATTACTGTGATGTAATAAAAGGCGTATTTTAATTACTACTATTTATTACTGTGACGTAACAAATGGTGTCTTTTAACTACTACTATTTATAATTGTGACCTAACAAATGGTTTGTTTTAACTACTACTATTTATTATTCTGATGTAAGAAATGTGTTTAAGTACTACTATTTATTACTGTGACGTAATAAATATTGTGTTTTAACCGCTACTGTTTCTGCTGTGACGTAATAAATGGTGTGTTTCAACCACTACTATTTATTACTGTAATGTAACAAATTGTGTTTTAACCGCTTCTATTTATTATTGTGACTTAACAAATGGTGTGTTTTAACTACCACTATTTATTATTGTGACCTATCAAATGGTGTGTTTTAACTAATAATATTTATTATTGTGACCTAACAAATGGTGTGTTTTAGCTACTACTATTTATTATTATGACCTTACAAATGATGTGTTTTAACTTCTACTACTTAGTACGGTGATGTTATAAATGGTGTGTTTCAACTATTACTATTTATTACTGTGACGTAACAAATAATGTGCTTTAACAGCTACAGTTGCGACAGAAAGTGTTCGTACCCCTGCGTCGGGAGTAGGTTTTTCCTCATAACTTAAAAATTATCACGATTAGGATAATAAAAGTGTAGTATGTTAAAAATATTATATTAACACACATCTACATACATTTTTAAATAAACTGTTTATAAACAAATAACCAAACATAGGAAGGTCAGAAAGTGTTCGTGCGTCAACTTTAATGGTCAGTTGTGTAGCCTTTCATGTGAATTACTTGGCACAATCTCTGCTCATAGCCCTCCATGATCCTTCATGATCATTTGACAGTACTCGACTGGTATTTTCTTCCATTCTACTTTACAGAAGGCCTCCAAATCTTGCAAGTTTTTCGGATAACGCTGATGAACCCTGGTATTCAACTCATGCCAAACATTTTCAATTGGGTTGAGATCGGGTGACTGCGATGGCCACTCCAGAACGCATATATGGTTCCTCTGCAACTAGGATTGCACATATTTTGATGTGTGCTTAGGGTAATTGTCGTGCTGGAAGATCCAACGACGCCCAAGCCGTAAGTTCCGAGCATCATTCTTGAGAAATGTGCCTAATATATTAACGTACTCTTCTTTTTTCATGATTCTGTTGACGCGGTGAAGGCTACCTACACCAAAAGAGCTGAAGGAACCCCATAGTATGATCGAACCACCTCCGTGTTAAACTGTAGAGACGGTGTTCTTTGGAAGATTTCGTTCCCCCTTCTTACGGAAAATATAGCAAACATCATTGTGGCCGAACAGCTCGATTTTAGTTTCGTCTGACCAAAGAATATTCTACCAATAGGTAAAGGGTTTATCTACAATTCTACATGCTTTCTTGCATACCTTAATCGTGCTTCTAAATGAACAGGCTTTAAATGTGGAGTTCTACGAGGACGGCATGCTTTGAACCCAGAAGAGCGTAACATGTTCGTAACTGTAGAGGTGTTTTTTTCAACCACAGTTTCCCTTACCAGTTTCTGTATGTCATTACATGTTAAACGAGGGTTCCTACTAACTTCTCTGAAAACCTTCCTCTTGGTTCTCTCTGGAATTTTGGTGGGGCGTCCGGAACGAGGGAGATTAGCAGTTGATCCTGTAAGCTTAAACTTGACAATTATGCTTTGAACAGTAGATTTAGACACATTAAGTTGTTTAGCAATACCGGAAAGAAACACACGAGACTTGTATTTTACAATAATTCGTGTTTTTTTTTTAAATCACTGGACAGTTGTTTCCTTTCGCCATGATGACCAAGAAGATAATGACGGAGACGGCGCTAAATTGCCTGAAGTACATTTTTTTGCTGGCTAAATTCCAATAATTATGAACCCAGTGTCTAGTTCTGGAATGGTATAATGTAGTTGATTTCCCAAATTAAATACAATTTTTACGGGAATATCAGTTTTATCACACATTCTGAAGTGTACGAACACTTTCTGCTCCTCCTACTTTTAGTTATATGTTTATAAACAATTTATTTGTCGTTTAATTTACATAAAAATTATGTAAATGTGTGTTAGTATAATATTTGTAATATACATTACTTTCATTATCCTAATCGTGATACTTTTGAAGTTATGAGGAACAAACTACTCACGACGCAGGGATACGAACACTTTCTGTCGTAACTGTATTATTTCTTACTGTGACCTAATAAATACTATTTATTACTGTGACGTAACAAATTGTGTGTTTTAACCGCTTCTATTTATTATTATGACGCAACAAATGGTGTGTTTTAACTACTACTGTTTATTATTGTGACTTACGTTATATTGTGTTTTAAGTACTACAATTTATTATTGTGACGTAACAAACTGTGTGTTTCAACTACAACTATTTATAACTGTGACCTAAGAAATGGCGTGTTTTAACTACTACTACTTATTACTGTGATGTAACAAATTGTGTGTTTTAACCGCTTCTATTTATTATTGTGACCTAACAAATGGTGTGTTTCAACGACTACTATTTAATACGGTGATGTAATAAATGGTGTGCTTCAACCGCTACTATTTATTACTGTGACGTAACAAATGGTGTGTTTTATCTGCTACTATTTACTACTGTGTTATCATTTTTCGTCGTCCGATTAATGTAATGGTATTTATGAGATGAAGATTTACTGTGTTATGATGTTTCGTGTTGCGACTAATATCACGATATTTTTTTGTTTGTTAAGAGCACTGTTTTATTCTATATATACCAATAATACTATATCTTTATATGTTTATAAGTTCATATAATTTCTTCTGGGTGATAATAACATGAAATGCGTTCAAAAGAAAACTTAAAAACCTTTTTCTATGTGTGTGTAACTCAAATGTTTGAAAACTCATCGTTTTATTACTCTCTAACACAGGAAACATCTGGTGACACATTTGTGTCACTAAAAATGACGTTGTACACAGTATATTGTACAAGAGGTCACCAGTCGTAATATCTCCACTGTCAAAATTTTTAACCTCACCTGAAACACTGAAAATAACCGTAAAACTTCATGACATTTCGCTTTATATCTTCTAAGAGGGTATTATGAATTGTCTCCCTAGTTTACCTGAGAGTGTTAAGCATAGCGTTAAACTAGAAAATTTGTATAAAAGCTGAAAAGCGAAACGTAACAATAAAATGGTTAAGGGGTATGTCTGCCAACAGAGCGTAACACATTTTAATATTTCATTCTATCTCTTTCATTATTCATCACCTTAATACCCCCTGCCCCACACAAAAAAATATATTTCTTATACTGAAATGTCCTTACTTGAAAAATTGCTTTCATTCAGAAATTCCCTTCCAATCAGTTACTGTTGTCCTTTTCTAAGTAGAAATTTACACACTGATCTATCTACACCGTGTCTACCAGGGAGACTCGATCCGCATTGTAACTCCTTAAACTTGCCGCTGTTCCACCGGGGGAACGTTCAATAAGACATTGTATTTTGCTATTTTAGGAATAGTAACAATGTTAAACAAATTTTGTTGGTTATGGATTAAAAGGAAACCGACAATTGTCCATTTACCTTAAAATCACCAGTTTTCAACATAGATAGTTTATCACTTTAACACAATGTCTATTTTCCAGTTAAATCTTCACCAGACAAAGATATTATACGTCTTTTCGCTAAACTCTCGAGATTTCATAACCAAGATATTTAAGACTACAGAGTCTAGCAAGGGGTGAATTGAATCCACGTGCTCCCATCCAAATAATCCTAAGCCTAACTACAAATCCACAGTTAAATGCTCCGCCCTTTAACTGGGTTACTAATTTCTTTACTGTTGATACTATTGTTGTAGTTGTTAATTTTCCTGCGACTGTATGATTACCAAGAGCAACAGTGGGTCCTGAACTTTATTTAGGATCTAATTGTAAAGTTATTGTCGTCTGAAACTTTTTAGAGCAGTTTTCGTTTCTTGATTTGTTTCTTGGTGTAGTACAATGCCATTACACTTATAATGCATTCTCTGTTTTATGATGTCAATGGTCATCGCCCACTTGCAACTGTTGAAGTTAAGTTTTCAATGCTAACAATCGGATTTCGATATCAGTAATGGGCACAGCACAGATAACCCATTATGTAGCTTTGTGCTTCAAAAAACTATTAAAAATACAATAGCCCTCTAGTGGCACAGTGGGATGTCTGCGGACTTACAACACTAGAAACTGGATTTCGATACCCGTGGAAAGCAGAGAACAAATTTAAATGACTGGGATGTTAATACAGAGAGAGAGAAAGCTAAGTGTTAATAGTCTTTGACTACGTCTTAAACAATTAATTTGTTTCTTTTGTTTTGAATTTCGTGGGGAATGTATACGAGTACTACGTGCGCCAGCCATCCAGAGTTTAGCTGGAGGAAAAGCAGCTGGTCATAATCACCCACTGACAACTCTCGAGTTACTCCTTTACTAACGAATAATGGGATTGGCCGTCACATTAAAATCCCACACTGTTGAAAGGGTGAACATGTTCGGTTACGGGGATTTGAACCCGAGACCTTCAGATTGCGAGCCCAGAGCCTTATTTTGATGACAGAAGTTTCTCTGAGATATATGGTTATAGGTTATTTAATAAGAACAGAGTAAGTAATAAAGAGAGAGGAAAGCGTGACTCTGTATGTAAAATGTGAGTTGCATCCTGTTTAAGTTGAGGATATTAAAGATAACAACAGCAAGGAGATTGAATCCATTTGGATTCCTATTAGTAGGTGTCAAGGGAAAAGGCTGTTAGTGGGAATTTGTTGCAGGCCATTAAATTATACTGATGAAATTAGTGATAAATTTACAATGAAATTAAGATTTCAACTGTTTGTAATGCATAATTATGGGTGATTTTATAGTCTGGCATATACATTGGGAAATGCTAGAGTCCAACCATGAGGGAGGAAAAGGGTTTTGGAAACTGTTCAGGATGGTTTTCTTCACCAATTAGACAAGGAACCTACTGGAAACACCGCTATTTTATATTTACTGTAAACTTCTAACATAGAAATGATCAAGAGGGTAGAAATTGGGGAGCATCTGGGTACAAGTGATCATAGCTCTATGGAACATCAGGATACAAGTGATCATAGCTCTGTGGAACATCAGGTTACAAGTGATCACAGCTCTATTGAACATCTGGGTACAAGTGGTCATAGCTCTGTGCAACGTCTTGGTACAAGTGATCATAGCTCTATTAGGTTTGATGGTTTGCTTCATATGGAAGGAATAATGATATTTTGATTACATATGTCAGAAAAACAAATTTTGAAGGGATGTGGCAATAATCATTTGTTGTCAATTGGCAGCTGTGTTATTTGGAGACAGTCATAAAAATATGGAAATTTTTAATGGAAAAATTTTTCAATATTGGAAACAAATATATTCCTTATAAAAGGAAAGAGTATCTGCAACTTAAAAATCAGGTTAGATCCTAAAGGGTATTTGAGAAAAATTACATAAAACCATCATAAATTTAAGATATTTAAATTGACTGATATTATAAAAGATTTAGAAGATCAGAATGTTTGTCAAACATTAATTGGGACATCCAAAATAGTATATGAAATAAATTTGGCCAAAAATATAAAAAATAATAGTGATGAGTGTTTAAAATATATTAAAGGTAAACAAACTGTTAGGACAGGGATACAAACCTTGACAAAAGATAAAGGAAGGCTTGTGTCTGATGATTATGAAATGGTTGGGTTATTAGATTCTGATTTTTTCTTCAGTTATTACTAATGAAACTTAAGCAGTATTTTTCACCTTGGACAGTTGGTAGATAAAAACAAAGTTGAACAAGACAATTGAATAAACTCTAAGCTTGGAAAGTAAAAAATGATAAGTAAAAAATTTTAGACCCAGTAATCTTACTGAGGATCAGTTACGGAAAAAGTTTTAGAAAATGTGAAAAAGGTACGTTGCAAAGTCATTAAACAAAGTTTAAAATTTTAGACCCAGTAATTTTACTGAGGATCAGTTATGGGAAAAGTTTTGGAAAGTGTGAAAAAAGGTACATTGCAAAGTCATTAAACAAAGTTTAAAATTTTATCAGGTAGTAAACGTGGTTTCAAAAAGGAAAAATCTTTCCTTACAAAGCTTTTAACAGGTTACTGTTTATGTAGATGAAAGTAAGGGTATAGATATGATGTATTTGAATTTTGAGAAAGCATCTGGCAAGGTACCATACGGATTAATATCACAAGCAAGGTCCCCTCAGGAATCAGTCTTAGGACTTTTGTTTTTTACATAAATTACATTACAGAAGTAATTGTTATTAAATTACTTAAAATAACAGATGATATTAATATCTTTAGTACTGCTTGCTGTAACATCCTCTTTACAGCAAGCAGCAAGCAACACTAAAATGTGTGGATTATCATAATTTGAATTATACATATATTTTGTATGGGAATAACCTTAACAGTGTTATGAAAGAAAGGGATCTTGGTGTATTGGTTGATCAGTTTCTAAAGCCACCCAAACAGTGTGCTATTGTTAGTGGTAAAGCAAATAGGAGCTTAGGTTTTATGTATAGAAATATTGAATACAAATTTAAAGAGGTTATAATTTGATTGTATAGGTTATTTGTTAGGCCACATTTCCAATGTCATGTTCAGTCTCGGGCCCCTTGTCTTAGAAAAGACATTGAATTGTTGGAAAGGGTTCAGTATGGTTCAGTTAATACAAATGTTACCTTGAATGAAGGGATTGTTTACGAGAAGAGATTAAGATTCTTAAATTACAAGTAAAACTCTACAACATAAATACATCAACTCATCAAGTTCACATGCATGCAAATTGGATGTATAATAAACAGAACCATGTATTACGAGTGAAATTTACAAACCAACTTCATACTCAATCTCGCAAATTATAGGAAAAATGAATCTACTGAAAATTTGAGAAAAACACTAAAAGTAACCCACTCTGATGCTAGTGTTTCTTGTCAATCAATACAGATTTAAACAAATAATATTCCTTGTTTCGTCTATCACATTCAGGTTTTAATCAGTAATATAGGTTGAAGATAGGTTCGTTGTGTTTTCCGCGTGTGTTCTCCCCCTCGAAAAATTTTGAGCCCTTAAAAACACTTTAGTTCAAACTTTATTTAACTACAGATCTCTATATGTAAGTAAGCCTAGTCGAGTTTACCGTATTCTAAACACAACTTCTATTTATCCCATTGTTACGAGTGGTTTATTAAATACGAGTATATGTTGTTTAACAAGGGCTAAACTACATAGCAATAAGTGCGTGTATATGTTTTCCTATACCAAAACCACATTAAGCTGTCTGCGGAGTCCACTGAGGGTAATCGAACCCATTATTTTAGCGTTGTAAATTCTTAGACTTATCGTTGTACCAGCGGGAGACATAGAGTAATAAGGAACGAAGTGTTCCTTGAATATCGCAACAGAGTATTCGTTTATATCACGATTATATTATTTGGTAAAACCTAACGATATTTTAACAATAAGTATAGTTACCAGAGAGAAGAATCTGTCAATATGTGGTCTGTTGGAGGGGGCATACAAGGTATATCTAAAAGGACAATTCTTAAAAGAAAAAAATATTAAAATATGCTACATAAATATTACTACTGCTACTCAGTAATACAGTAACAACATGGTATGCTGAATAAAATATGGGGAGAGGCAACAAGGGAACACCATAAAAAACGTTTATGCACAGTTTGTCTATATTGTCAGCTTCACGTCTAATTTAAAGAGAGCTGGTGTTTTCGAAGCAAAACTACTCTTTTTTTCTTTTTTTTCAAAAGTAGAACCTACTATTGAGGTCAAAATTGGTTTTTGTTTAATTTGCTTCTTGGTATAAAATATTTAGCAAGTGTGTGTTTTCTTATAGCAAATCCACATCGGGCTATCTGCTTTGTCCACCTGGGGTAATCGAACCACTAATTTTAGCACTGTAAATCCGTAGACTTACCGCTGTTTCTGTGGGGTACCTATTTAGCAAGAAAAATATAGGTAGAGGATAGTTTGGATAATTTAAATTTTTAATATCAGGGGATTTCTGAATCTTTGGGTAAATTGAACAAACAAACGAACTATTACGTATTGATTTGTTAGTTATCTAGATCGGTGGTAATGTATGAGGAAGAAATATTGGGATAGGTAAGTTTGTTTTTTGAATTTCGCGCAAAGCTAACAGAGGGCTATCTGCGAGAGTCATTTCTAATTTAACAGTGACAGACTAAAGAGAATGCACCATATCAACACCACTAACCACCAACTTTTAGGCAGCTCTAACCGAATATTGTGATTGACTGTCACTTTATAATGCCCCACAAATGAAAGGGTGAGTATATTTGGCGACGGTATTTGAACCCATGATCATTAGATAGCGAGTAGAGTCTCCTGACGACCACGCCATGTTAGGCTGACGGAATAAAGAAGACAAGGTAAAAAACATAAATGCACCGACTTAGGTATGGTAGATTAGATGTGGGGAATATGTACATCGAAGGTAATTTCAAAATCGGTTGAAGACGCAATAAGAGTGAAGGAATTTAACACAGAAAGAATATACGGAAGATGAGAAGATAAACATAAGAACAGAAATTAGTAAAAATAAGTAGACGATGAACAATGGGAGTAGTAGAAAAAACAATGAAGATGAAGATGGAACATATCTACAAGAAGAGTTTTCTTCTCGCACATACTTTGACAAACATAAAATAAAAAGGAAGTACTGCAACATTAGACACACCTAAAAACAGTTATGAACTAGATTAAAATAGCGAAATATTTCTAGAGGATAGAAAGAAAAATTAAGAAGTCTAAAAGATTAAATTTCGCGAAGAGGTTTGGTTTCTTTAAAATTTAGGGCAAAACTACTTCAAGACTGTTTCTAATTTTGAAGTAATAAACTAGAGTAAAAGAACCTGGTCAACACCACTCTATTATCAACAGATAACGGGGCTGACCTTTACTCATAACACTCACACAGCTGAAAGGACGATAAGCATGTTCAGTGAAAGGATTCGAACCCGTGATTCTCAGATAGTGAGTCGAGCGTCCTAACCTCCAGGCCATATTAAGAAGGAAATACAATGTAATATATATAATGGTGTTAAGAAAGAAGAAGCATGAATGGGTTGAAAATGTAAGAATCGTGAAGAATTTGGAAGATGAAGAAAAAATACACGAAATAGAAAATATACACCCTTTAAAAACAAACTGGAATTGGTGGTGTTTCATCTTTCTCGTAATCACATAATAATCGGAAGTGTGTATAACAGTGACTTTGATTCGTTATCATCTTTCCTGTTAATACTTACAAACTTTCATATTCTGGATGTTTACAATAATTTCAAGATCTACATATATCCAAGTCCATTTTTTCACCGCGGTATTTGTTACAGTAATACTAAGATAACTACATATAACTCTTATAGGATGGGTTTCTACGACATGCACTGTGGGAGAAACACTTAAGACAAGATCTACTACATAAAACAGTCAGCCCACACTCGCCCGTGTTTATAGGTGCCATAGCCGAGTTAAGTTTATTCTATGTATGAAACGAACACAGGTGTACATGGTTAAATACCAGTAACAAAATAATAATGATTTAATCACGTACAAAACATGATGTAGAGCATGGTACATCTGTACTACGTAACTAACATCACATGATGTAACCACGTACTAAACATGGTACATCTATACCACGTATCTAACATGACACGATGTAACCACATACAAAATATGATGTAGAATATGGTACATTTGTACCACGTACCTAGCATGACATGATGTAACTACGTATAAAAAATAGTACATCTGTACCACGTATCTGTTTGTTGTTAAGAACAAAATTATCTGTGCTTCATCTCCGGTGGATACCGAAACCCGATTCTTGACGTTATAAATCCTGAGACTTACCTCTCGACCACCAGGGTACTGAAAGTTTAGACTCATGTGACTGTATATACAACTACCCATGTCAACGATTTAGTCCTTTAGCAAACACTAAGATTCTTAGAGTTCCATATTTTACACTCTAATATTATTTCTCTTAAGACATGAAGCATAAAATAGTGACTAAACAGTGTTTAACACTGGTGAATTAGAGAAAGGAATTTAAACTTTCGAACTCTAGTTATTGAAGGTACCAACTATTTAAACGAGTATGACGTTAGTTTACGTCTGTCTGTCAAATGTTGATTAATAAAGAAACAGACGCTGGCTTTATTGTAATGCTTCCGTTTAATAAATATCCAAAGCAGGTTCCGGATCTTGTGTCCGGAGAGATCCGATAGAAATTAAACATTCACTATAAGTGCTGTGGAAAACAGGGCTGATATTCCGGGATCGGACCTGTAATCTATAAGGTAAATGTAATGTAATGCTGTAAGTAATGCTAAAAATACTTTAACGAATTAAAGCGTCATTAATTAAATTTCGTTACTAGTTCTTTACTGTCGTTATGGGATAGGCGTTCATCAAGAAAATTGTGGTTTCTGACAACCGCTTTTTGTCTTATTTTCATTTTAAAAATGTTCTTATAAAAATTCAGCATCTTTTACTCCTTCAATACGCATCACCCTCTCCAACTTTGCCAATAAAAAACCTTCTTTCTTTATTTCCCGGGTCCCGGAGAAGATTTTTTTTGGTTGTTTTTAAATTTCGCGCAAAGCTACACAAGGGCTATCTGCGTTAATCGTTTCTACTTTATCACTGTAAGACTAGAGGAAAGGCTGCTAGTCATCATCACCCACCGCCAACTCTTGGACTACTCTTTTTACCAACGAATAGTGGTATTGACTGTCAAATTATAACGCCCTCACTGCTGAAAGGGCGAGCATGTTTGGTGCGACGGGGATTCGAGCCCGCGACCCTCGGTTTACGAGCCGAGTGCCTTTGACCACCTGGCCATGACAGAGCCCTTACAGAAAAGTTACAACGACGTTTGGTTATCGTTAGTTAAAGTGAACATTAATAAAATTAGAATATTCATAACATTATTAGAACCGAAGTCACGAGTCTATGTTCTTTTATTTCGCCCAAGCATTAGTAGCAATGATATATAATTTGCCTGAAACGATATGAAATGTCTAATTATAAAAAAGACATCTGACACAATAGACATCTTACGAGACCCATGGGATAAACAGTCAGAAATGAAATTCTTGAGACACACAAATGGAGGTAAAACAATTCAACACTACTAAAAACCGAATAGCTGGTTTGGTTGTTATAGTTACAAAAGTCTTGCATGTAACGTCACTAAAAACTTCTTGGTTTATTCAATGCCGCCATATTGCGCATCAGACATTCTATTTTAGCAGTCAGAAATAATTTGTATCAACAGAAGTTTCGGTCAGTAATATCAATATCGTTTTCGACAAAAGATAAAGATTCGAAACTTTTGTAATATCTTTATTTATACAGATCACTGAGACGATTTATAGCATCAGAGAACATGATATTAGAAGAAATAAATCTGCCATTTTTTTAAGCATTCAACATCCAATATGGCTATGTAAACTATAGACCAAGTGACGGTTGTACGTCGGTTCAGAACCTTTATAGTACACCTATAGCTGAAAATGCAAAGTTTACTGAACAGCATATCGTGGCTAGAACCTTGGCCACATACAGCTGCAACTCGGCAAATTAACCAGTAAGCCACGACTCTCTCTGTTTTAGTTATCGACGTTGAAACATCTAGATTTTTGAAATTGCACGTAAGCTTCATGGGCACATAATATGGAAATTAGTAATCGTATTTGTTTTACACTTGTCAATATCGATGCGTGGGGCCCGGAACGGCTGTCCCATCATACTTAAGTATCTGATGTACTGCAAGAAAGTGTTGTTGCTTTTTAACCCTGACAAATTAGGCTAGAAATTTCTGAGTATGAGAAGCGTTTAAAACATCATTCAAATTTCCCATCTGTTTTCCACATTGACTTCCTAAGTAAAGGTAGCAAACAAATTGTATAACATGTAGAGATTTTTGTTTGTTTATTTTTAAATTTCGCGCAAAGCTACACGAGGATTATCTGCGCTAGCCGTCCCTAATTTAGCAGTGTAAGAATAGAGAGAACGCAACTAGTCTTCACCACCCACCGCCAACTCTTAGGATACTCTTTTACCAACGAATAGTGGGACTGACCATAACATTATAACGCCCCCACTGTTGAAATGGCGAACATGTTTGGTATGACGGGGATTCGAACCTGCGACTCGCAGATTGTAAGTCGGGCGCCCTAACCATGTGGTCATACCTGGAGACACGTAGAAATAAAAATTGTTGTAATCCATGACAAGGGAGCGGGGTAGCAGTTTGTTTCTTCGTTCTTAGTAAAACAGAATAAACTATTTGTGCTCTAACCACTGCAAGGATGGAAACTAAATGTTTAGCGTTATAAGTCCAGTTAAAACATTTTACTTATCTGCTTCAGTAGTCATTTTGTTCCTAATCGCATGACGGTTCAATAAAATGAAACTGGAAGTTCGAGTAAGAAAAGGACGAGAAAACTTAGCTCTTATGGTATTTGATTAAGAACAAACTTACCTCTCATGTTTTCCCATGAGACAGTACGCATTAAATATCCAATTAAAAACTATCTAACCCAGAAACGTTCGTAGTTGTATAGTCTATCACAATAACTCTTGTGACTTTTAGTTCGTGTGAAACAGGTTTACTTCGCTGCTGCTTCTGCAAACCATAGTTACTTTCCGCCGGAACTAATCTTGTCTGTTTCACCGAAAGATTTCTGTTGTGTCAGTTTTGATAACAAACTGTGATCGTTGAGAACTTTATCACAATGTATTTATAGTTTCAGATCTTCGGTTACAGGCATCGTGTTTGTTTTCGTTGAACGAAGTGCTAAAAAACAACATGAAAAAAAAGAGACGTGTAATATAGAACATTACATGTACACTTTACATCATGTCACCACGACCTGTATTAGGATTGTTATAAACATTTATTATATCCTAAACCTTTTATTTTCCATATCAAATTGAAGTAACGCGGGTTCCCGTAACGTGTTTCACTCTTGATTGAAATCTTGGAGATAAAATCGAATTATATTTTGTAGTAAAATTAACCATACAGTTCTTTACATAAATAACTCTTATGACAGGAAATCGTTTCACTCCGAAGTCAATAGACTAATAACGCTAAAATCGAGTTTCGATACCTGTAGTAGGCAAAGAGCAGATAGGTTAGTGTGTAGCTATGTGCTTGACAACAACTGAAACTAAAACAAAATAACAACGAACTTACCTTACAATGTTACTATACTCTTCAAAAAAAGAAACGCAAAAGGGACATTTTTGTTATTTTAAAGAGAAATATATGTAATAACGTTACAAGCTCAGAGTATGTGATGTTACACGTGTTAAAGCATTGATTGTCAGACCAAAATGACAATAAAAATTGTGCACTTTGAAAACGGAGGAAAACATCGGATTTTTCGCCAAAACGCATTCGTGTCCAATACATTTGTTTGAGAGATCTGCATGTTCTGCAAGTGCAACATGTGCAAAATACCTATAAAAGTGACGGGTTCTCGGTTTCCATAGCTCAGTGTTAAGCCACCGACACGAAATACAGTTACGCCAAGACTGGCTGAAGCACAACGCAACAACGTCATTGGTCACTTGGAAGCAGGCGAATCTCGATCAGATGTTGCCAGAGCTGTGAATCTCCACCCAAGCACCATCATAAGGCTATGGAACCGTCACCAACAACATGGATCAACTCGTGACCATCCACGATCTGGCAGACCTCGTGTGACCACGCCCGCACAAGATCGCTACATCCGGTTACGTCACCTTCGGGATAGGACCACCACTGCGACGTCTACTGCCTCAACCATACCAGGGCTGCGTACAATTTCCGATCAGACCGTACGCAACCGTCGACGAGATTCTTAGGCCCAATGTGCAACCCATCATGGTGAAGGTCAACGACGTTTTTCAACATGACAACGCCCGTCCTCAAACAGCCCGACTCACCACTGTCTTCTTGAGACACCACAACATCAACGTTCTTCCCTGGCCATCCAGATCACCAGATTTAAACCCCATCGAACATCTTTGGGACGAGTTGGACCGACGTCTGCGACGGCGACAACCTCAACTGCAGACTCTACCTCAGCTTGCAGCAACTTTGCAGGCTGAGTGGACAGCCATTCCACAGGATGTGATTCATCATCTCATCGGTTTCATGGACAGGAGATGCCAAGCAGTTATTGATGCTCACAGGGGGCATACTCGTTATTGACGTTAAACTTCAACTAGTGAGCGTGGACTTCGCCTTTGCAGACTTTGGATGTTCAGCAGTGAATGTGCAAAGTTTTACACATGTCATACAGAACTACCCGGAATAAACTTGTTAACAATATGTCTCAAATTTTGCCTTTTGCGTTTCTTTTTTTGAAGAGTATACTTAATCGGTTAAACTTTATCTGACTTTTAATACAGCTAATTCTGAGCTTTAAGAACAACGTAGTGCGATTTGAAAGTTATTTTTTTTCTTGCAAAATCTACTCG
This sequence comes from Tachypleus tridentatus, assembly GCF_004210375.1. Taxonomy (NCBI): domain Eukaryota; kingdom Metazoa; phylum Arthropoda; class Merostomata; order Xiphosura; family Limulidae; genus Tachypleus; species Tachypleus tridentatus. The sequence goes on along the minus strand of NC_134827.1, from coordinate 74,323,041 downwards.
AGAAATATATAATATTTGAAGTGAGGGACTAGAAGGAAGTTAACTTAACATCACCCACCGCCAGCTCTTCAGCTACTTTTGTCAGACCGAATAATAGGTTCGTTTATTTGTTATTAAGAGTATAGCTACACAATGGGCTACCTGTGTTGTGCGCAACACGGTATCGAAATCCGGTTTTTAACGTCATGAGTCTTCAGAATTACCTCTAAGCTACTGTGGACCATAATAATGGGGTTTCACCGCCACTCTTATAACGCATTTATGATCTCGAAGAGCAGACAAGCAATTATTTTATTTTATTTCTGATAGGTTCAACGGGACGCAAACCACAGAAGGTCAGATTTATATGACGAATCACTAGGCATTGATCGGCCAGGACTACTATGGCAACTAGGGAGGGGGGTCGTAGGCTTTTATTCTAGTTCGTTTTCAATTGACGCCACCCCAACTCCTGACTCAGAAATAATAAGAGCTTGGTAACATAAACGGTGTACATAGCCCCAAAGATAAACGCTTTGCGTTTAAAAACAAATAAGGCCTCTCCCTAAATGTTTTAAAGAGAACAATATTGTAATGTCCAGTAAGGGCGCACCTTACTACCTGAGTGCACGTGCACCTCATTTCAACAGATGTAAGTATACTTTAGCAGACATTTTGTAGAATAACGTAGCTTATTAAAGTTTTTGAGAAGACCTAACGTTAGGTTAGAGGATAACATTCCACATTTATTTCTCGATAATATTAAGTATGGTAAAGCTTAGCACTAACTAGACTAATGCAAATAGCATACACAAGTTATAGTGTTCGTTCATCTCTGTGTAGATTATAGGCTATAGCTAATAAAGGCTTAATTAATGTTTGGCCTAAGATAAGTGTATTTACAGATTTTGGTGCCCGCATTTAGAATTATTTTGTACTGTTCTAAAATTCCTATATTAAAAGAAGTAATGTCGTAATAAAGACGCCAATTTAAACTCAAATGGCTTACGGAACCCTGTTAGTCGTAATAAAACAAAGGGTTTTGTAATTAGCGTAGACACTAGCTTGCTATTTTTACAGCTCGGCTGCACAATGAGTAATTAAACTGCATAACATACTTGCGGCTATAGATTTCTCGCAACTCTATCACGTGGTTAATGAAAAGGTTAATGAAATCTTTCCAATTATTTCATAAAAATATATTATGATAATCTAATTTTGATGACATTGCTTTCTGATACGTTAAAAATATATCACTAAGGATTATTAACACGTTTAGCTGGATGAACTAGAAAGCTAACCCTAATTATTCACTATATCTATAGAAAGCTAACCCTAATTATTCACTATATCTATAGAAAGCTAACCCTAATTATTCACTATATCTATAGAAAGCTAACCCTAATTATTCACTATATCTAGTTCCATGTGTTTTTGTTATATTTTACAGATATTACAACGTTGTTTAGATTTTTTTCTTAATTTTATTTGTTCATAAAATGAGTTCATTGTTTACACACACATGAAATTTTCTTTTTGTCCGAAGAGATTTCATCCCCGTCACAGCAAACATGCTTGCTTTTTCAGCCGAGGGGACGTTATAATGTGACGGTCAATCCCACTATTAGTTAGTAAAAGAGTAGCCCAAGAGTTTGGAGGTGGGTGGTGATGACTAGCTGCCTTCCCTCTAGTCTTACACTGCAAAATTAGGGACGGCTAGCGAAATTTAAAACAAACAAAATAAACCATGATGACGCAACTCAGGCCGTGACGTAGGATTACGTAAAACAGATACGGCAGAACCTTCGACCTCTCGAGATATCTCTTGTTATCTAACCTAAAACTAATGGTAATCTAGATAATTTAAATGAATGGTGGTTCTTCAGACAAACGATTCTTTCGAGTGTAAAGTAGGAAAAGCAAAAACAGTGAGAACTTGATATTTCATACGACATACATACATACATACGTATATATTTATGGTCTCTCCAGTTCTTTATTTAATCATAACGTTTCCATTCCTTACTCAGTTGATATGGATGAAATCTGATATTCTTTTTTATTATATTCCTATTAATATGAGTTTAATCTGTCGCCAAGTTTTTGTAACGTTGGCTTCTCCTTCATTAACTCTACAACTTTCATTTCACGGCCAATGCATAATTTACAAATATTAACGTTTGATCACGCAAAGACTTCTGTTTAAAAACATTTTAAGGGAATTTGATTTTCAATTTAACACCGATCATCAACACATGCTTTTGTCATGTTCCAACGAGTGTCAATCTTTGTTAACGTGTAGGTTCTTTTCCTCACGCAATGACGTAATATCAGTACAAGCAGAAAGTGAAAAATCTTAAAAGTATTATTTTACCCTTCTTGTGATCAATCTGTTATTTCTTTAATCCTTTTCTTTATAAGCAGTCACAATACAGAAGAACAAATTATCCATTATCGTTCTTCCTAAAAATGTGGTTCAATAAGAAACAGTTCAAGAAATCCATTTTCTAGTATATGTTCTTAACTTGTGGAGATTACTAAATTGCGTGAGGAAAATCTAAATATTTTATTCCAGCATAAACTTAAAAGTTTGGTTAACTACTGAGCAATGGTTATAGTTATCTTTAGGTTTGGTGCTTAGCGCTGCTTCGGACATTAATTTGTCCTAAATATACATTTAGAAAAACATAATGAAAGTCTCTGAAAATCGTGTTCATTTTACATAACAAAGATCGTGATGGCTTGGTATATAATTTTCATATTAAATTGACTCCATTCAATAACTGAAAAAAAATTGCTATCGAAAAAAGGTATTAATGACTTCAGGTTTTGTAATGGAATCGTCTTCAAAAGGTGAAGTTTAATTTAAACTTTGTGTTAGTGAATGCAAGGGGATTGCAAAGAACCTCTTCCCCACCAGTTGCATCCAAGATGTCTATAGGTTAAACAGCTTTAGTACGGAGTCGCATTAGTTTGATTTCTGAAAAGCACGGGATGTTTTTAAAATTGTGTATAAATTTAAAGCATTGTTTTTATTTATTTCTTCCACTCCTCTCAATGGTTCAGTGGTTAGTCTGCAAGCTTACGTTGCTGCAAATCGGGCCTAGCTTTAGCATTTAATATGGAAAATGTAAACACTATGAAATTAGCCTAACTACTAGCTGGTGAAAAGTTTAAGACCATACTGAAATGAAGCGTTAATCGGTAAACACGTGACGTCGTTTGTGTTCAAACATTAGCATTGTCAACATCTCCTGTGTTACATTGAGTAAAAACATGGCAAAGGCTAAAAAGTTTGAACGTGGCAGAATTGTCAAACTGCAAAAGCAAGGCCTCTCTCAACGTGTCATCGCTGGTGAGATTGGGCGTAGTAAAACTGCTATTTCAAATTTCTTAAAAGACCCTGAGGGATACCGAACGAGAATTTCAAGTGGTCGGCCCAAGAAAATTTCGCTGGCGTTGAGCAAGAGGATTCGACGGGTTGTCCGGCAAGACACAAGCCGATCGTCGTACTAGAATAACTAGATTAAGGCCCTTACGGTCGCAGAATGCAGCTCAAGAACAATAAGACGGCATCTTTAAAAACCGTAAACGTCTTCAAAGGCCACGCCTCCTTCCACACCACGAAACAGTTCGGTTAAAGATTTTTTTTATTTTCCCTTTTCTTATTTTCATCTTTCGAAGCTCTACTCAAATAAGTGGTTGAGTCTAACAACGCAAAATGCATATTTTTCCTTTATGCTCATTGGCCTTAAGATTTTGGCCAGCAGCGTATATCAACATTTAGCTATGGGTATGCTATCACTGTGTAGTCAGTTTTGCTGTTCAGTTGAGACTATTCATATAGTTAGTCCTTGCTATTGATCATAAAGAAAAACTTTAAGGCAAGACAGCTGACCAGGACTTCGAGCTACGAGACGGGGAGGAAAGACTTGCAAAGATGTTTTAGTGAATTGTTTTTAAATATTAAGCTAGCTATAGCATCAAACCCCTTACAATTACATCGTCTTCTAGTAGAGTTTTCATCATAATGTTATTACTGAATACTATGAGGTTTACCATATTTTATAACTTCCTTATATGATAGATAGCAACTAAGGCCACTTCTATTTCTGGTTTGTAGTTACTCACCGAATGATCACCAGTTGTAAATTAGGGTTGTATGTCTTCTTATTTTAGGAGTCTCTGGCCTGGCGGATCAGCCAAAGCGTCATACAAGGTGTTTTATTGTATAGCGTATGAAATATATCTTTATGGAAGACGGCTCCATTATCCTTCATATTTATAGGCTTACGTACACAGAAGCAAAACATTAATTTAAAAAACAACACAACTGGTTCATACGTTTTGTTTGTTTTTCCGTAAGCAGTGCATCATAAGTTTAACATTTTAACGACTTGTGTTATATTCATGGATGGATAGAAATTGAAACCATATAGTATTTTAAAACATTCTACTGTTTTAGATCTGCATAAATATATTAATTTATGAGATGTTATTTACGTGATCATTTCAGAACTAAACAAGTGTATCAATTAGGGACACCTAGTATTAATTAGGGCTCGATATATATTGAATTGTGGTTGCTAAGATGCTGGCTTGTCTATGTGCCTGTCAACCTCCCTTCGGCATCCTTAAAGTTACTGAAGTCAGTCAATATGTTACCATAACAACGTCAGATACTGAGTAATAGGGTTGGTGCACGCCATCTGCATTCACTTGTCTCTTATGACATTCATGTAAGGAAATAACCGACAAATTCCCTCCCTCTCTATCGTTTCTCAATGTAAAAATGAAATGGAATAAAAGTTGTATATCTGTGTTGTCAAATATAAATGTACATGATCATATCTTACAGAAAAAAAATACGTACGAGGTCAACTATTAATTATACTACTACCAGGTAAAATTATCACATTAAGACATACTTTATCTGTTACGTTATCATTAAACATTCGCTACTATTTATAGAGTTTTGTGTTTCTTTAATGACAAAACATGCCTTTAGATTTTTCATAATTTTGTTCTACTTCTTCATTTCTCCAAAACGTTAATTAGTAGACGTAGGAATGTTCTTTTTGATTACAGAAAAGTTGTCATAAGCTAGTAAATTTTCTTCCAGTAATGGCAAAAATGACAGGTTATATTTGCATTCAAAGATTATGGTATGTATCCATAATATGAATTGCCTGTACTTTATATTTTTTCCAATTGCTTATTATTTTGGATTTTCCTTTGACACTCTTGTTATCTTTACTTCTACAAATCAATGCACAATTGTTTCTTTCTTGAGTTTCAAATGCTATTCAAAAGATAAAGAAATACAAGATGTAGACTTGATATCCACAATATGAAATTTATACTGAGATAACTGTTTTACAACTAAATCTTGAACTGATAAACAAATGTATTTAATACTTTCCTCATTTGGGGTGAGATAATTGTAAAACAGTTATCCCATCCAAAATGATGAAAATATTCTCATTATAATAATAATGGTTTTCGAAAAATAAATCACACTAACCACACTTAATTAGCAGACGATAAAAGATTTTTATGTAGGAAATGAAGGGCATTCCATCTGTTCAATATTTAATTGTAAAACAGTTATCTCATCCAAAATGATCAAAATATTAACTAATAATGAAGTGTATTTAATATTTGAATCAGTTTGGACTTGGACTCTCTTATTTTGCACTTATAAATGATTGGATGAAAAAGTTACTTTGATGATTTAAAGCTATATTTATTACACTAATTAAAAAATGGAATCACTCAATTCTAAAGACACCTGTGCTAAAATGTACCATTGTAATATATGATAAATACCTATTTTTTTATAACCTGTGCATTTGTAAGTAATTGCTTATGTTACAGAGCTATTATATAGTTTTAGAGGAACACTTATTCTAGAAAGCGCCTAGCAAACACACAAAATGTTGCGTTTAAGAAAATAATTCTGGCTAAAACAGTTTATTATCTGTTCTTGATTACAGAAACATATTAGTTATATTATTTATAAATTTACTTCATGATTCTGTTTGTATTTCAATCCTTAGAATGATTTTCCTCATACAAAATTTCCTGTAATACAGCTATATGTCTACGGACTCACACCACATTGATTGTTTATTATTAATCACATGATGAGCTATCCAGCCCATCAATGAAACAAACTATTAACTAACTTTCTAGTCTCACAGTCACATTTCTATAATGGTAAGTACATCAAATCAGTAAAGGCTTAGGAAATGTTTTTAATAATTCAGGTCTCAAAGTAAATTTAAACTCCTTCTAATTTTTTCTTTCTGAAAGGAATTTTTTTATGATTAAAAAATAACATACACAGTGAGGTTTTGAATACTTTCTATAATGTGATCATGGAGCAGAAATTACGTAATAAAGTGGTTATGCCAGCCAGTTAAAATTAAAGCATTTGAGCAAAGATGGTTAAAATAATATTACAAGTAGAAGTAAAATATATTACTTTCCCCAATTAAAACTGGTATTAAATTGATAGTTCTCTTCAACGTATATGATAAGAAAACAGTGAATAAAGAAAGAAATAGTGTGAGAAAGTTACTCATCCTAGCTGTCGTAAATTTGTTCGTTTTCCTTGGTTAATGTATGTTTTATTGTTTCGGTATAGTTATACAAAACAAGAAACGCAAAAGGGATATTTTTGTTATTTTAAAGAGAAATATATGTAATAACGTTACAAGCTCAGAGTATGTGATGTTACACGTGTTAAGGCACTGATTGTCAGACCAAAATGACAATAAAAGTTGTGTACTTTGAAAACGGAGGAAAACATCGGATTTTTCGCCAAAAGGCATGCGTGCCCAATATATTTGTTTGAGAGATCTGCATGTTCTGCAAGTGCAACATACCTATAAAAGTTACGGGTTCTCGGTTTCCATAGCTCAGTGTTAAGCCACCGACACGTAATACAGTTACGCCAAGACTGACTGAAGCACAACGCAACAACGCCATTGGTCGCTTGGAAGCAGGCGAATCTCGATCAGATGTTGCCAGAGCTGTGAATGTCCACCCAAGCACCATCACAAGGCTATGGAATCGTCACCAACAACATGGATCAACTCGTGACCATCCACGATCTGGCAGACCTGGTGTGACCACGCCCGCACAAGATCGCTACATCCGGTTGCGTCACCTTCGGGATAGGACTACCACTGCAACGTCTACTGCCTCAACCATATCAGGGCTGCGTAGGATTTCCGATCAGACCGTACGCAACCGTATACGAGATTCTTAGGCCCCATGTGCAACCCATCATGGTGAACGTCAACGTTTTTCAACATGACAACGCCCGTCCTCACACAACCCGACTCACCACTGTCTTCTTGAGACACCACAACATCAACGTTCTTCCCTGGCTCTCCAGATCACACAGATTTAAACCCCATCAAACATCTTTGGGACGAGTTGGACCGACGTCTGCAACGGCGACAACCTCAACCGCAGACTCTACCTCAGCTTGCAGCAGCTTTGCAGGCTGAGTGGACAGCCATTCCACAGGATGTGATTCGTCATCTCATCGCTTCCATGGGCAGGAGATGCCAAGCAGTTATTGATGCTCACGGGGGGCGTACTCGTTATTGACTTTAAACTTCACCTAGTGAGTGTGGACTTCGTCTTTGCAGACTTTGGGTGTTCAGCAGTGAATGTGTAAAGTTTCACACATGTCATACAGAACTACCCGGAATAAACTTGTTAACAATTTGTCTCATATTTTGCCTTTTGCGTTTCTTTTTTTGAAGAGTATATTATAATGTAATTAATAAAGCTTGATTAAATATTGCGCTTTCATTGATAAACAAATGGACATCACGTTAGTTTGGACTGAAACTTCACTTTTACTTGTTACTTGTGGCACATATCGCCACAGATCCTCATGATAATAATGGTTTTAAAAAATAAATCCCACTAACCACACTTAATTAGCAGACGATAAAAGATTTTTATGTAGAAAATGAAGGACACGCCATCTCTCGACAAATAAGAAAGCCTTAAAATACGAATTTCTTTACTTCGAGTTATTGAAATCCATACTTTAATTCTGTTTTTGGAATAATGAAAGATGACAGTGAAAATGACAGTTTCCTCCCACACAAAACAAGTACTCTAAAGAGGCGGCCCAACATGAACTGGTCATTTACAATATCAACGATTTCCTTCTTTAATCAAACTCACCTAGAATTTTAAAATATGGTTATTGAAATTTTTACCCACTTAGTGAATATTTTTACTAAATAAACACTCTAATATAATGTTTGCTCTAATGCAGGAGAGTGGTGTAAATTAAATTTATAATAAAATATGTTAGGGTGTGTGTTTTTCTCATAGCAAAGCCACAAAGGGCTATCTGCTCAGCCCATCGAGGGGAATCGAACCGCTGATTTTAGCGTTGTAAATCCGGAGACATACCGCTGTACTAGCGGTGGGCATGTGTTAGAAAAAGACTCAGTATATACTTCCATGATCTAGTTATTTGATACTTTCAAGTATATTTTACCAGTTTTTTTACTTTGTAACTAAAATAATAAAAGCACTGGTTACAGATATTTCATTCATTTATTGAAAAAGACTCCCGTTTTGATAACATAAACCTAGAATGCTCTGCCTTGTCCTCTAGTGTATTACATTTTAATTACATTCAATACTAAAAATCACGAATTCTTAAAATATGAAGCTGTTAAATTCAACTTACTGATTAGATATTTGTTGCTGGTGTAGAAAATCTCTTACAAAAGGACACAATAATAATGTTGCCATAAATTACCGAACTGTGTAAATTCTTTTTTGGAAAAAGTATACTTTCAGAATGACCACTTGCTTTAATGCAATATGTAAAAAAATATTGTTATGCATAATTTATATTATAAAAAAGGGTATTATTATTACTTTTACAATCTCTATTGATTGATATAGAATAAAGTGAGTTAGCACTTTGTTAAAGATGCATAATGTGATTTTGTGAAAAAATATTACGAATCTTATCACGTTTTTGTTCATTTACTTGACATTTAACTATATATATTCCAAAACAAAGAAGTACTAACTATAATATAATGTTTCAAGTCTTTGGTTTCATTTGGGCAACCAGGGTTTAATATATTGTTGTCAGAAAAGTAATAATGTTTAAACTGATAATTTTGAACTGAATTTCACGTAAAAATATTCTATGAAAATAAAGCTATGTTAGTTTTTTATAATTATCTTTTGTGAGAATCTATCTGCATAAATAAATTCCATTTACCATATTTACCGGTTGTTTAATGAATTACCTTTTCTTTTTACTTCATTACTGAAACATTTCTTCAAATATATCATACACTCAGTCTTTTTTTACAATTGTGTAATATTTACGTGCCAACTTACTCTATGAACAAGTCTTATTAATATATATATATATATATATATATATGTAATATAACAAAGAACTTCATATTATTGACAAGGTTGAAGTACGTCGGATAGGCTTGTTTATTTGTTTTTCAGAAGAAAGTTGCTCGATATGCTACCTGTGCTGTACGAACAGTAGGAATCAAACATTGAATTTTTTGCGTTATAAGTCCTTAAACTTAGATGAAAGCTATTGTGCAAAATCTGGAATATTAAACCTTAATTTATATGAATGAATTCATTTCTTTAGGATTTATAACAAATTGTTAGTTTCGATATGAACAGCACCTCACGCGACACACGAGCTAAACAAACAGGTTGGTTTTCGATGGTTCAGGCACAATTTAGTATCACTGATCAGAGGGAGAGTAACCAGTTAATAATAGCTTCTCCCTCCCCACCTCAAGCAGATAATCTAAAGAGAATAGAATCATTGTTTATCACAAAAAAAAAATTCTTAGAGTTGAAAACGCAAAGTATGTTTAAAGGCATATCGCGATTCAAAATTCAAACCTTTAGGTTTGCAGTCTGGCAAATTAACCACTAATCCACTCCTGGCCTAAACCAGTTCTACATAATCGGTAATTAATGAAGTTTGTGATTACAGATATTGCCATAAATAGAAAACGTTATCTGTTCAGATATATATATTTTTAATAAATTAAATTTCGAACTTAAACAATTTGCTAGCTCTTTATCAACTTATTAATATAAATAAAAAACAACACCTCAAGTTTTCGTCATTTTAATTAATTAAAGTAAAACACTAATTGTTCCATGCCCAAACCAGAGTGTATTGACAAATTAATGAACATTTCAATAAAAGTTAATCCACGCAGCTCTCTCGTTTCGGTTTTATGTTTTCACAACTGAAGCATTACCCACAACTTTGTTAATGAAATTTTAAAAATAACCATGCAAAATATATGAAAATTATTTTTGTGATCGTTCGAAATTTGAACTTCAGTTAACCCAGTTTTAAGAACCCAGTACTTTTGAAACAATAGCGGGATATAACTGAACCACAAATAACATAAAAGACCACCAGAATCTTCGAGTCAATTTGGAAAGAACAATCAGGCTCGGAATAATACCACTCAGCAAAAGCACTTGGAATATGAACTCGATGTAATATAGCCTATAAAACAAAAATATCACGATTAAAATGGTACCACATAGCAGAAACACTTGAAACATAAAATCGACTTAGTGTGTTATATAAAACAAAATTGTCTTGGATAAACTAACGCCATTTAACACTAATAGTTTGGTAACAACAGCTGATTGTTTCAACATAAAACGTTGAACAGTTTTACAAATTATAATAATTAAACTTTAACTTAGTTTAGTAATAGAATAGCATCAATCACGGTCCCTTACGCAGAGAAATATTCAGGAATTAAATATTTCTAGAGTTCACTGTTCACATAAATAATTATGTTATGAAAGAAGTTAATAATTATTATAGAAATATTTATCAATCAACCAAATTATACTACAATTCTATGTTAAAAAATCAATAATTTTGAAACAAAAAGTACAATTCACCTCGTGTAATAAAACAATCTTGAGTCTTATTAATAAATATCTGGACTACTAAACACAATTTGTGTTTAATCATTCTGGAATACTCAACTAATTTTATAAGTACCATAGATTATCATGGACTACAAACTTTATGGATTCAATATAGCACGTAAGTACGTAATTTGCGGCATTATACATTACTTTACGATTTAAATCGCTATGAACAACCAAACATTATTAGTTGAATCATTGTGGAGTTATCAACTTCACGACTAACACAGAGAATTTGAAGCCACTGATCTTTCAGGTTATTAACATTCTGAATTGATGAACTCACTTCATTTATAGTTAGATAATTGACGTGAGCTTATCCTCTTAAACTTTTAGAAAGCTTATATCACCGAAGTTCTATAAAACAACAATTCGCCTTTCGAATAGCAATAAAACTCACACTCTTAATTTCCTTCGAGCTTCTGCAAGCGTTGAGTCGTCTTCTTTCAGCACAAATCTTCTGACACCCAAAACGTAATTCTTCATGTAATCGCACAGATCAATCTGACACATGTCGAGGTCAAACACCTGGACAGAAATATATGGCATAAAAAAAAACGAGAGATTTTTTTTAATGCTTTGATCTTTCTATTTGCTAATACATATAATTGTTTAATTCGACATTTCAACTTCATTTTTAATAAAATATTGCAATAAAAGATGATTCGTCTTTTTCACCCAAAACTACTTGGGAATTATGTACACTAGCCATTCCTAATTTAAAAATGGTAAACCAGAGAGAGAGAGGGCAACTAGTCAACACCACCTATTGCCAACTCTTGGGCTACTCCAATCGAATATTATAACTGACCAAACATTATAATCCCCCAAACAGCTAAATTGTCGAACATGTTGAGTAATGGTATTCAAACTGGAGACTCACAAGAAATGTGAGTCGAGATCCTAACCTCCAACCCTGGCACAAAAATCACGTGAGATATTACCTTGTCATGAATACAATCATATGTTATCTGTCTGACAAACAGAGCCAATCACTTGGGTACCAAAATATTACTTGACGAATCAAAAAATCGTTTGATTTATAGTTTTATATTTAACATCTAATAAATTTATACTTTTCACTTATGGAAGTGCTTGAAAAGAAATAAGGGAAACTTGTGAATGTTCATAAATCTTAGGATTTCTCAGGAATCCTTTTTCACCTTTCTTGTTATTTACCACTTGCATATAACGAGCCATAACTTCTATAACGTAGATGACAAATTTGTATTTGTTTTTAGTCCAAGTTGGTAGTTAACATTAACCAATACACCATTATTCTGACCGTGTTCTACTGCTAACTTACTTTTTTATCCAAGCCTTTAAGTTTTCTCATAAGTGTGAGCATGTTATTCGCTTGGAAAGTCCACTCATGTGTGGTGAAATATTCCAAGATATGAACAGCCCGATGAACTCTCTTGTACACCTGGACTAAACTATATTAAAAATAGAAAAATATTGATATTATTCTCGATATTTAACAAGCAGTATCACTAGTTATCTTTAAACTTGATGCACATGCAAACTGGTTGTCTGCCTACTGAAAGCTGATATTCCCAGGTTAACAAAGGTGAAAATGTTCATTTAATATAAGCTGGAGTACCTATTTCCTGGACGAAAGTTATGTAAACTTATGATTAAAGTAATGTTATATTAAGACATCAAAAGGCACTACCCCTATATTTAATTGTAAAAAAAAGTAAATACGCTTTAAAAACTGCAAAACACAAAATGTGAGCCACAAATTTGTTTGTATGTTCACATGGACCCAATGAATCTCCATACTGAATTTGGTTAAAATCCATCAACAGGATCGAGAAGGTGGTAAAAAAAACGCAATAAAAACTGCAAAACTGAAAATTTGCATGTATCCTGACATTGACCTAATGAACCTCTATACCAGTTTTGGTGAAGACCCACCTACATTCTGTGAAGTAGTTATATGAACATGATAGAACAGACAGTATTATTATACAGGATGCTTGGAAAGTCAGTGAGCAGTTTTGTAATTATATTTTATTCAATCTATTTCAAGCCAGCAACTGATAGTAGTGTTTAGAAACAAAATAAGAAGGATCCAAGCCTGTATTGATGACAACGGGGGTCACTTTCAACATTGTTTATAATTGTAATTCATATTTACCTCCTGTATTCTATATTAAAACATGTCTGTTAATAAATATATAAGATCACAGTGACTTTCTGAACACCCTGTAGGTATATATATACTGTTATCCCATTTTAGTTGTTTTCTGAATTTTTAAAAACTGACTTAACATCATAATATTTAGAGACAACTAATAACATGTTAACCATCTCAGCTGTCCCATCCTCGAAGTCAAAGCAAAACCATTGAATAAATAATTTAAAGCTACCCCTTATCATTCATGTATCAACCAAGCTTTCTTTCAAACTCACTCAAATTTATTGTCTTTACAAGATCTCAAGGTAGCCCATTCCATAAGCCAATTATCCTATTTGAAAAATAAAACTGTCTTAGCTGAAGACAGTTTCTTCTTTGTCTAATTCTATATTTGTGTAACCTACTTCTATAATTTCCAATATTAAGTAGGAAAAATATTGATGCATCAACGTTATCAACTGATTTACAATCTTAAACACTCCAATCATATTCCCTCTAACTCTTTCTCAAGAGAAACAATTTTAAGGATCTTAATCTCTCCTCATATAACAATCCCTCCAACCCATGCATCATTTTAGTACCTCTGAACCCTTTCCAACAATTAAATGTCTTTCTTAAGGTAAGGAGCCTGAACACAATGTGGACTAATCAGTAACTATACAATAAAATTATAACCTTTTTAAATTTGTATTCAGTATTTCTGTAAATACAACTTAGAATCCTATTTGCTCTACCTCTAGTAACAGTACACTGCTTGTATGGCTTTAAAAGCTGATTAACCATTATGCCAATACCCTTTTCTTTCATGACACTCTTAAGGTTATTTCTATCCAAATTATATTTATAATTCAAATTATGATAACCCACATGCAATATCTTGCATTTATTATAATTAAAACCAATCTGCCATTTATTTGCCCATCTTACTAAATGGTATAAATCCTTTTATAAATCAGTAATATCCTCTTCACAGCTAGTAACACTAAAGTAACTGTAAATTTAAGTAATTTTTTTACCATTCTTTCTTTTACGTCATTAATGTAAATTAAAAAGAACAATGGTCCTACAACTGAGTTCTTAGATACACCACCTGTGACATTGATCCAGTTTAATTGGACTCCATTTATAACAATTATCTGCTGTCTTCTATTCTACCACTCTTCTATTATCCAACTAGTTAACTTATCTCCCACACCTACAGAAATAATTTTTGCAAGCCTTTTATGTGCCACTTTGTCAAAAGTTTTCTAAAAATCCAGATACACCAAATATACACCCTTACCCTCATTTACATAATCAATGAATGACCTTTTCAAAATATGTCATAAGATTTGTAAGACAGTTTTATCCCTCAGTGAATCCATGTTCAGTATCCATTTAAACTGTGTTAAATGTCTTTGCAAAGTACGCTTCATCATATTTTATAAAACTTTCCCATAACTAATGTAAGACTAATGGGAAAGCTTTTACTACTTCCCTTGAAGCTAATTTCCAATCTGTTGATACTTGACCACTAATCAAGGACTTACCAAAAATTGTGGCAAGTGAGTGATATATCCAGTTCTTTACCTCCTATTAAATCTTCTGGTGGAAATGTTATCTGGCTCAGGAGACTTATCATTCTTAAACTTCCCAGTTTTATTTTAACAAGCTCAGAATTTATGTAACTGTTTTGTTCAACCTTGTTTTCATCTGTCAATTGCTCAAATTATGTCTATTTGAATAGTTTTGTTCGAGTTTGCTTATTGATCATACATATTTTACTTTGTATAAAACCTGTGTACGTGAGAACAATGGCACTAGCGATCCAAACATTGAATTTGTTTGAGAAAATGTATCTTTCCTGTAAAAAATGCAATTTGTAAAAACGATTTGTTTGTTTGCCTTTGAATAATATATTGTATATCCATGTTCCTCATTTCACAGTTTTTAATAAACTATCGGAAATGTTTCATTGTTTGTTTCTTCTTGAATTTTACCCAAAGGTACATGAGAGTTATCTATGCTAGCCCTCTCTAATTGGCAGTGTAAGATTAGAAAGAAGGCAGCTAGTCATCACTGCCCACCGCCAACTCTTGGGCTACTCTTTTGCCAACGAATAGTGGGATTGACCGTACCATTAAATTGAAGCGTGAATAAAAAACACTTTTAATTTTTTAATACTAATTGGATTTGATCATTAGACATATTTTTGAGACAAATATAACCACTCCGTCCCAGTTTTATTACAACTCTAAATTTCAGGTTACTAAAGTTAAAATAGTCATCTGAAAATTTACCCAGTCTTGTGGCCTAGAAGTTCTGCCAGAAAGTCCACTACTTTTGCTGGTAATTCATGGTTGACGACTTCACAGAGACGATTAAGGAAACGATTAGTCTTGAAACTACCACCAGGGTACCGGAAAACCTCCATACTTGGATACATAAGGATGAAAGGACGTGCAAGTTTTTCTATTTCACTCCATGTGATCTTTTTAATAGAACTGGACGTACAGTTGTACACCATCACACTCACTGGCCTGAAAAAGGGCGGGAAGAAAAATGACACATATAGATATTTTTGGAAGAATTGTTTGTTGAGACTGAATAAATATAAATATATTTTTTCCAATTGACTTGTCTGAGTACAGTTTAGTAAAGTAGATTACTAAAGCAAACCTTTACGAAATTTAATGTTATTAATTACAAATAATTAATTAGTAAATGATGCAGTTTTTTAAGTTATTGAATGCAGTACAAAACCGCTCTCAATTTTGAAGTGATAGATTAGAGGGTAAGCAGTAAGTCAACGACATCCAATGCTACGTGGGATAGTTTTTACCAACCTTTAGTGGATTGACCGTTACATTATAACGCTCTCATTGTTGAAAGGATGGGTATGTTAGGTGATAGGATTTAAACACGCATTACACTCGTATGAATGACATAACTGTCGCATGTGAACGAGATGGTACGTCAGGCGCACAAATTAAACATTTTTCTCCATTTTCTTCTCGTCCAGAATAATGCAGGCTCTTGATGGTTTTACTGCCTTGACATTTTTACATGTTATAAAATAATTTTATATGCTGAATTCGAAAATGTTATCCATTTTGCTCCATCACGTACAGATTTTTCATCGAAAGTCATATGTTCTTTTAAAGAAGTGAATAATCTTTCACTAAAATCAGTTCACATTTTGTTATGATTAAAATGTTGACAGCAGCTGACTATAGAACATTGAATATGAATGTTTGGTTCACACAAAGAAAGTCCTATTACCTCAACCTGACATAACACTAGGCTTGATGAAACAGTTTGTAAAGGCCTTAGACAAAGATGGCGACTGTTTGAAGTATCCGTCTTCAAATGAACAGTTCAAAACAATGATGAAAGTTGAAAAGAAGCATAGATTGCTTTTAATTTTATCGCCAAATTTTTCGGAAACAACAAGGATCCAACTTACAAAAACATTGTCAGTAACATGCTTGATAAACTGAAACAGTTTAGTCGTAATATCATTTTATAAGTTCATTCCTTACACTCACATATTGAATTACTTCCCTGAAAATCTCAGCTTTGTTATCTAGAGCAAAGTGGAAGGGTTTCATCAAATTATTAGAAAAATGAAGAGGCGGTATTAGAGAAGGTGGAACATCAGCATGATGGTTGATTACTGGTAGTCATTGAAACGAGATGTTCCAGGTACAATATATATATATATATATATATATATATATAAACACCACAATATGCAGTTTTTATACTAAAAGACGTAGATTTCACATGAAAAAATCATAATGTATGGGAACACACATTGATTTGACATTATTTTCCGAATTTGCTTAAATGAATTATGGAAAATCCGTTATTAATACCAAAATACCTTTAGGGAACAGCAGATAGCCCGATGGAGCTTTGCTATAAGAAAACATACAGACACCTTTAAGAAAGTTTAAATTGGTAGGGCTGTTCTAATTCATAGTAAGATTCGTCATTAAAGAAAAGCGCGAATATCCACAAACAAAATAACAGCAACACAAAAGAAGGCCCAGCATGGTTAGATAGTTAGGCGGCGTTCGACTCGTAATCTGAAGGTCGCGAGTTCGAATGTCCGTCACACCAAACATGTTTTCCCTTTCACCCGTGAGGACGTTATAATGTTTCTGTCAATCCCACTATTTGCTGGTGAAAAAGTAGGCTAGAAATTGGTGGTGGGTGGTGATGACTAGTTGCCTTCCCTTTAGTCTTGCACTACTAAATTAGTGCCGGTTCGCGCAGATAACCCTCATAAAGCTTTGCGCGAAATTTAAAAACCAAACCAGAAAAGTAAATATATTAAATGTTAGTCCTATTTTTTTCAAAGGTTCTTTCCTTAAACCTTGAGTTGTTTTGTACAACACAAAAGGCCATCTAAGATGTGGCCACTGCAGATGTGAAATACTGATATTTTGGGGGTTTAAACTCTATGGTTTATTGCTGAGCCACAAAAAAAATCTGATATTAAAGACTTGGTAAGTGTTTGAGTCATATAGCAATGTGGTGAATGAATTTTAGTTACAATAAGATAACAAATACTGAGACTTATCATAGTCAATGGCTGTTACTAGTCTGTTCCAAATATTTCATTAAACCTTTATGATACAACTTCACTAAATCAGGTATTCATGCCTGTATTGGTAGGCATTGCCAACATTTTGATCAACTTTAATTCTGACCTTTGTATTTCTAGTTGCCATGCAGCACATATCATCAAGTTTACCACTATGTCCACAGGAATGACGTCAGCAGCTACACCAGGATTGACCATCATCGTCCGCAGAATTCCTTTACCAGTCTGCAAATATTTATTTCCGTTGGCTATTTTACGTCTGTAGTATTTCTGTACTTAGATTTTTATGCTGTTATTCTCTTTCACAGTAACACTCCAATCCCTACATTTTATGTTCCTACGTACTGTAAACTAGTTGGGTTTCAGAGTACTCAAATGCAAAGAGTTCAAGTAACTGATCGCTATGAAACGGTTAGATCAACATAGGTCAAAATAAAAGTAATGGGTAAGGTCTGAAGAAGTAAAAATTACAGAGGAATTAAAACATTATTTTAGAAAGAAAAAAGTTACCGAAATGAAAAAAACTAATTGAAAGGAATTTCTTATAAGCATAGAAAACAAAAATTCGGAGAAAGTGATTTTAAAGACACGTTAATGAATACACTCACTGAACAAATACGAATTCAAAGAAATTTGTTGTAAAGCGCAAAGCTACACGACAAGCTATATGAGCTACACCCACCACAAGTATCGACACTAGATTTTTGACGTTATGAACCATCAGACATACCGCTGAACTACTGGGGGACCTTCAATGAATTTTCAATATGGAATAAAGAATGAATTCAAGAGAAGTAATTTGAGATTTAGGGAAGATCATTTCAGGGACCTCACACTGGTGGTTAGAGCACTTGAATAGCAATCTCATTACCGAAAATGCTCGACTTTTCAGTCGTAAGGACTTTACAATGTAATGATAAATCCATTCTTCGTTGATTAAAAAGTGGCCCAAGAGTTGACATTGGATGATGATGACTAGTTGCCTTCCCTCCAGCCGTTCACTGATAAATTAGGGTCGAGTAGCTCAGATAACCCTCGTGTAGCTTTACACGAAATTCAAAATCAAACCATTATTCAGACATGATGAAATAACAGGTTCGAAGAAGATGGTTAAAGAGTTATAATCTGAAGTGACAAAAGATTCAAAGAAGGAGAGTAGTAAACACAAAATAATAGAAGATCAGAGAAGAATGGTCATAAATGGAGAGCAATAGAAGACCAGAGAAGGATGGTCATGAATGGAGAACAATAGACGATCAGAGAAGAATGGTCATGAATGGAGAACAATAGAAGATCAGAGAAGGATGGTCATAAATGGAAAACAATAGAAGATCAGAAAAGGATGGTCCCGAATGGAGAACAATAGAAGATCAGAGAAGGATGGTCATAAATGTAGAACAATAGAAGATCAGAGAAAGATGGTTATAAATGGAGAACAATAGATGATCAGAGAAGGATAGTTATAAATGGAGAACAATAGATGATCAGAGAAGGATAGTTATAAATGGAGAACAATAGATGATCAGAGAAGGATAGTTATAAATAGTGAATAACAGAAGATCAGTGAAGGAATGTGATGATAATTGAGGAAAAGACATATAAATAAACAAACAGTAATTTAAGTTACAAGAAGAACAGGTATAAACATAAAGTAATAGATCACTCACGTTATCTTCAATATTTGTATCAATATATCATAAAAATCATCTAATGTTTAATTATTTAGGATATAAACTTTAACCTCTGATAGCTTACCGCAACTATAAAACCTGATGGACCATTCAGGTTATCCACCCAACCCTAAAAAAAAAGGAAACTGTACGTTATTAAATTTCAAGTGCAATAATGTATGAAAAATCTTACACTAATATTATTACAACAGATGAAGACGAAACACATTGTGATGAGCCATTGGAAGAATATAGGGGTTTGTAACAAAAACACACTGCGGTTTGTGATTTTAACAATGGTGGTCTGTGACTATTGATAACAAGTCATTCTCTCAACAATAGTGTTTTGTTACTATTGTTAACAGGCCATTCTCTCAATAATGGTGTTCTGTGAAGTTTCTTACTTAACGAACTTTTTGCAAACAGTACTTAATCTAATGATTTAAAGATACAATATTTTAATAAATAACATAGTTTTAACTAATTATAACAGATATGTAGTAGGTTTTAAGTATAATGCGCCAAAATATACTCGCTGGAACGGGCTCTTTCCATGATGCTGTTATAATGGAAGGTCGGATTACAGCTACTGGTAGCCCTCTGGCATCATCTACCAGCACATTTTCAGCCAGAGCCTTGGTATAATGATAAACAGACGGTCTTCCTTGCAGCAGAGGAATGAAGAGAGAATCAAGTGAGCTCTCCGACATCCATCTGAGAAAAAAGTTAAAACAGTAATATCGAATAATTGTTGTTAGGACAGGATATACAAGTTAAATCTTAAGTAAAAGTCGTCTATTGTACGAGATATTTTGTTTCAATTTAGGAAACATCCAGGGCGGCATTTATTGACGTTAGGTTTCAGTTGACTAATAATTGAGGCTTTTTTTATTTTTGTCCTATTAACGATGTTCTCATCACATGATAAAAATAAATTCAGAAAATAATAATAAATCACTCAGAAAACTGAGGGACATTAGTAAGAAAGTAAATCGCTTATTTACATGCTTCTGAACATACCAAAAGTTCCTTTTTCTAATAACAATGCTGTCTGTGAATACTGACGCCTCCAGTGGCACAGCAGCAAATCTGGAGGCCTATACTGTCATAAAATGGGTTTTGATACTCGAGGTGGGCAGAGCAAATAGCCCTTTGTATAGCTTTGTGTTTATTAACCAAACAACACTGAAAGTATGAGGGGAGGTACGATACGTGCGCATGTACATGGGTGTAAATTGTACTTCACATGAATCTAGGGTAACACAGTACTCAGCAGTTGTAAGTGGTATATACATAAGTCGATGATTCGTGGGTTAACATTAGATTACCTATACGCGTCTATATGAACTCCCAATTTGCTAATAGGTCCATGACTTTGCTAACTATAAGATTCCTTGTAAAACGTGAGTCACGCAAAAAAGTAAATAAACACCACCAACATTTGAATTAATTCAGTTAACTACTCCTGTGCGCCTTCTATATTTGTTAAATAAACACGTCATTCATTTCACTCAATATTTTGATAAATTACTTAGACCGTAATCGTGCAATGTGTACATCCTGTTGATACAAAAAGTAGTTCGTGTATTCGAGGGTTAAAAAGCTTTATTTAACAAAACTTTTCATGTTATTGGAACTCTAAGATTGTGATAAACGTATTTACATATAAACAACTTAAAGAAATGCTACAAGACAATACATGTATATGAGAATAAAATGAAGGACATATGCAAAAATCTATAGAGGAAAAACCGATTTTCTACAAAAAGGGGATTCTACGGAAGAATCTGGAGGGACATGTCCCCTCGAATACATCTTATTTTTCGCTGCATTTTGATAGTATCCGATACTGTTTTTACACGTGTTAAATAAGCTTTATACATAAACAGGTGTGATTTAGGATCCCTCCTTCCCTTCTTGCACACTGCATGAAAATACACCTCTTACATTTTTGTTACCCCACACAGTCGTAAGTTTCATATCAATTATGCACAGTAAAAAAAAATACTCACTCAGTGGCGTCGATGATTTTTTTAGGAGAAACTGATTCTGTGTATACGACCTCGTCTATCTGTTGAAGGTTACAGTTACAGTACGCTGAAGACACGTGTATCAAGGCCTAGTCAAAGAAAATTAAAAATAATATCTTATACAAGTGAGTAACTGATTAAACGAACGATATTTGTATATGTATAATCATACACAGATTGATTTCGTCATATTAAAACAAATTTTAAATATCATCACGCCATTTCGCCACATCCCGTCATACTGCATCTTGACAATATCCCTGCAGCGTAATTTCTATTGTAAAAATGTCCGTGGTAAGGTTAATATTTTAAAGTACACCCCAATTTCACGTGACTTATTGATATGCATATTTAAATAAAACGTTTTCATAAAACAAACTAATATATATTTGTACTTAATGGTTCGTGATTGAATTAACGTAGATATATCGCTTAATGCAATTCTTCATATAATGTTGTATTCATAACTAATTAATATTTTGAGCCAAAACTACAGAATTCCATTACCAAACAATAAGAACAGAAATAAGCGAGACATCCAAAAAGAGACCAAACATTTTTTTAAAGAAGTATATTACATTATTTGTTTTTACAACCTCTAAAAAAGCTTTATTCTTTATTTTTATGGTGTAAAATGTAACAAAAGGTAACCAAAAATATTTTAAACTAAGTAGTTTGGACATTACAAAAATTGTAGTAGGGTGAAGCTGAATTATTATTATCTTCGAATCAGACAACTTAGTGCACACTTGTTTTATTGTCATGCTCAAAGGGTAACAAGAAGTCGTCTGCGCTGTCACCACCACGCGGAATCGTGTACTGGCTTTTAGCGTTATATAAAATAAATTCATGGGAGAAAGTATATCTTACTTTACTAAAAAAAATACAATTATGTGATATTCAGTAAAGTTATTGGTAGCTATGGCGACTCAACCTGCTCCACCTTACAACACATTGTTGCAGGTGTTCAGTGATTTCCGGTGTAGATAAGGTACGGGAGGGAGGAGGAAAAACAGTAGTTTTTTTAAGTTCTCTTCGCTCTCAGGTTTGTTTTTGTTTTTTCAGTAACATCATAATTTCGCCACATATTGTCACGCTCTGTCTAAAAAACAGGCATCTTGACAATTTCCTGCAGCATAATTTATATTGTAAAAGTGTCTCCGTCATAGACTAACATTTTAAAGCAGACCACTCCAGCACAATTATTTAAATGACATTTATTAGTTTAAGAAAGTTTTTTTTCTATTTAATAGAACTATTCATCCAAAAGATTTTCTTTGTAAAGAGATATCAATTGTATAAACTGCTATATTGTAACAAACACTAGTCAAAAATGAGAAAAAAACGAGTATTTAATCAAATATTTAGATGGTCTTAGGAAATGTGTGTGTGTGTTTTCTTATAGCAAAGTCACATCGGGCTATCTGTTGAGTCCACCGAGGGAAATCGAAACCCTGATTTCAGGGTTGTAAATCCGAAGACTTACCGCTGTACCAGTTAGAGACAACATGTAAAAATATACCTAGAAAACTTACCGTTAAGTGTTTCATTTTATGACATAATTCCAAAACTCTCTTTGTTCCAACAACGTTGATATTAACAGATACCCTGAAATATAAAAAAGACCCTTAAAGTTATCTGAACTTTTGTAGCATATACACCAACAAATAAATAAAACAACATAAAAAATTTATCAGTTGAGTGTTTGTTTGTCTGCAGTTAAGCAAAAGGCTACATAAAGGTATATCTGTGCTCTGCTCATCACTAGTATCGAAATTCAATTTCTATAGTCTCAAGTAGGCAAACATTACTTTAGCAGCTTTAGTATTCGAAATTAAAGAAACATACAACAAAATATTATCTATAACACTTGTAGCAACAATATAATATTATCTACCACACTTGTAACAACAATATAATATTGTCTATCACACTTGTAACAACAATATAATATTGTCTATCACACTTGTAACAGTATGTATTGCAGTAACAAAGCCTGATTGCTATGACGCTCGACTCCTAATCTGAGGGTCGCGGATTCGAATCCCCGTCCCACTGAACATGCTCGCCCTTTCAACTGAGGTAGCGTTATAATGTTACGGTCAATCCCATTGTTCGTTGGTATAAGAGTACCCCAAGAATTGCAGTAAGTGGTGATGACTAGCTGCCTTCCCTCTAGTCTATAACTGCTAACTCAGGACGGCTAGCACAGATAGCCCTCGTGTAGCTTCGCACGAATTTGAAACAAATTAATCCAGTATTCGAATTTGAGTGTGTTGTTGTTTCTGGCTCATTCCATAATATAGTACCCCTCTTTTCTATGTAAAACCCAAAACACCGTTTTCCATATGGTGGATATCACTGTAAAAGCGCTACCTTCTCAGCTGATCATTAAATAATTTAAAGACAAGATTAATGTTAAGGGTTATAAGCAAAATAGATTTTATTTCCCTCCTTATATATCATTTTGTGTGTGGCACAAGACAGCACCGTTTCATTTACCTTCCTCACTCTAGGAGAGTAATCTAAATTGTTGACATTTCTGTTTTCTAAATAAACATCTAAAGTTTCTCTTATTATAATTGCACATGGGACAAGACCCACTAACCAGACATTAAATTATTGTTTTCCAGGAAAGATAAGTGTGACGTTACACGGCTGTCTTGTCTGTGAAAATATCGTGTAATGCCATTACTTCTCTGTCTCTACGTTCAAACCAATACAGTTTCAGGTCACCTCTTTGAAGCGTATGCCATGAGCAATCTGGACTTATTTATGTATTGTTTTATAATATTTATAGCCAGACACTCTCCTATTGGGCAGCTTTTCTGAGGTTTTTTTATAGATATATAGAAATTTAAGGAGCATTCACACGGTTTTTTTTTCATTTAACTTTTAAAGACTTTCTTTAGTGAGGTCAGGTTATTTCTGCTTAAGTTTACAGCTTACGAGGGATTCACACTAAAATGTTGAGCTAGAGCTATTAGAGGCCTCTGTCCACACTCCTTCTGTTTTAACCATTCACAAAAAAACACACCACATTTTTGTGTTAATGTATTACGTATTAACCATCCCGGCTGGAGTACAGAAAATGATGGATCAACGCACTCTGCTTATTGGTCCTCATGTTTAGCGAGGTTTTAGTTTCGTATAAAGCTACTAGAGGGTTATCTGTGCTATGCCCACGACGCCTATCAAACCTTGTTGCTTGCGTTGTAAGACCGAAGACATACTGCTGTGCCACTAGTGAGCTATTATGAAGCTACTAGAGGCTGTGTGTGTGTTTTTTTTTTCTTATAGCGAAGCCACATCGGGTTATCTGCTTAGCTCACAGAGGGGAATCGAACCCCTGATCTTAGCATTGTAAATCCGTAGACGTATCGCTGTACTAGAGGGCTATTTGATGATAGACCAAAGGGAAGGCAGCTAGTCCACACCACAACACTTGCTATACTCTTTACCAAGAAACACTGGAATCGATCGTCAATATCAACACCCTCATGGCTGAAAGAAATAATTTTCAGTGACAGGTTTTAATCCTGCAGATTGCGACTGGAGCATCCTAACCCCCAGACAACCTGGCAGGTGAATCCTACGAGTTACTCTACGGGACATCCGTGGTCCAAAAATATCACATTTCTATGGATTCACGAAATAAGGAGTCTATTGCTTTCGTTCAATCTGACTTCGTTAATTTTTACCATTTCATTTTGCTGAGATTTCGTATAAGTGTTCTGTTTTAAACAAACTTACTGGAAGTTTCACATTTGTTAACTACTGTATATTGTTGAATTACAAGTCAGAAAGTGTGATACATTCTAGAAGAGTTACAAATCAGAAAGTGTGATACATTCTCGAACAATTACTTCGTATATTGTTGAATTACAAGTCAGAAAGTGTGATACATTCTAGAACAATTACGTCGTATACTGTTGAATTACAAACAATTAAAATATTTCGTATTCTCCCACAAGACACCAAAAACACGAATGTCGTTTAGGTATTAATTACTTACGTAAAACATTAAGTTATTCCATTTCATTTGTTAAACATTATCCGAATACTTAGCACTTGTGTTGACATAACGATTGAAGAACGGACGAAATGTGTAAAAACTAACAGGAAAACTTGGGCAACACATGCGCTCCATAGACAGCTGAGAAATACAGTTTCAAGCAATGTTGTATAGAGTTCCACTGAGTAACAGTCCATACAACTAGCTTGATGATTCGCCACTTTTTCTGAGCGCTGACGTACAGGTAATTCAAATAAAAATAATAAATAACATAAATAATTAATCTTAACCAACTTAATTGAGGATACAAAGTTATTTGTTAAGCTCCTGAACTTACAATATAAAAATTCGGAGTTTGATTCCCGTGGTAGACAAAGCTCAGATAGTCCATTGTGTAATTTTGCGCTAAAATTAGTCCCGATAATGGCAGACACAGTCCAGTTGCCATACTTTAATTTTTAAGTTCTTGCAAGGTGAAACCACCTTTCTCGTCTAGGTTTATGATTGGGGGTTGTAACACGAGAAATTACATTTTTGTAAACTTACCGCGCGAACAGGTGAGTAATTGAGACGATCTTGAAAACTAGGGTTAGTTAAATAAGCTTAAACTTTTCCGGAATTAAAATTGTACACAAGTTAGATTAATTGGAAAATAACAGGTTTCCTGTCTTCACTATAAACCAACAGCAACTGAACAACTAAATTACCATCTTAAGCCTAATACCCTACTGCTACTTTACATGTGGTTTATTAGACATGCATGCTGTCTAAAGTAATTATAATTTAAACCAATTAAATAATGGCACATCAGAGCAGAAACAACAGTTTTGATTTTAATCTAGATCATAAAATTTCATTGTTGGAACTATTGTTCTGGTTTTACTATTAAGGTTGTTCTATTTACAATATCAAACATCGCTGTTTCTAATTATGAACTTATAAGATGGAAGGAAATCAAATAGTTAAAACATTTCATTAACTATTGAACTACTAATGGCTGACCGAATACGAGGATTTGACCGTCACTCGTATAACGCATCAAAGGTACTGAGTAAGTGAATGCGAACAATAAACCATCGGATTTCTGGAGTCTTGGGCAGATATTTTGGAGGGAATTTATAATATCACTTTGAAGCATAAATTAGGTAAAATCCGACCAGACTATCATATGGTAGCGTTTGTTACGTATTACAAAGCTATAGTATAACACTCCCATTTTAAACGCGAACAAAAAAAAGAAAAAGAAGTAAACCCAGGACATCACAGAATAACGAAGATGGATAATTCTAAAGAAAACAAACATGGATTATGGGTTGTTATTGTTTGTTTTGAAATTTTATACGTTTGCTGTTAACCGCAAGGGACTAAAAGAATTATCTGTGATCTGCCCATTGCGGGTATCGAAACCCAAATTTAGCGAATGAAACAACGAAAATACTTACTTAAAAGAATCATCAAATCTGACTGTAGCTGCACAGTGAAAGACCACAGACACGTTATTCAACAAGAGAGCTTCGTCTGAAAAATTAATCCCGAGGCCATTTTCCGTGACGTCACCAGTTATAGGCACAATCTTTGTTATAGCAGATGGCTTCTCTTTTAAAACTTTGTCGAAAGCCTTAATTTCCAAAACAGGAAGTTCAATTAAAGAAAGATTCTGAATATGAGTATATATATATACATCAGGTCATCCCACAAGTAATGTCTATGTAAATACGAAGATATTAAAGTAAAGACTTTAATACTTTTGGAGATAAATCACCTTAAAATAGTTTCATTACCTTATATTTCAAATGTACGGATTAATGACAAATTACTGCAGGGTATTTTGAAAGGAACATAAAAGACGAGAATAGAATGCAACAAAACACACACAGTAAATATATTTATCATATCTCAAATAAAGACGAATTTGCAAATCAAAAAGTCCACAGATGACACGATTCATTTTCAATACGTAGACTATGTAGTCACATGACCAACAGCTTTTACAGTTAACAGGTTGTGCAGTATATAAAATATCTCGTGTTTTTTTTTTGATTTTCATTCTTTGATGTTTTCGGGGACATGTCGCACATCAATAACTTTAAAATACCCAATGCACACACCCTCACCCAAATGGTTCAACAACAAATCTGAAAGCTCGTAACGCTATAAATAAGGTTTCGATATCCGTAAAGAGTAAAGGAAAGATAACTCATTGTGTAGCTTTGGGTTGACTGACCTGCGGGTTGATCTTTATTTAATAAGAGAGTAAAGGAAAGATAACTCATTGTGTAGCTTTGGGTTGACTGACCTGCGGGTTGATCTTTATTTAATAAGAGAGTAAAGAGTAAAGGAAATATAACTCATTGTGTAGCTTTGGGTTGACTGACCTGCGGGTTGATCTTTATTTAATAAGAGAGTAAAGGAAAGATAACTCATTGTGTAGCTTTGGGTTGACTGACCTGCGGGTTGATCTTTATTTAATAAGAGAGTAAAGGAAAGATAACTCATTGTGTAGCTTTGGGTTGACTGACCTGCGGGTTGATCTTTATTTAATAAGAGAGTAAAGGAAAGATAACTCATTGTGTAGCTTTGGGTTGACTGACCTGCGGGTTGATCTTTATTTAAATAAGAGAGTAAAGGAAAGATAACTCATTGTGTAGCTTTGGGTTGACTGACCTGCGGGTTGATCTTTATTTAATAAGAGAGTAAAGGAAAGATAACTCATTGTGTAGCTTTGGGTTGACTGACCTGCGGGTTGATCTTTATTTAATAAGAGAGTAAAGGAAAGATAACTCATTGTGTAGCTTTGGGTTGACTGACCTGCGGGTTGATCTTTATTTAATAAGAGAGTAAAGAGTAAAGGAAAGATAACTCATTGTGTAGCTTTGGGTTGACTGACCTGCGGGTTGATCTTTATTTAATTGAATTAGTAAGTCAGTTTCCACATCAATCGAACATGTGTGTGGCTTCTCTTATGTGAGTGTAGCAGCAGTAGTCACAAATAATTAAAAAAAAATAAGCATTTCTATGTACAGGTGAAGTGGATGAATTAGGAGGCTCGACAAGTGTTCTCAAATCATTGTAAGATTAAGGGTTGGACCAACTCCTCTGATACTAAACACGTTATAATTCTAGTATCATATGGTGCTTGTACGTTGGTCGATAGTTGAATATGAGCGACTAATGTTAGGGTTGTTTGTTTGTTTGTTTTTCTCTACACGAGGGCTATATGTGCTAGCCGTTCCTAATTTAGCAGTGATAGGAAGCTAGTTAACATTACTCACCTAGAACTCTTGGGCTACTCATTTTACCAACGAATAGTGGAATTAACCGTCCTATTACTAACGCCCCCACAGCTGAAAGTGCGAACACGCTTGGTAAATGGATTCGAACCCGCGACCTGCAGGTTCAAATTCGAGCACCCTAATCACCAGGCCTTATTGTTAAATAATCAGTGATGTCGAGAAACCCACTTGTTGCGATATTTATATGCAAAAACGGCTCGTTTGGGTTGAGAAAATATTTTACATAGAAGAGCGAACAACGTTTCGACCTTGAAGGTCGTATGAAGGTCGAAACGTTGTTCGCTCTTCTCTTATCTATTTAACAATAATTTATATCCAAAAACGGCTCGTTTGGGTTGAGAAAATATTTTACATAAAAGAGCGAACAACGTTTCGACCTTGAAGGTCGTATGAAGGTCGAAACGTTGTTCGCTCTTCTATGTAAAATATTTTCTCAACCCAAACGAGCCGTTTTTGGATATAAATTATTGTTAAATAGATTAGATTTTGCATCATTCATTTTATAAGATATAATCTAAAAGAATTCGACCAAAAATAGAAACAATAATGTATAATGTGACACACTGGTATGTATTATATTATTACAGCATATTTTATGTCTGAAAACAAGAAAAATCTAAAGTTTCATAAAGGACCAGGTACATTTGACAGACAGGATTCATCTAAACTTAAAGTTTCATAAAGGACCAGGTACATTTGACAGACAGAATTCATCTAAACTTAAAGTTTCATAAAGGACCAGGTACATTTGACAGACAGAATTCATCTAAACTTAAAGTTTTATAAATGACCAGGTACATTTGACAGACAGAGTTCATCTAAACTTAATGTTTCATAAAGGACTAGGTACTTTTGACAGAAGTAGTTCATCCAAACGCCCTCGGGCCTCTCTGCCATCTTTGGGTCGAAGTAAGACGTAAATAGTCTTCACACTACTACAGGAATATAACAGTTTTTGTACCAAAACCTGAAAAGAAGAAAAACAACCTTTTAATCTCACCGACGGTAAATTTAAAATCATTATTTTCTTTTGAGGACGTCGTTAAATCATAAGAACATGACATATTGAATTGTTACAAAATAAGTCCCGATTCCTTACATGCAGGGCCAATTCGTATCTTTCTTTGTTTCTGTTATTTTCTAAGAAAAAAAAAAGATTAAAAAGCGAATATTTTAGTATTTCTTGTCAATATTAAGACAACAACAGCCATTAGCGAGTATAGACACCAACGCTTAACATAGAATAAGTTAGCAGGTTTTTACGTGATTTTCTGTATAATACGAATGCTACCTTGAAGACCATCAGGAAGACCTCTTCCCCACCCCTGCTGTTCCCGTCCCTTCTTATATGTGTATTACGAAGATAGTTAATTATTTCTATAAATTTCAATAGATAAATAATCTGTCCTCTGATTTTGTTTGTTTTAACTTTTTTTTGGCAACCTAATAAATATATTCTAAACTAGTTATGACCCACCAAAAAGCACATTGAATCGTAAGCACACTGTGTTCTTCAATATAATATTTGTTATTGCGCAGCAGCTGTGGTATGTTTTAAACTAGAATTGTGCTTTCATTCCATCTGTAAATATCACAAACAATGTATCATAGTTTCTATGTTTAAACAATATTTTCATTTATTTTGTTGTTCACGAACCAGTTTTCGGAGAACACCCGTTTCGGTCACTGTGCACCTAATTCTCCAGTTAATGTCATTAAATTGCGAGACTTTTGTTTTTACGAAACTTTCGTTTAAGCTCTTTACTCAACCATCTTTCTTATCAGATAAATTTTACAATTATATGAACTTACAATGAGTTTTAACATTAGCATAGTTTGTGAAGGTTTTCTTACCGCTTGATGCTGATTTGATAAAGCTCTAAACTTACCTGGTTCCACATTTAAGGTTCTTGATAAAGTTCGAATGTTAATTTTTTAGATTTTGTAAGGAAGAAAACACGTTTCGATTTACAAGTGAGCATAAAATATGACTCGATAGATATTTCTAAAAATTAGTTTCCACACTCAATGCTTGATAGTTTTATACAGTAAAATTAATCAGTTTGACCCAACATGGTGACTGCATATCCTAGTCTTGATTGACCGCTGAAAACTCCTATATTTTTCAGCTATGAGGACGTTTAACCGCGGAAGTCAACCCCCCAGTATTCCCGTTGTAAACAAAAGTGCACAACATTCTGGCGTGTTTAGTATATCTCACACTATAATTAAAGTGTCAGTTAAAAGTCTGTATCTGCGTGTGGGTTTCAGTGCTAAATAAAAGTTTGTTTAATTTTCGATTAAAGGTCGCCCAATTACTCGCGCAAACCCGATAGTTCCACTGAAGATGGTTGTGGTTGACCTTTTACCTGGTCGTTTAGCTCACGTGCTGCTTAAGGCGCTATTCAGGCTAGGAATATCACTGTCAATAACAGCTTGTTCTTTTTTTTTTGTAAACGTTATTTAATAAATTTAACAAAACGTATCTCACGAGTGTGTACACCTTTGGTTTATATTACACACACCTTATCTCACGAGTGTGTACACCTTTGGTTTATATTACACAAACACCTTATCTCACGAGTGTGTACACCTTTGGTTTATATTACACAAACACCTTATCTCACGAGTGTGTATACCTTTGGTTTATATTACACAAACACCTTATCTCACGAGTGTGTACACCTTTGGTTTATATTACACAAACACCTTATCTCACGAGTGTGTACACCTTTGGTTTATATTACACAAACACCTTATCTCACGAGTGTGTATACCTTTGGTTTATATTACACAAACACCTTATCTCACGAGTGTGTACACCTTTGGTTTTTATTACACACACACCTTATCTCACGAGTGTGTACACCTTTGGTTTATATTACACACACACCTTATCTCACGAGTGTGTACACCTTTGGTTTATATTACACAAACACCTTATCTCACGAGTGTGTACACCTTTGGTTTATATTACACACACACACCTTATCTCACGAGTGTGTACACCTTTGGTTTATATTACACAAACACCTTATCTCACGAGTGTGTACATCTTTAGTTTATATTACACAAACACCTTATCTCACGAGTGTGTACACCTTTGGTTTATATTACACAAACACCTTATCTCACGAGTGTGTACACCTTTGGTTTATATTACACAAACACCTTATCTCACGAGTGTGTACACCTTTGGTTTATATTACACAAACACCTTATCTCACGAGTGTGTACACCTTTGGTTTATATTACACAAACACCTTATCTCACGAGTGTGTACACCTTTGGTTTATATTACACACACACCTTATCTCACGAGTGTGTACACCTTTGGTTTATATTACACAAACACCTTATCTCACGAGTGTGTACACCTTTGGTTTATATTACACACACACCTTATCTCACGAGTGTGTACACCTTTGGTTTATATTACACAAACACCTTATCTCACGAGTGTGTACACCTTTGGTTTATATTACACACACACCTTATCTCACGAGTGTGTACACCTTTGGTTTATATTACACACACACACCTTATCTCACGAGTGTGTACACCTTTTTCTGGTTTATATTGCACACACACACAATTATCGCATGTCTTCGGACAACTCAAAATCTAACATAATTTTGTTTGTTTTTTGTAGAAAGTACTAGTAATGATTAATGTCCGTCATGTGAGTCTTGTACAAATACAGTTTAGGACTTTATATGGTCGGTGTCCGATGACGGCGTCCATTATTTCTCTTGACAGAACTTGGTCTTACAGCTAACCCCTAGTTACCCTACATATTACCCGAGAGTTTCTAGGGACAGTTTTGTGTTATTATCTCAGAATATATTAACTTGTATAATAGTATCTAATTGTTGTCGGCATGAAATCTGAGACGTGTACAGCCAATCTTTGGTTCTTGGTTGAGTAGAATCTGTGATTTTCTAAAACCAGCCTCCAATTCTTGTTTCTATATAACTTGTCATATTTTAGAACCAACCTCTATTTATTGATTTATTAAAAACCCTTTATTAAAATATATCTCTTAGTTTACTTTTAGGTCACTTCAGTGTTTAAGATATAAGAACAGTTATTATATAATTCAGGTTTATCATATGAGTCCTATTCGTACTTTATCATTAGCAAACCTTATTCTCAAAATTTCAGTATCTTTATAAGTTGCCTCTTAATATACTATACTTCTATAATTAAAAGGTTTACTTCTGTTCAAGCGAAGAGCTAGGCTGTCCACAAGACAGGTATCGAATCCCGATTTTAACTTTATGCTGTCGTTGTTTGTTATTAAACACAGAGCTACTTGAAAGGCTATATGTGTTCTCCCCACCACGGGTATGGAAAGAGGGCTATATTAAAAAGATATAACAAGTTTTAAAATGAAACTACATTATGTACGTGCGTGTTTTATGTTTTAAATCAAGAACACTTTCAATCTAATACATACCTTTCCCACAAATCCCGTAGCTCCAGTTACGAGAACAGCACGGTTTCGGAAGAATGCTCCTATTTCAGAGTCACAGTTACTGTTAACTGGATGTGATGAGAGGGAACCTACTGGATCATTATGTTCCATGGTGCTGACCGCTTCGGACGGTTATTCTTTATCTAAAACAATGCACGTGTTTTCAAAAACAAGCATATTCTCACATATTTATTTATTACCAAAAAAAAAAAAAAACTTTTCTAAACTTTGCTGTCCATCGAAGCAGGCCGGCTCGGTATAGTCAAGTGGTTAGGACTTGCAATATGAGGGTCACGGGTTCGAATCGTTGACCCAAAAAACATGCTCACTCTTTCAGAGGCGTGGATGTTATAATATGACCAGTATTTGTTGGTAAAATAATAGTCCAGGAGTTGGAAGTGGGTGGTGATGACTAGCTTCATTCTTTTTAATCTTACGCTGCTAAATTTGGGACGACTAGAGCATATAGCGCTCATGTAGCTTTTCGCAAAATTAAAAACAAACAAAAAAATGAGGCAGGTCTTCCCTTTTCCCCCGTGGCTCGTTAGAAAGTCTGAAGGCTTATAGCGCTAAAAGATAGGATTTGAATGCGCATTGTGTAACGTTTTCTTTAATAACAAGAACCAAAACAATGCGTTTGTACCACATCAAACGCGGATGTTAAATTCGTGTCGTGACGGAAACGAACGAAACTTTCTACTTTTCTAACACGCGAAAACAAAACCCTATGAGTGCGCAAGAAAGAAACAGCGTATCGTATCTCTCGGCGTCGAAGACGCTATTTTTTCCCCAAAATATGTCTCAAAAATTTACCCTACGTCTTCCAAGCCGAAAATGACATTGTTCACAGGCCTAAAACAGAGCCTAGAGGGGTGTTTCGATACTAGACAGTAATTCAAGCCCCTCTATACGACCCAGAATGAAATATATAAGTGACTTAGGTTTAAATAACAAATAAATAAACAAGAACAGGTCACCGTGCTGTAATACCGACATTCTTTTTAACTCCCCAGGCTTAGAATAATGTTATTACTGATAATCATACATTTTTTCTAGTGATAATATAAAGTACACAAAGGTAGATATGATAAGTCCACAAAAAACAAGAAGTCGGCAAGAGAAGTTACGTACGGTAAATCACTAGACAATCCACACGGTAAATCACTAGACAATCCATGAAACATCTTGGTAAGCTCGGTGGAAGTGCTGAGACCTTATTCTTATATTTATCTTTTTTTTCAAAATTTAGCTAATCAAAATGGGGGTGCCGGGAAATACGGTATGTCAAAGTAACAAAAACCGTTTTCTTGATGACGAGAAATCCACTTGAAATAAAAATGTATCTCAGATCGTAACCTAAAGATCACCTAGGAAGGTCGAAACGTTGTTCTCTCCTTACCAATAAAAGTATTAAAAACCATGTTGTAACGTCTCACGAATTCTCTAAACATCAACAATTCCTCATACAAGTTTGTAACACCAGTAGAGCTCTCTATAATATATATTTTTTTCTCTATATATTCAAGATGTATTGACAGGGCACGTAACATCGTAGTCTACGTAAATTAAATAACGAACGGTGAAGGTTACTTCTACGTTGATTACAATGTTTATTGTTCGCCTTGTATATACGTATCGAAGCGCAATAACAGAAATGGATATTGTGTTGGAACACAACCTAATTGTTAGATAGTAGGTTCAACATTAACGCCACTACTAAGCTGTGCGCATGCGTGGCCGCTTAGCAATGTGATCGCTCAAAAATTAACCACTTGTAATAGTGCCAAGTACAAGACTACAATTTGAAAAATATTATGTCCAAATGTAAAAAAAGAAAAGAAAGAAAAAAGTGCGTGACGGAAAACCGGTGCTCAGAGAAACTTAAAGTCTGTCCTGTACAACGAAAAATTATAGTGAGCATTGCTTAAATTACCAGTAAAATTTATAAAATGGGCCTTATACGATAATTTTTATTTTCGTATTCTGACCCACTTTAATCATGATTTGTAGGCACGTGCCATGCTTCCATTGGAATTCGGAGTTGTGATACATATACGTTACTTTGAAATAAATATTACCGAACTGGGAACACTCAGCGAAAAGAAATGAGGTTAAACCGAAACAGGTTAAACAAGATTCACTTTTCTTCGCCTACTCAGTAGCATGTAGCTGGACTAGTGGTTCGTCCTGTACAGTCAGCTATGATCGTTTCTACACGTTTCGCTATTTCAACGCGTACTGTTGTTTGCTTTTCTCATTTTTACACGAATGTAAATATCTTTTTGTTGTTGTATGGAAGTTGTGAAAAGCTACACGATGGCCGTCTGCACTAGTCTTTTTTTAGTTCTAAACTTATAGAACAGAGAGAGAGAGAAAAAACAGCTAATTAACAAAATCCGCCAACGTTTCTCTAATTGGTTTCTGGAATTTGAAACGAGACGTAAACCATTAATATGGTTTACAGTCCCGCAAGGCATATCCGCTTCAAAATTAATGGAATAATAAAGGTTAATTTCCCAGTGGCATAGCGGTATGTCTGCGGACTTACAACGCTAGAAACCGGCTTTCAATACACGTGGTGGACAGAGCACAAATAGCCCATTGTGTAGCTTTGTGCTTAACCACAAACGAAGAATCAAACCAGCGGCAAGTCTACGAACTCACAACGCTAAAGTCTGGGTGTTCGATTACCCGCTGTCTACATGCAGATAACCCCATGTGGCTTTGCTCTAAAATAAAGAAACAAAGCATTGGCGATGGACCTATACTCAAGCTACACTTTAACAAACAACAAAAAACAATATAAATAAAAGCCTAGGTAAGTCTAGATTCTCCTGCATTATGTGGTGTTAACGTTTATTTGTTGAAGTTTGTTCAAAACTACTTGAAGACTATGTAGGTTAGCCGTCCCTAATTTAGCATTGATATACTAGAAGGAAGGTAATTATACCACCCCACCCACCGCCTACTGTGAGCTGCTGTTTACCAAAGATAAATAGGATCGACCGTCACAGAATAATGCCCCTTCGATTATGTAATGGCTAAAACATAATTCTAATAACAAACACACGAGACTGGTGTTACATAGAATTGCCCCCAACGGCACAACGGTACATCTGAAGACTTATAACAGTAGAAACCGGGTTTCGATACTCGTGTTGGGCATAACACAGATAACTCAATGCGTAGCTTTGTGCTTAACTACAAACAACCAATTGAAATAAAACAGATGCAACCTTAACCAAATTTCTCATGTCTTCGGTATCAAACATATAACTTGACATTTATAACATGCTAATATCCACTGGTGTAGCTGTGGATGTAAACACGTCACCCAAACCTTATGTCAGTATCGTTAAAGTGCACATTAAACAAGCGTTAACAATTTTATTAATGTGGAGAAATACAACTCACCTCTTTCAGTCAGTCATTTGATTTCCGTCTTCTTGGTTTGCTAGATCGGTAGTTGGCTGAATATAAACTGGATAGCTCACTTTTAGTAGCCCAGATGACGTAATCTGTGTGAAAAACAAGTCAACTGCGCGCTTATCACTTACACACCTTTCTCTGCCAGTACCTAATGATCACAGACTTGAGCAAAAAGCAGTCGATGATGGAACAGGTTAGTTTATTTGTTTTGTTGAATTTCACGCAAGGCTACCCGAGAGAAGTGAGAGCTATGTGTGCTAGTAGGCCTTTCTGTTTAATTGGTTAAGTAAAGAAAAGACATCTAGCTATGCTGGTTATTGTCAACTGTTGGGCGATACTTCTCAGACTAAATAATTGGATTTGATCATTACTCTTATAACGCACCCATGGCTCCAAAGTATGGAGCGCAAGATTTTTTCCTCTCTAGCAGTAAAGGGACATGAACACCGAACTATCAAATCACAGTCCGGCATGCCCACCACTAGGCCCAACAAGGTATAAAAACTGTAAAGCAACAATTCTTTGTGGGCAGAGCACAGATAGTCCATTGTGTAGCTTTGTGCTTAATTCCAAACAAACAAATAAACAAATTATTTTAAATGTAGAAAAAGATATGTTATTATCAAAAACTATATCTTTAAAGCACTATTCCTAAAACGTTTAACACTATACATAAGATCTAACGCAGGAGAACGCGAGGGCTTATAAAACTTGCGATCTTGCACTGGTTCGTAAGAATAGCATTTTAAACGTTCAATAATAACTTGTTATTTGTTTGTGGCCCGGCATGGCCAAGCGCATTAAATCGTGCGACTCGTAATCTGAGGGTCGCGGGTTCGCATCCCCGTCGCGCCAAACATTCTCGCCCTTTCAGCCGTGGGGGCGTTATAATGTGACGGTCAATCCCACTATTCGTTGATAAAAGAGTAGCCCAAGAGTTGGCGGTGGGTGGTGATGACTAGCTGCCTTCCCTCTAGTCTTACACTGCTAAATTAGGGACGGCTAGCGCAGATAGCCCTCGAGTAGCTTTGTGCGAAATTCAAAAACAAACAAACGTAATGATACACAAAGGGCTACTTGCACTCTGTCCACCGCGGGGAATTGAACCATGTAGTTTAACGTTTAAACCCGCACATTTACAACTGACTAATCTCGGTGGAAACAGAGACGTCTTTGCGTGTTTGAAAGAGTTGGTGCTTGGGTCCTCACGAGCGCAGGAAATTTTGGCATTTTGTTACACTATGTAACAAAATTTTTACTTTTTCTTGTTCCTGGGCAGAAAGTGTCATTTCCGAATTATTTATGCCTTAAGTAAATGGAAAAGTACTATTTTTCTCTTCAAATAAACATTGTGTTATCCCATGGATGGTGGTTTTCTATTCTGATCTTTCAAAGCACTAATAGGGGGCACTGTCAAATAAAGTCGAGCCACGTGCTAGCGATGCCTCTGAGGAGGAAGTAAATTACAGCAAACATTCTTAGCTTGCTGTCTACATCAAGAGACTTTCGGATTTCATTATTTTAGTTGTTTTTTATGTCATTGATTTATGCTATTCTTGACATGGATATATACACTGTATGTTAAACTAAAAAGTCTCAAATATGTCGAGAAGTTTAGAAAATAAATACGTTCCCAAAGTACTTTGATGTATTAATAATTTGTGTTTGACCTAAACCTTCTATACTGGTTGAGCTACCTATGAAACTGCTTTTGTTCCTGCGGTGGTTAAGAAGGAGCTAGTGTTGTAAATTACATTACGGACATAACATACTTCGTTTTCTATTTCACATTGCACTGTAGTGACTAGATTAACTTCGTGTTTTATATACGTGTATCGTTATCATGAGAAGCGCATTGTCCTTCCTTCGTATTCGGCTTGCTTGTATTTAGTAGTTACTAATGACGTATTTGGCCATTATTCCTCGGTGGAACAGCGTTAAAATCCTGACTCGATTACCCGTGATTACCACAACGGATAGATAAACCAATGTGGTTTAGTTCAGCAAACCAACATGTGACCGCCCTCAATGACCTAATATAGCCATGCGGTCATCGTTCAGGACTGTTGACCTAAGGTCTATGAGTCGTATTTTGTGCTCTGCACGTTGGGATTGTGAGATGTGTTAGAAAAGTAACAATCAGTTTCCAATCTTTGGTCAGACAAGAACTCTATGTGCTTCAGTCACGTTTACCTTTCGAAAAACTTCATTTTATCTCGGGTAACCGAACAAAAAAGTTATAAACCAGTCATCCTAAAAAAAGATGAGGTTCTCGTTGTTGCCCGGCGTGGGCAGGTGGTTACATCGCAAGACTCTTAATCTAAGGGTCGCAGGTTCGAATTCCCGTTACACCAAACATGCTCACCCTTTCAGGTGTCGGGGCGTTATAGTGTGATAGTCAATCCCACTATTCCTTGGTAAAAGAGTCTTACACTGATAAATTAGGGACGGCTAACGCAGATATCTTTCGTGTAGCTTTACGCGAAATTCAAAACACAAAGTTTAGACGTTTAGGGAAATTCTCGGGTTCCTCCACAAAATACGCTAAATATACTCGTATATTCAATCCTTTCTTTAGTGACCCAATGTTGAGAATCGTCCTACTTTACGGTATTAGTAATTAGATTCATTTCCGTAATGAATATACGACTGTTTAGAATATACCATTATTTACTGAAAAACTCAATTTATTTTTGGAAGGTTTGGAATCTGTCAAAGAGTTAGGATAAGTTGGCACTTAGAAATCCAGATTTTATATTACTACTGTTAACCAGTTTATCCTGGATGAATATATGGATAAATTAATATACTTGGTCTCTTAGTATATGGAGCATGTTTATCTGTACAATACAAGAAATTTATATTTTTCCATAAATGACAATTTTTCTTCAAGCATAACGTATTGTTGTAATAACTAACCATTTTTTCTCGATCGTAATATATTGTTGTCATAACTAACAAATTTGTCTTCAAGCGAAATATATTGTTGAAATAATTTTTTTCTCAATCGTAATATATTATTGTAATAACTAACAAATACTTTTCTCGATTGTAATATACTGTTGTAATAACTAACAAATTTTTGTCGGTTATAACAGCCTCCGAGTGGCTCAGCGGTATGTCTGCGGACTTATAACCCCAAAAGCCGGGATTCGATACCCGGGGTGGGCAGAGCACAGATAGCCCATTGAGTAGTTTGTGCTTAATTCAAAACAACAACAATGATCGTAATATATTTTTGTAAAACAATGGCAATTTTATTTGAACTACTTTTCTAAAAATCAAAGACTCATTCTTCATGCAATAAAAGTGTCATCTAAGTTATTGTAGTTTTTATATTAGATTTAACCATTCACGATCTAATTGTAAGGTGGCTTAGTGATTAACGTGCTCAGTTGAGTTTGATAGCAAATTCCTAAGGTTCGAGCCGCAGTGCTACTGAACAACCTAGTCACCGAGGTCATTATAACGGTGACAATAAATTGTCGTGTTCAATTAAAAGCCGGACAAAATCCTTGGGGTGGAAGGTGCTACTGACTTGCTGCCTTTCTTCTGGTTGGTGATGTGGTACTCTCACGGATATAATTCATAGGTTTCTTACAGATAATAAGCTTGCTCAAGAAATATATCACAGAGTAAATGTGAATCCCACCTTAAAATCAATCGTTACTTTAAAAAAGTGGAATCAAAGTCTGAAACGCATTGAAAGAATACTTTTTTCTGGAGCAGTAGGCTAAATGGTCAGATTAATTAATTTATTGTAATCCTGCCTAAAAATATTCAATTTGAGGGTAGGCTGGTAGAGATCCTTGTGAGTAATAAAATCGAATCAGGTATGTGCACTCCCGTGGAGCATACGAATATGGCTAATATAAGGGAAAGAATAGTCTCATTGATTAATTCTGCCTAAAATAATATCAAATGTAGCGGCTATTCAGGATTCCTTCTGGTTTATCTTTTTTTTTTAACTTAGTTTCCATACTCTTATGGCAACAACACTTATAAAGTCGTTAAGATCCCTTTGTTCCTTTATTCTCTGTATTAGATAATGTCTGTTCTGCCGAAGAGGATATTGCAGTAACACGTAACATTAAAAGATTAACAACGTGAAATCCTTTACTGGGTGAATTAACGTTGCGTAAAAACCGAACAGCTAACCAATTCTGTGAGATAACAAGAGACACAAGAAGTCGCTGGACAGAAAAACCAAGTTTACATGTTAAATTTACATGTTCCAGAGGTAGATCGTACATGAAATTCATCGTCTTCTAGTCCTACAGATCTCAATCCCAAAAGAGTGAAAGTACAGCATAGTAGAAAAGACTGTCTTGTAATTTTCATTTGTTTGTCAAATAATATTTCCATTTTCACAAAAATTGCCGATTCTCAGAATTGTAAATACTCATAAGAAAATTCAGCTATAAAACACAAACACTCATATTTCTTTATTGAAACAACTGTTACTAAATTCGACACTTTTGAGGTTGCTTTTAACCGAATGTTAGAGTTGACCGTGATAATAACACTTTTTACAACACTTTATCTATACTCGAACCTGGTACCTTTCAGTTTACAGCTCAACGCGAAACACATTCCTCAATGTTTCAAAGCAGTAAGCGGATAATGCAACTTAATCATTCACGATTTTACAAATTTGGATTCTTTAAATATGTACATACCTTTTACCGTAAAATTTATATTTTTGTTTATTTCGCGCAAAGCTACTCGAGGGCTATCTGCACTAGCCGTCCCTAATTTAGCAGTGTAAGACTAGAGGGAAGGCAGCTAGTCATCACCACCCACCGCCAACTCTTGGGCTACTCTTTTTACCAACGAATAGTGGGATTGACCGTCACATTATAACGTCCCCACGGCTGGGAGGGCGAGCATGTTTGGCGCGACGCGAACCCGCGACCCTCGGATTACGAGTCGAACGCCTTAACCCACCTGGCCATGCTGGCCTGTTACTGTAAAATTTAATACAAAATGAATGGTATTTAAAGACTCAATTTTTTTGAGAACTTTTTTGAGAAAATTTCTCGACTTATTTAAAATATCGAAAATCTAATCTTGATTTATGTATCTGTTGTGATTGTTTGTGTGTTTTTAAATAGTCATGAAATACCTGAAATACAATTTACTAGTGTATAACTGGTACAACATTTCTTTTAAAATTGTCACATAACCATAACTTGAACTTGACTACTTTAGCAAAATAAAATGACTTGTAGAGGTATTTATTTAGGTTCATAATTATTTTAGGAGAATAAATAGTAAAGTTTAATTCGTGTACTTAACTCAACTGAACAAAAGACTCGACAAATGATGAAATGCATATAAACAAGTAAACATATTCAGTTATATCTAAATCGCGAGTGAAAGTTCAGTAATTGTGGGTTAATTTAGGCAACTGTATTTTATTGAAAATTTCAAGATCAAAAGTACGTTGATAAAATGTTTCTAAAACGAAGTGAAATGTGCTTACCAGGTATCTTACGTTTGAAAAGGTTTCTACCTCACACACTTTATCAGTTTTATGTTTCGTTTGATGTTGATATTTAAATTGCTTACCTTAAGACAACTTAAGTCATGAGGAGGAAGTGAAAAGTAATCCTTTAAGCTTTCACATACACTGTCAAGGGACATTTCTTTGGACTGACCATTACCATAAGGTTGTCTTTCAAGAATGCTTGTAGCCCCGGGTGCAACTGGAACATATCCACCCATGTCCGTTGAATGTTTTACCAGGTACGGAAGAGCAAAAGCTCCACTCATACTGACAACCACAGGACGTATCAAGTTCAAGGCTTTAACTACGTCGTTAATGAACTCGCCGCGGTCAGAGCGGTCAGAGATGCGTGCCCTTTCGCTGTTACCGAAACCTGTAAATAATATATATACAAACAAGAATCGCGCCGCGTAGACTGCAGGTTAAAGGTCACCAGGATTAAACTTTTGCATAACACATTTATGTCGAAAATAAGAAATACAATTGTAGATTTACACAATTGATAGATTATTAAACATGATCGTTTAAAAACGTTCAATTCCTAAGAATAAAACATGCTAATTAATTACATACTTAACATGATAGCCTATTTCACTACACAAGAGATACACAACTGTGTTTGTACTTTATTCACAACTGGTTAGGGTCCAAAATGGCCAGGTGGTTGAGGCGCTTGACTGGCATCTGAGGGTCGCGAGTTTAAATCCCCGTCACACCTAACATGCTCGCCCATTCAGCCGTAAATCCAATATTTATTGGTAAAGGAGTAGACCAAGAGTTGGCGATGGGTGATGTTAACTATCTACATTTCCTCTAGTCTTACACTGCTAAATTAGGGACGGCTAGCGCAGATAGCCCTCGTGTAGCTTTGTGTGAAATTTGGAAAAACAAACAAAGAATTGAATTTAGGATAAAGGTCTTGACTACCTATCTCTTCATTCAGTGATGAACTGACACCTATATCCAAATATTGTAATGTTAAATTAGGAATGAACTGGAGTCTATATCAAAATATTGTAATGTTAAGTTAGTAATGAACTTGAGTCTATATCAAAATATTGTAATGTTAAGTTAGCAATGAACTGGAGTCTATATCAAAATATTGTAATGTTAAATTAGCAATGAACTGGAGTCTATATCACAATATTGTAATGTTCAGTTAGTATTGTTTGTTTTGAAGTTAAGTACAAAGCAACACAATGGACTATCTGTGCTCTGTTTTGCCACGAGTATCGAAACCCATATTCTAGCTTTATAAGTCTGCAGGTGTACCGCTGTGTCATTTGGGGGGGGAGCAACATGAGTAATGAACTGACGCCTACCTCTAAATGTTGTAATGTTAATTTAGTAATGAACTGACACGTACCTCTAAATGTTGTAATGTTAAGTTAGTAATGAACTGACACCCACCTCTAAATGTTGTAATGTTAAATTAGTAATGAACTGACACCCACCTCTAAATGTTGTAATGTTAAATTAGTAATGAACTGACACCTACCTCTAAATGTTGTAATATTAAGTTAGTAATGAACTGATGCCTACCTCTAAATGTTGTAATGTTAAGTTAGTAATGAACTGACGCCTACCTCTACATGTTGTAATGTTAATTTAGTAATGAACTGACACGTACCTCTAAATGTTGTAATGTTAAGTTAGTAATGAACTGATGCCTACCTCTAAATGTTGTAATGTTAAGTTAGTAATGAACTGACGCCTACCTCTAAATGTTGTAATGTTAAGTTAGTAATGAACTGACACCCACCTCTAAATGTTGTAATGTTAAATTAGTAATGAACTGACACCTACCTCTAAATGTTGTAATATTAAGTTAGTAATGAACTGATGCCTACCTCTAAATGTTGTAATGTTAAGTTAGTAATGAACTGACGCCTACCTCTACATGTTGTAATGTTAATTTAGTAATGAACTGACACGTACCTCTAAATGTTGTAATGTTAAGTTAGTAATGAACTGATGCCTACCTCTAAATGTTGTAATGTTAAGTTAGTAATGAACTGACGCCTACCTCTACATGTTGTAATGTTAAGTTAGTAATGAACAGAAAGCCCACCAGGTACACCATTGCCACAGTCCGGTAGCCCATTGCAGCCAGCACTTGTATTGTGCCCAGGTCCAGCCAGGTTTTGGAAGAAAACGCTGCTCCGTGCAGTAAAAGGATGGAGATGTGGAAATTGGAAGTGTCCTTAGGTAAAGCTTCACGGTAGAAAACTTTGACATTCTGGTTACAGTTATGAGAAAAACATGATTAAAAAAAATAAAACAATAACGGAATATTAATCACAAACACGTTTCGTTTTTTCTTTTTCAGAAAATCGTAACAAAACGTCAAATTAATATGATTACCAACTACTGTTTCCTTTTAAATATAAATATTATATATAAATTACACACTATGTATATATTATATACGGTGGTTTATAATTTCTAAAAATATTTTATTGGTTCTAACAAATGTGAAACTTGAGGCAAAATGTTACTTCTAAAAACATTTTCAGGTTCAACATGAACCCGAAATAAAAATAACTGTGTGAATAATGTATTAATTAAAACACATTGACAAGTAGTTTCTAAGTAAGAACAGGTCTATACAAATTGACAAGTAA
The DNA here is from genome assembly GCF_004210375.1 of Tachypleus tridentatus. Taxonomy (NCBI): domain Eukaryota; kingdom Metazoa; phylum Arthropoda; class Merostomata; order Xiphosura; family Limulidae; genus Tachypleus; species Tachypleus tridentatus. Next base: position 74,278,277 of record NC_134827.1, on the reverse strand, counting down.
AGTTGTAATTTCTAAGTAACAAAAGAAATTCATATCTCACGAAATGTATTACACGTACCTATCCACGCAGTAATGAATGATGAGTCTACATAATATATTCATACACAAAATACAATACTCACTTAGACGTTCAGGTTTAATTCAGTTTTCAATTCACACAATAAAAATAAATAAATGTTATATTTCAAATTATTTTATTAAAGAGTTTATTTGTTTGAAGTGAAGACCAAAGGTTTGTGACGTTGTGAGTCCGCATAGGTACCGCTGTGTCACCGAGTCATAAAAATGTACAAAATGTAAAGATCTATAATTTATTTTGCCTTTCCAATGAGCGTATTTACCGAGCACAAGCTATAACATCATGTAGTATCAGCATCTACATCCACTTACCACAAATAGTGCATTTGGAATAATAGGATCTACATCCACTTATCACAGATATTGCATTTCCGGCAACAGCATCTACATTCCACTTACCAGAAATATTCCATTTGGGGCAACAGCACCTACGTCCACTTAGCAGAAACATTCCATTAGGAACAACAGGCTATACAACCACGTACTTCAAATATTTCATATGGAACAACATAATCTACATCCACGAACTACTTGGTGGATTTGGAATATGAACATAACATAATTCTTCCTAATAATTCAGACATGTTGTAAAGTTATAAATAAATATAGAAGTTGATGGTTATTCAGGTTTAACATAAAACCATTATAATATATTGTGTGGGTATTGGTACTCTTGTTTTTAAAACAAGTCCAAATGGTTACCTCTCGATGTGGATTCCTTTATATGACGAGGGGACCTCGTAGGACCTTGAAGGGAAGAAGGGGATTCTATTGGTTGAGAGGCGTCGGAGGCACTGAAACACACCACTTGGCCGTAAAGTCCTGTAGCTGGGTGAACTTGTGATGCTTTCCCCTAAAGTCAGTCATGTGATCCTGTTGGGCAGAGGTAAACTGAGTACTGGTGTTGAACGTTCTCATCGGGTGTTATGGGCAGTATGTCTGATGCTAGTGTTTGGGTATAACACTCACAAAACTATGGCATAGCGACACTGTCCTAGTTGGGTAGTGTAGCGCGTCCTCTTGTTGGACTCCTTAGAGGGTGGGGTCAATGGGTAATGAATCATTCTGTATTCCTAATGGGTAATAAAAATAATAATCATCAAATTAAAATAAAATTCATTAGTAAACGATCAATCATAAGGACAAATGGCTCCCTTTTTCATTCAGGAGTAACCAAAGGGGCTGATTAGCTCTTCTGAGTTTGTCAAAAAGCTACAATATGAGGAGATCTCAGTTGAAATATCTTAAACACAAGATAGCACACTCCTCATGAAATCGAAGTCCATTGGGAATATGCCTTTCAAGGTTACTCCCATGCTTATCTAAATTCCTCAAGAGGAGTGATCATGAAGAAAGATTTACTTAACATCCCTGAATCGGAGATCCTCGCTTGTTTCTCCAGCCAAGGTGTTTCGGCTGTTCGGACTGTCTCTATTTGTAAAAATGGAACAATCTGGATTACAAACGTTTTGATGTTGCCGTTTAAATTGCTATGTCTGCCTGCCACTATCAAAGCAAATTATCTGTCACATGTTTCCAATGCTAAAGGTTCAGAGATTCTAAAAAATCTTGTTGTAATTCTTTGATACGTGCTCGTTCTGAAGGCTAAGGCCACAACAGCTATGAGTGTCAATCGGACCCACATTGCTCTAACTGTAATGGTTCCCACCCTCCATGTTTTCGTCCTTGCTCTGAATTAGCAAAGGAAAAAGAGGTGTATTTTTTGAAGACCAGAAAAACATTTCTTATCCAGAAACACATAAACTGTTGTTTCCTCTTCCACTTCTGATGTATGCTACTGTACTCCACTCTACTGGTACAGCGGAGGTACAGACAAATCTGTCTAACTCTCTTATAAAGACTTTCTCTCATCATGTAAAGAGTCTTCTGTCCTCCATGGATACAAGTATTAATAAATCTACGTCTTCTCCTGTCTCTTTTGCAGCTTGTACCTCTCTCCATCGGTCCCACCAAAGTGTAGGCTAGTTATTTGATGATGCACTCACTCATTGAAAATCAAATTTCTCCAATATGGACCTGCCTCACCGTCCCGTAGCAGGGTCCTTGTGAGTTAATAGACCTCTTTCTACTAAACAAAAACTAAAAGACACTGCATACAGTTCTTCTACATAATAAAAATGGCTACCTTCGTACAGTGGAACAGTCGAGATTTCTATTTCAGTTTATATGACACTAAAGGCTCGATTGATTTCAATCATCCTGTGTGTCTCTCCTCACAGAAACATTCCTTAGGCCTGTTGCTCCTGTAACCTTTCAGCGATTTTTCTTGTAAAGGAATGACAAATTGTGTGATGGATGAGTTCTGCTGGTTAACTAACTGAAACATAGTTTTGTTTAAGTCCTAGAAGTACCAACTGAAACATAGTTTTGTTTAAGTCCTAGAAGTACGAACTGAAACATAATTGTTAATGCCCTAGGTAAATAATGGAAAAGAATATAAATATGGTAGATTATTCAGATAGGCTGCACTAAAATAATAGGAAAAAACACTGGTAAGTCAGCTTATTGGTGATTTTTGTTTGGGACGTGGGAAACACATAAAACGTAATTTCCAATGAGAATAACGTAACTTTAGAAAAATGTTTACATATGTGACATTCTAGTAGTAAATAATTCCACAAGAGCAGAAAACATGGAATTAACATCTTTCACTCTTTCATCATATTTCCTATTATTGTCGACAACTATAGACGTTTTTGAAACTCCTATAGCTTTGTTGTGACGAATGTGGGTTTTTAATTAAAACTACAAAATACACTTTTGATTTGAGGGATGTCACTGACTCTCCATCCGTTTTGTCAAGAGAAAGTACCAATCTTTAGTAACAAGATAAAGAAATGTTGTATTGTAAACCTGTACAAGTTTGGAATCAGAACAATATAATATCGCTTCAGGAACCACAAAGAGATACAAATTTAGGGAAGATTTGTATTCAATGCAAATGATAATCAACAATGTTTGGTTTTATAAAAATATCGTTGATATACAATAAATCTTGAAATGAGGTATAGTTTTCTTCTAGTGACGAATAACGTGTAGAAATTCAACTGAAGAGAATACTTAAGCAGAGGTTAGGACTATGAAGATGAGTTGTCTGGAAATGATGGAAGTCTAAAGATGGCAGTACGCCTCCACAGTGGACTGTTCCTGTTATTAACAATGTAAAAACAAACCATTCTTAATAGGCCTGCTTTACTCCCAAATAAAAAAACAAAAGGATTGCCACATCAAATCTCTTAAATCTGTTACAAGAACTTTCACAGTTTTTGCAAGGTGCAGTATCAAAGGTACTTTTCAAAGAACCTCCTTCTTCGGTGATCACAGCAGTGAGTCTGCAAGTCTACTGGCTAAAAGCCGGATTTCGATATCCGTGATGGGCATTGTATAGATAGCCCTTTGTATATCTTTATGCTTAAGAACAATCAAAATAATTTGAAATCGTATGCAAAAATTAAAATTGCAATGTAATATCATTGTGCTATTAGAAGTACGAATGGTAAGAACGCAATGACAGATCTCTTGAAATATCCAAATGAGGACAATTTAAGAAGATTGTGTAGTTATATATAAAAATATGAGTTATTGAATAATTTTCTCAAGCCTAAATAAACTTTAGGTAATCTGTAAAAATAAAGCACAACTAATAAAGTCCCTGTGACTGTCACTACGTTCGTTTAATCTTCTGTAGCTTTATGAAATTTATTTGGCTCTATATAATTTTAATTAAACTGACTGAATGTAGAAATAGGAGGATGGTTACAATTCGCCGGTGTTATGACTAAATGTTTATAAATTGCATCCTTCCATATATAATATATCTTTAAATTTTATGACAAGGAACAAACGTTTTCAGACCCGGCATGGCCAAGTGGTTAAGGCACTCAATTCGTAATCCGAGGGTCGCGGGTTCGAACCCCCGTCACGCCAAACATGCTCGCCCTTTCAGCCGTGAGGTGGTTGGTGATGACTAGGTGCCTTCCCTCCAGTCAAACACTGCAAAATTAAGGACGGCTAGCGCAGATAACGCTCGTGTAGCTTTGAGCGAAATCCAAAACAGACCAAACCTATCCAGAATTTTACATCAGAAAAATCGAAAGAAAATTATAACTCAGATTCACTGAACATAATAATGAAAAACTCTCCCATGTTTTCCACCATTGTAACTCAAAAATCCACAGTATATCCACAAAAAACAGTGTAATTTTAAACAAAGAACCAAATAACGATAAACAAAAGTGAAGGAAGCTATTTTAATTGAACAAAACAACCCCGCCCAAAAACCAACACCCAGGGTACTTAGATACCTATACCATGTTGTGAAGCAATCTCCAGTCATGTGACCTCTTTATTCTTTAGTGTATATATTACTGTGTCACTGTAAACTACTTGTACCTGATAATGAAATAATCAAGTCGAAACGGTGTGCATTTATAATAAAGTTTTATTCGTTACTAAATCAAAATGTTTCCAGTTTATTCGACATATCTTTATTCGAAGATCCCTGATGAACAAAATTCCACCTTTTAAAATCATTTAGGCTACAGAGCTTCAAATTTTTTATTTTATTTATTTATGTTTTCTTAACATCATGAATGTATTCAGGTATATCCATAAATTTTTACTCTAATTGTCCTCGCAGTTAACGAAATTTTTGTTGTCTGTAAACGTGAGTTAATCCTTCTACTATAATTTCTTGGAATACAGCCTATTCAAACATGAAATACATAAGCTTCTGCTAAATGCATAGGAAAGAATTCAGTTAACATTACCCACCGCTAACAAGAAAAGAAAAATTGACCGTCACATTAAAACGCTTCCACGGCTAAATGATCGATCATGTTTGATGGCGGGATTCAAACCCACAATCAGTAGTAGTTCGTGAGTCGAACGCCAGGTGCCCCTAGGTAACAGAATACTGTGTCAGTGTTGAATAAACAATTTTATTGTTTTAAATTAAACTTTGGTTTACTTGCTTTACCCTACCATCCGTGTTCGGTTTATGCTTCACTTAGATAGTTCTGTATGCACGATTTTAAGGCTTATCTGTAGCTAAGTATCACATGAACATGATTCCGTGAGAAAGTCTAAAAAAATTATGTACTACTGTTTCAAACTGTGACAGTTTTGTAAATGACTACCTGTTTGTATTACCTACCTAGGAAGTTGCAATATTACCAATCATGTTGTTTAATATGATATAAAATAATAATCAGTAAAAACTATCTTTACCATCAGTCAAAATTATCAAACAGTCCTTCTCACAATTCCATTATAAAAAATATCATTTAAAAGTCAGTTTTGAAACAGTGACAAGTTAACATTAACATTACAGAGTGTTTAGGTGTCTCCATACAGGTAGGTTCTACACATTACATCATATTGCTACATCTATATTATTATTTCAACATTCAGTATAAAGAACTTTACAACAGGATGAAATTACTGGTTTTATATATAAAGCACATAGCAAACTCATATATTCTATTTGTAAAATACGCAAGACTTCAAATATTTTATATATGAAACAAATAGAGAATTCAATATAGATTTGTGAAAATAGTCGCATTATGTCTTCTTTTTTTCTCAATATCACTCACTTTTAATTAAAGTATATGTATCTAACAGGCCTGCCATGACCAGGTGGGTAAGACATTCGATTCGTAATCTGAGGGTCGCAGGTTCGAATCCCCGTCACACCAAACATGCTCGCCGTTTCAGCCGTGGAAGCGTTATAATGTGACGGTCAATCACACTATTCGTTGATAAAAGAGTAGCCCAAGAGTTGGCGGTGGGTGGTGATGACTAGCTGCCTTCCCTCTATTTTTGCACTGCTAAATTAGGGATGGCTAGCGCAAATAGCTCTCGAGTAGTTTTGCGCGAAATATACAACAAACCAAACCAAAATCATATCTAACAAGTATTCAATTACAGTACTGAACAAAAGTGTTGTCCCCCGCTGTTACAGTGGTAAGTCTATGGATTTACAATGCTAAAATCAGGGGTTCGATGCCCCTCGATGGGCTCAACAGATAGTCCGATGTGGCTTTGCTATAAGAAAACACAAACACAAAAGTGTTAGGACAAGAAAATATTTTGTCATTCTTTCCATTTTGTGGGGCTAATTCTTCCATGTCACCACGTAGGAAAACTCAAATATTTTATACCTAAAACAACATGGTAATACTTTACTGTTGACAACCGATGAATCAGTATGAGAATACTTGTCATTCTTTAGAATTTCCGTAAACTTGTACCAAGGACATATCATAAGGGTTTTGCTTGAATGAACATACTGTTTAAATTTAAGGTCTGAAATAACTGTCATGGTGCCCAATGCAGTGTGTTAACTATATAGAAAGAAGCTAGTAAGGAACTAACAAATGGTACCGGTGTATGTTAGAAATCAATTTAATAACACCCCACAAATAAACATTCATGCAGAGAGTGTTTAACACATTATATTAAGATTTATTTTCATGGCTCAAAAAGCTTAGAGAATTGTTAGTGGACCAGAGAGTTCGTACAAAAACTTTACGTGGTTCTGATTGGACTCTCCAGCATATTGCTTCAGAATTTAAATATTCTCCTAGAACTGTCAAGTACACCCTAGATCATGAGACTGAAACAGGTAAATTAGGAAATAGGAAAGGAAGAGGAACACCTAAACTCAGTTATACTGATGTTAAGTATCTTTGTTTATGCAGCTTTCAGGAGATATCACTACACGAGATAAACAGCCATGAACCAAATGACAAAAAAGTGTCCTGATATACAGTGTAAGGAAGAGACAATGAGAATGAAACATTTGGTTGTGAAGTAGTTAGAAAACCTTTACTTATATCTCCAATCATCATGAAGAGACTGAAATCTGTTAAAAAATACAAAAACTGGACTGCTAATGATTGATAAATGGCTTTATGAGTGGATAAGTCCAATTTTGAAATATTTGGTTCAAAATGTAGGTCGTACGTCCGACGGAGGAAAGGTGAAAGATACATAGTACCAACCATGAAATATAGGTGGAGTCAGTATAATGGCATGGAGGTGTTTTTCTGTTAATGCAACAGGAGATATTTGCAAAATAAATGGAATAATGAACCAGTACAGATATCATCAGATACTGATATGTCATGGTATATTCAAGGTTTGGGTATTATTGGTTAAGGATTCTACTACCTAGAAAATAACTACCCTCTTTCAAACATTAAAAAAGAAACTGCTGGAGTCATTTTAATGATACAATGACCCCATAGAGCCCCGATCTCAACCAGCTTAAGTACATCTGGAACATGATGGATCAAAAATTACTTCTAAAGAAACTTTATAGAAGTGTATTACAGACATTTGAAGTAAATTCCCAAAGGACACTTTTATTGCATGTGTTGCAACGATAGTTGAAAGACTATCTGCAGTTATTAAACCAAAAGGGGGACACAAAATATTAGCTCTTTACTGAACTCAACACTTCCACTGAGTTTCTGTTAAACTATGTTTACTGAACTCAACACCTCCACTGACTTTCTGTTGTACTACGTTTACTGAACTCAACACTTCCACTGAGTTTCTGTTGTACTATGTTTACTGAACTCAACACTTCCACTGAGTTTCTGTTGTACTATGTTTACTGAACTCAACACTTCCACTGACTTTCTGTTGTACTATGTTTACTTAACTCAACACTTCCACTGACTTTCTGTTGTACTACGTTTACTGAACTCAACACTTCCACTGAGTTTCTGTTGTACTATGTTTACTGAACTCAACACTTCCACTGACTTTCTGTTGTACTATATTTCCTGAACTCAACACTTCCACTGAGTTTCTGTTAAACTATGTTTCCTGAACTCAACACTTCCACTGAGTTTCTGTTGTACTATGTTTACTGAACTCAACACTTCCACTGAGATTCTGTTGTACTACATTTACTGAACTCACCACTTCCACTGAGTTTCTGTTAAACTATGTTTACTGAGTTCAACATTTCCACTGAGTTTCCGTTGTACTAGATACAAAGATTAATAGCATTTTGGTGTTTCACCTGTGATTTACCTTCCAGTGTTCTTTGCCAGAAACCTAAAACCTAATCCTTGATTTTGTCCTTACAATTTTGCACAACATTGTATATCGGTAATACTAGGGTTTAAATAATTTGTCTAAAGGAAATAAATCTGTAATGCTGAATAAATAACTTGAATTTCACTGACTGATTACAACTTGTTAAACTTTTACACAAAAACAAAACTTGTTTCCGTTAGTAAAATCCTATAGCTATACTTGTTAAGAAACCATTACAGCCAGTAAGTTGATAATTGTCAAACCTATTGGCATCATTGCGTATATAGGACTCAAGATGGTGCTAATCTAAACTGCTTAAATTGCAAAAGATCTAAATTTTTATAACTATGTGGTTCAAAACTGGTTATGATTACAAGTTGTGGTGTCGGAACATCTGTTTGAAACATAATTTGAGCTAAATTATGTAAAAGAACTTGGAACTTATCGCAGCTTCAGTTAAGTATATGATGTAGTTGGTTATCTTATGTGTAGCAAAAGAAAATGTACTATTTCAAGTAAAGATTAATAGCCATCTTGTCACTACTCTGACATCATCACTTGAACAGTAGATAACCTGGCATGTAAAGCTAATACTTGAAATTAAGTACGTATATAGGCAAATAGGCTTTCATAGCTCAGTGTTAAGCCACCGACACGCAATACAGTTACGCCAAGACTGACTGAAGCACAACGCAACAACGCTATTGGTCTCTTGGAAGCAGGCGAATCTCAATCAGATGTTGCCAGAGCTGTGAATGTCCACCCAAGCACCATCACAAGGCTATGGAATCGTCACCAACAACATGGATCAACTCGTGACCATCCACGATCTGGCAGACCTCGTGTGACCACGCCCGCACAAGATCGCAACATCTGGTTACGTCACCTTCGGGATAGGACCACCACTGCGACGTCTATTGCCTCAACCATACCAGGGCTGCGTACGATTTCCGATCAGACCGTACGCAACCGTCGACGAGATTCTTAGGCCCCATGTGCAACCCATCATGGTGAAGGTCAACGACGTTTTTCAACATGACAACGCCCGCCCTCACACAGCCCGACTCACCACTGTCTTCTTGAGACACCACAACATCAACGTTCTTCCCTGGCCCTCCAGATCACCAGATTTAAATCCCATCGAACATCTTTGGGACGAGTTGGACCGACGTCTGCGACGGCGACAACCTCAACCGCAGACTCTACCTCAGCTTGCAGCAGTTTCGCAGGCTGAGTGGACAGCCATTCCACAGGATGTGATTCGTCATCTCATCGCTTCCATGGGCAGGAGATGCCAAGCAGTTATTGATGCCCACGGGGGACATACTCGTTATTGACGTTGAGTGATGTTAAACTTCACCTAGTGTGCGTGGACTTCGCCTTTGCAGACTTTGGATGTTCAGCAGTGAATGTGCAAAGTTTCACACATGTCATACAGAACTACCCGGAATAAACTTGTTAACAATTTGTCTCATATTTTGCCTTTTGCGTTTCTTTTTTTGAAGAGTATAGTTGAAAATCATTTCACTAGACTGAATCAAACAACAAAACAATAATCAAGGAAATCTACTAACAAATACAATAACCGTGTTTCTGGATTGTAACGTGTGCAGCCAAAAGTAACTCAGACTTATTTTATATTATTTTATAGTAGTGATGGGGCCAGTCAAACTGATGGAATACATGCACAGCTAGGGTAGAAAGAATAATAGATAAATTATAGTTTTACTGAAGGAAAAAAAGCTTGAAATTCACTTAGAAGATTAGCTAATAAAATATGACAATTTTCAGGCACAGAAAAACAATCTGAATCTAACTTTGTCTTCAGAGCAAACTTCGTATATTCATGAATCTTTATTAAAAACTTGTAGTGTTTAGTGATAGTTTGCCTTATTTTATGAAGATACACAAAACACATGAAGCAGTTAGACTGAAACCATGATGGTGACTTTGGGGTTACTAACTGGACTGAATCAGCTAAGTCTGCAGCAGGTGGATTAATAAGCACTAAATCTTTATGTAGTTATTTTTATTAACATCAGTTCTCTTAAGTATTTTATGAAGAATTTAAATAAAAGGGATAAAAAGGTGATAGACAGTTTAAAACCACAAAAAAATACCTTACTTTGTCAGGAAATAATCCCTCCAGACAGTTTATCATCTCCTCACAGGCAATAAGGTGGACTGCGAGATCGGCTGTAACTACAATTTCTACTTCGAGAATTCCTCCTCGCAGGAGATCGGAACCTAGATCATTATCGGTTTACTTAAGAATAGGTTTCAACTATCCCATCTCTTCATATATATCATTTATTTATTGATTTTTATGCCCATGCTTTTATTATTATTATTATTATAAATCAAATGTAAATACATATAAAGTTTTGTTATTTAATAAGCATTAAGACATACAAAAAGCCATTTGTTTAACTGTAACTTTTAGTATTCTACACTTTGTAACTGGAATAGCATATCTGATATAAATAAACAAAACACTGTTTTAAATATGTTAAATAAAGGGGATAGAATATTTCATACTTTGAACATATATTTTATCACCAATGTATTAAAACTTTGATGCCATCTGCATGTAACACCTAGGACATAATTCAGAAATAAAATGTTCACAGTTATGTGCTTTATATCTTTTATAGAGAGTATATAATGACGCCCCTTTACCCAACTTGTTAGTAAAGTAAGTATTAACAACAAACAGTTTCTTCTTCTGTTAACCTGTTCCAAACACCTACCATAAAGCCTACTGAAAATCACCACTAATATCAACAATTCTTACTGGTATTTTTAAGAAGATAAAAGAAATTAAATTTTACTGGTATTCAAAGTCAAACTTAAAAAACAAAACAAAAAGCATTATAGCACAAGTTCTGATGACTAACATCAAATATGTAAAAGTTATGTTTACAAAATACCTATGCCAACATTAATATAACACTGTATGTTTAAGATTCCCACTTTGACTAAACTTGACCCCTGATCTTCAAAGGTTAGCTTAATCATATCTATAACTTCGTACCTAGTATCTGTTGTAGAAGATTTGTTTTAATATAAGATGAATGGATATTGACAAGTCCAAAAGTTTGGGAAAGGCTTATGTACCACTGATCTTCAAAGTTTGTTAAACCTAACACTTTGTGTGTATTACCTTCTATACAAGTTTGATCAAAATCCATCCATTCAATCTGGTGATAGTCCTCTCAAAAAGATCAATATAGACAGACAAATGGATGGGAGGAAACCATGCTTTGTATTTTTGAAGCATTGGGAGAAAAAATGGTCATAGTTATGATGAAACAGATAAGACAAGAAAAAGTTCAAATTTTTAAGATAGTTCTAACATTGTCTCTTTTAACTTTTGCACAAAATAAGATTCATAGTAGGTTTTAAACAACTGATTCTTAAAACGGCATCACAACCTTTCATAAATAATGAGTAAAAATATATTACACAGTCTTTAAGTGAAATGTTTAAATTAATAGCAAATAACATGATTAAAATAATAACAATAAAACAGTAACAGAATACTATACACGCATTATACTCTACTATTTGTAAACATAATAAAGAAAAATCTCGAACAATACCAGTAACTCAGGAGAATGTGCCAAACTACAAGATGACAAGGTGAAGTATCATACAACTTTTAAAATAGTATATGAAACTGCAGTTTGGTTTGAATTTTGTGTGAACAGTCTGTGATAGTCATCCCTAACTTAGCACTAGAGGGAAGGCAGCTAATTAACATCACTCACTGCCAACTATCTGTCTGCTCTTTTACCAACAAATAGTGGGACTGACCATAACAATATAACATCTCTATGGTTAAAAGAACAAGCATGTCCAGTAACAGGGATCAGACCCTGTGACTCAAAGACTGAATTAAGCACCTTAACCACCAGGCTTAAGACACTGTACATGAAAGTAAGATGGTAGGTAACACCATGATATAATATATCTTTACTCCATTACTAATTTAAAATTATAGTTATTAGCAGCCACGTAATTAAATATTAATTATACCAACTTGTATTTTATAAAACTGATTGATCAAAATTAAGGTACCTAATTTTTGCTTATTACAATTATCCAAGTAATAGAAATATTGCTATTGTGATTTCTAATCATTTATGTTACAATACAGAAAAATTAGTGTTTCCATATGTTAATATTTCCTACTTGTTCAAATATACAAGTTTTGTGTATGAGTAATTGATTAGTTGAATGCTTGCAGTATTCTTAGGTGAAAAGCATGTGTACAAAAGGCATAGAAATAATGATTAGCAAGGTGCAGGGTGCTATCAGAAAAATAAAGAACAAACAGTTGGGTACTCAATCACCTAAACACAAAAGTACGAGTGAGCACTGCATGGCACACAAAGTGTCATCGGTTGCTTGTTACATTGGAGACACAATACCACAAGTGAAGAGATTCAAAGGTATATTGAGAGACTACATTACGTTTCTGCTAACATTTGTGTAAGAATAAGGTTCCCTGCAGTGCAGTGTACCTTGTGACTATCAAGAGCACTTGAAATTGTTCGAACATTTATAAACTAGGTGTCTAAGTCCAGGTAACAGTGCTTTGAGTCTAGAGGAAATTTTTACTTCAGTTATCAACAGTTTGGAAGTAGAGACAGAATAGCAGAGAGATAAGGTGCAAGGTTTATAAAAACTTGTTACTGAATCCATCTTTGCTGGTACAGATGCATAACCTTCTGCCAATATTTACTCTTTCATGACCCCAGAGACCGACCTCATAAATATTTTGTGCTTGTTATGGTTTTGTATTATAGCTTTTAAAACAGTAAGTATATCTTTGTAAAACTTTGAATGTTGACTGTCCTACTTGCAAAATAATTTTAAGATGAAAAATACTTTTATGCCTCAAACTTTTCTAATTTTGCATGCAAAATCTGTATAACCTCCAGATAATTATCACACATTTTTATTTTTAAATATTTTATCAGTTATTTCCATTATTGTATTCCTACATTGGTTTCGTTAATTATACCAACCTCATAACAACCAGAAAAATCGAGGAAATAGATATAAGTTACTTTTTTCATTGTAAAGTGACTACAAATTAACACAAACCCTCAAGCACAATCATGTCAAGCACACATGAACTTGGATAAAAAGGTTTCCACTTCCACCACAACATGCACCATCCTTTCCATCTTCATCCAAGGACCATTTCTGTACTAGAAAAGCATGTTGAGATGTGTTCTGGTGACAAATTATTGTACAACAATTAAGTGCAAAGTTTCTAAAAAGATTCAGACCTTCTAATTTGCAAGAATATTTCAGAAGTGGTGCTTTGTTGACATTATGTTTGCTTAAAGTATTGTAGGTTAACAGCAGTTTTAAAAATATCAATATAAGCATTCCTATTGATGAGCCACATTCATTTTAGAGGTTATTTTCCATTTATTTCAAGTAAAAAAAAGATTTTGGAAAGCAGAATTAAAAAATATCTTCCTCCCCTGAAGAGGTGTTTAAATTTCACTGTCATCCTTAGACAGTGTTTAAACTGACAAAACACATTCTTAAAATTTTTATATCATTAAAAAGTAGTTTAATGAGTAATCACAGAAGAAGAGATGTACTATGAAAAGCAAAGGGTTTCTAACATAACAGAAAAATTATTCCTTTATTGAGTGAAACACCCTAAAACACTTTCTTACATCCCATCCAAAGATCTAATGGCATTCTCAGCATCTCTGCTGTCTTCCTTCAAATTCAACAAATGCAAATCCAGGAGGGTTTTGAGCAACCCAAACATTTCTAAGTGGACCAAATTTGCTGAATGCTACCTCTATGTCATTTCTAGCTGCTCCACTGTTAAGGTTTCCCACATATACTTTACAGTCCAAGTTCCATTCTCTATAGCGAGACATATATATTCATACAGGGGAAAAAAACCATTATAAATTAGACCTTTCCAGTTTTAAAAAAATCATTTCAATTTTACTTCTTTTTATAAGAAGAATCAATTTTCTTTATTTTCATAATTCTAAACCAGTATCAGAAATATAATTCTTTGCTTTGCATTCAGTACATGTCTTTCCAAGACAGTTTTTAAAATGCCATTCCGAAATAAACATCACACAGACAAATAAACGGTGAAGCCATCATATAATTACAGCCTAGCAAAACATAGAAAAAAAATTCCTGGTACATTAAACACAAAAGATTAAAGAATTGTATTGTTGAAAATCACACATCCATGTTATATACAGTTCGGTAACATACATTGCAAGATCATGAAATTTACTACAAGTACAATTAATGAGACTGTTTCAATTCCCGTTTTATCAGTTCCAGTCTAAGCAGTACTGTGAGCCTATACTTTTCTCAATTAATTCATTGTCAAGTAATTAGCAAATAAACCAGTCAACTATACTTACACCACCTGACCTCTACAATGCAAGTTTTCCTAATTGTGATAAAACATTTCTTAGTGGCTGTTCATCAATAAAATAGAAATCACAATTTTTTCCATGATTAACACAACTATAGCACCTAATACTTCACTGTTTTCATCATTCAAACTGTAACTTTTAATAATATTTTTTCTTTCAATATAGGGGTGACCATCAGCAGTTGGGTACTGTTGACTGTTGATCCAGTTTCTTATGGCCTAGACACATCAGTTTGTGCTTAAAAGGTCATCTTTCAAGTTTTGTGAAATAGATGAAGTAAAAAAAAATATTGTTACATCTTTGTAGTATATAAAATATAAAATGCAGTCATCCCAGCTAACTTTAGAGAACAATGTTACCATCAGCAGTCCCAAGTTTATTAGTGACAAAAATCATGTAGTAACCATTTACCAGTGCCTTCAAAGGTTAAGATTCATACTTGTGAACAACAAAAACCTTGCCATCACCATCCTTTCATGGCCCAATCACAGTTTTTTTTTTTCTTATCTTGAACATAGAAAAAAAAAAGCTCTTAAGTGGCATTATCCTCCAAGCATTTCTTAAAAGAACTTTATATTTCAACCATATCCCTGGGTTCCCTTCCTAATGTGGTAGCCTTTTCATAGATTAAAATGGTTAAGAAAATCACTCTGAAGACATGTGTTTGGTTATTCACATGTCATGTAATGTAGTATGAGTACATAAGGGACCATTTCTAAAAAGGAGAATTTAACAGGGTCACATGCTTGATTCAGTACATAAGCCACTTCTTAGAAAAATTAAAAGATACAAGGTTCTTATTTTATATTATACGTTGTTGATATCAGTAATTTCAGTTTCTAATTTGTATGAAACTACAGACTTAGTATGTTTACATCACAAACAATTAATTTTAAACTGTTGCATTCAACATAACACGTGACTCACTAAAATCTGTATTTAGATGTGTTCTTTTATTCAAGTCATATATAAAGTTTGAATTATAATCTACAATTTGACTCCAAAACTTATTGACTTAAGTTCATAATTATAGAGGTTTTGCGTGAACCTATTAGTGTCACGTGACCACAACAAGGTTTGTAAACATACCGCCATATTGGGTGGCAAGTGTCCCGCATGACTGAACGAGTTAACAACTGCTGTATTCAGTACTATTCACATGTAAATGGCTGCCGCTGTCTTTTCATCACTTGTAGCACATCTGACAGGTGCTGAAAAGGCCAGGTATGAGGAAAAAGTGAAGGAACTGGGTGTAGGAGACCCGTATATGCTCCCGCCACGTGTATTTACGCCAGTAATATCCAGCCAAGACAACGTTGCTCAGAGTCAGACTGTTGCCGCAGTAGATCTGCCAAATATTACATATGGTGACATTTATATATATTTGATAAACAGGACTTCCACCTATACACATGAAAGTCTAAAAAGGTTACAAAAACCTTGATGCGTACAAGTACTTTGTGGCAGGATTTGTACAGAATGTCCAGGTAACCAGGGCAACGTCGGATGAAGTCATCATTACAGCAAAGGTTTGTACATCATGTTATATTACATACATGTATCATGTACTCTGTATGATAGATTTAACTACATTTTAGACGAAGACTGAATACTGAAGTAAAGTAAAACCCCCCATAAATGGTTCAGTATTTTTGTACTACATGTGTACTGACTGTTGTCAAAGCTCTAGCCTAGGAACACTTCTATACATGTTTGTATAATGATATTAAGACACCTAATTGTCTAGGCTGTTTCAAAACTTAATTTTTGATTTATGTCTCAGTTGTATATTGTGATGTACACAAGTCAAAATTATCACATGTAGCTTCAAGTTCATCAGCAGAATCAGTACAGCTGCTATCAGTGGCAGCAGTGCCAGCAGATTCTATGAAAACAAGGTCAAGCAGCCCAGCAGCAGCTTCATGTCTCTTTTGTTGTTCTTTTCTCCTTTTGGTCACTTCTTTCCTGTTTTCATATTTACATAATTCAGCAGCTTTCTTTCTCTTCAGGGGAGAACGTGTAAAATGAAATATGGAAGGTACATAGTCAGGTGATAGGGGATCATCACTCTTCGTCCCTGAAACAGAGTACAATAATTTAGTTAAGATACAGATCTACAGGCATCATCAGATAATATTTATATATATAACAGATACACTGTACACTTTTAACTATATATATGTATATATAACTGAATATGCTGAACATTGTTTAACAACTGAATGTACAGCCAACAAAGTAATTATTTGCACACTTTTTAATCTTGTGCCAGTTGTGGTTTTCTGATGAATCACTTAAATTGGTCCTTTAAGAGATATTAACATTTTGTCTTAATGTACAAATAGCTATATAACCTATTCATCATGAATAATATTGTTCCTTCAGTAAATTTACTATTCAGTTATTTAAAAGTAAAAGAAAAGTGTGCAAAAAACATTTCTTTGACTGGTGCTGCAGTGTGTTCTGCTATACATATATCATGCGTGTAAGTTTCAATTTATTCAGCCTGACTATAGATGAATTATACATACCTGACACAAAATGTTTACTACAAAGTCTGGTGTGCTCTGTGGGTGTCCAGTTTTTCCTATTGACAGCTGCAATCCATCGTCTTCTTCGGTCGGGATCTTTAGGAAATCTGTAGTATGACACATTTTCCACCTGTCCATGTCGATTTGAACAGTTAAATGCACAACACGAGTGTACCATCGCGCACTTTTGACTATGAATCACCCTTGTGTTGGAATATAAACACGCCGAGCGTGCCACCCATCATGGCGGTCAGCAGTCACTAGGTCAAGAGTGACGTCACACGCAAAACCTCTACAGTGCAATAAAATTTTAAATGCAAGTCAACAAACACAATCACATGGCCTTTTGACCTGTGACCCATCACAAAAGGATTAAGAAAACTTGACCTGAATGAGAAGCAGTTATTTTTTTTTAAACTTCCCATATTCGACTCGCATCATCTATCTACTCATTATCCGAATTTATTAACAAGTCTTGTCTCAGACTCTCATATTTGGTTTATGTAAAACTGGTTTGCCATCTTGGCTTCAAAAATAACTAGATGGTCCTAAAGTTAAAGTTATTTATAGGTATGAAAAACAAAATTAATTTAAAGGTACTCTCTTTGAACATCTAGCTTATTATTTGCTGAAGAAAAATGTGGATAGATACAAGTTATTTAGCAAGAAAATATATTTCATTGAATCATTAAAATGGTGATACAGTATCCTAGTAGATTGCTTATATATACAGTTGCACCAAATACAATAGTGGGTCCAAAATTACAGAAGTATTCTGCATTATAATACCAAATGACTACAACTGTTCCATCTACTCTGATGCCTTATGTTATGCCTAATTTCCTTTCTTATTTGTAAGATAGCTTTTTCAAATACTATCTCATTTTTCATTACACAGAAAATTTGTTCTAATACTTTCTATATATATACCAGGTTAGCACTTCATTCCAAGTCATTTTGTACAACTTTTCCAAAATTTTTTGCAAATGTACACTGGTATGGTTTGTTTTCAAATATCATTTCCAGATGTCTGTTATGTAAGAGTTGTGTGTCAGATATTGCAATCCTTGATACTGAAGTTTAACTATTTTACAACTTATTTTCTCATAACAGCTTTACCAACTTAAGTACATAAATCTGATTTGTTTTAAGAATATATACTGTTGCTTTCAATTCTTACATGATCTGTAAACACAACAGTACAAGGTAACAAGTTCAAAGAACACAGAGTAACTGGAAGCTACTGCTATCACACTGGTGTTGCAACATATTTATATAGCATACTTCTGATCATAACTATTATTGGTACAGATGTTTCAAAAATGCCAAAAGCAATATTAGTTTACAAGCTCCAATTAGGGATTCCTGTTAGATTTTAAATAAAAGAATTATACACAATTGGGTTTTACAGTGAAAAATCAGTAACTTACACTGCAGTTTGAGCTATTTATTTAGTAATTAACAATTAATAATCACTCCACGTCAACATCCAACTGAAATGAAGCAAATAAAACTGTTTTACCTATGACAGTATAAGAAACTTGTGACAATATACAATGTAATCTTAATCAAATTCTTCAATTTACAACTTACATGTATATATTTATATTATACTGATAAATGAAAACTGTCAAAAAACAAATGTTGAAAATCAAACTTGAACTTAGATATTTACCTTTTAAAGTAAAGATTTTGCCTTCTCACTTGTTTCAAAAGTAAAATTTAAAGACTGATAGAGGCATACCTATGAGGGCATAAACGCAAACTGATGCTAAGGCAATGTACAATCTATTTATACGTTACAATTCCACCTTGTTTTTAACATGCTCTAGTGGCAAGATATATACATATACCTTACTTGGTTCATGAATTATGTAATAAGGACCAGAATCACATTTTATTTTATGGTTGTTTTTGAAATTCAATGACCAATAGGTATTTATTCATAGCTTTAAGGTTTTGTTTGTGTGTTTTAAAACAGAAAATGTAAGAGCCACGTACACCATGAAGAGAGCTACTGTTTGATATATCATTAAAGTTCACTGGCCAAGCACCCACTGACTGACACCTTGTTTCTGGTGCTACTATTTGCCCACAGGATGCTGCTAGATGCCAGAGTAATGTTTAATACTACTACAAACATTAATACTAATAACACTTTAGAATTTTTCATTTGTTATTTAGTGTACAATGATTCACTACTTTCATTAAGGGAGATTTATATATTTACAGCTTTAACTTTGTACTCGGATACTTCCACCGCTGAAAACTATAAATTACAATCCTCTGGGAATCCCTCCTTTCATGTTTAGACTTTAGCTGATGTTATGGTATTATGGAATTCCTGAGGCTGGATATCTGGGAACTTTCCCTCCCACAGTACAATGTCCACAAAGCAATTGGAGTAAAGAAACAAACAAATAGTACAATGATGAGGGAACTTCCTTCAAGTGTACGATTACTTATTCATCTAATCTCATGTTCATAATAACAAGTTGTGATAAACATTTGTTGTTCGAAACATGCAAGTACTGTGAAGAGTTGCTATGTTTTTAATTAAACCAATAACAAGAAAAGACCTGAACTTTCTTTTTACTTGATATCCAGTCAAGCTCCTGAAAGAAAGGAGAGAAGACAAAGCCAGCCAGGTATACTGACGAAACGAAAAACTGTCGACACAATACTCCATCAACTGGGCCATAACAGGGTCAGACAGGGTGATGGTTTAGACAAATACCAAGTTCAATTAAATATGATTTTACTCTATATCTTGCTAATGCTTGATTGATTGATTTAGTGTTTTATGGCACAAAGCAGCTAGGCTATCTGCACCAAACGTCCATTAAAAAGGTAAAAATAAATTAAATGTAGTAAAATACATGAAAGGAAATGAAGGTAAAACAAAACATCATTGAAAAACAGAAAAAGTATAAAATCAATGTTGACACCTAGTCTACAATGTTAAGAGTGAAAGCAGAGTAAGAGAAGTTGTAAAGGACTTTCTCTAGCAAAATGGTAATGATCATAACCCGCCAGGAAACTAACAGATAAGTACAAGAACCACCGTCAGTCACCTGAAGTTGGCTTTTCCAGTCCTGGTTCCAGGTTATGTTGTTATAACAGCTATTATCAAAAGGTAAAATAAGAAAAGTGTTAAAAGACATATAGCAAAATCGTAATAAAAATTAGCCAAATGTCCTGCAAAAAAGTAAAAGGTAAAGTAAATGTAGTAAAATTCGTAAAAGGAAACAAAGGTAAAAAAAACAGCAATTAAAACATAAAATGGCATAAAACCAATGTTGACATCCAGTCTACAAATTGTAAAGGACTTTCTGTAGCAGAATGGTAATTATCATAACCCGCCAGGAAGACTAACAGGTAAGTACAAGAACCACCGTTAGTCACCTGAAGTTGGTCTTTCCAGTCCTGGTTATGTGTCATTATGGCTAGTACTAAAAGATAAAGTAATAAAAGTGTTAAATGGCATGCAGCAAAAGTGTAATAGCAACTCGCCAGGACGACTAACGGGTAGTTCAAACAGCAGCGTTAGTCACTTGAAGTTGGCCTTTCCAGACCTGGTGTCAAGTTATTTAATATTCTGGCCATTTTACAATGTCAAAATGAACTAGAGAGATTGAGACTGAAAATTAAAAAGGTGTAATGAATAAATATCAAACACTTAAATGAGGTTAAAAAGATTAATGGCTATTAAAAAACTAAAAACTTTATCAAGGTGGACAGTGTCACCATCCCTAATGACACTGTCCAATGTAACAGACAAACCCTAGGACAGAACATGTTTAAAATAGTTGCGACTCTCAACGACGGCAGGAAAGTAAAATGTGGCTTACAGTGATTTGAGTGTTACACATTGGTGCATCAGTTGCAGATAAAAGAAAACGATGAGTTAAAAACTGTAACCAATGCGTAGTCTAGTCAGAACAACTTCCTTCTTTCGAATCTTACGGAAGCTAGACGGCCAAAGCCCAATATAGGGTTTTATTTGAAACAGCTTGTTGTCATGTTGCTCACTCCAAATGGACTGCCAGCTGGCATGGAGCTGGCATGGTCTTGAATACAGGACCATAGTCCATGCATGGAATAGGCACAGTGGTGATAGTGCCAGAACAGATAGATTTAGCTGCCATGTCTGCAAGCGCATTCCGAATGGTGACTGTACCAGGAGGTTTTATAAATGTTTCTTGTAAGGAAAAACATACAGGATGGTAGGAAGCAATCAGTGTTTTCATATCATCCAGATTAGAACGTAAACCTCGACAGTTCCATTGTATCAAGGTGGCCATTTTTAATGACGGGTAGGCGAAGTGGCTGGAGAACCCTTCTGCTTACGACCACGTCTTTTTTCCTTACTGTCCTTATTCGGAGGAGGTCTATCGACCTCTATGGATCCTGCCCTGAGTCGATTGGGCACGTCTTTGTTGTTGGAAGGGGATTCCAGTGACTGAGGGCGCAAACGAATGATTGTTTTGCATCATGGGGTTGGAGAAAAAGATGTATCAGAAGAAATGCCTGTATTTGAAACCGAAGGATGTGGATCTTGAGATTTGTTGGACTGTATGGGAGGAACAGAGATAGGTGTAGAAGTCGATTCATCAACCTTTTTAACCATGCAGGTCAAAAGGCTTTTCATCTGTTTTGAAAATGATTCTCTTGGAGGTACAGAGAGATCTGTCTGCACTCCCACTGTAATTGTGGAACGAAGTGCAGCAGCATATGTCCGAGATGGAGTGCCAGACAACAATTTCTGAGCCTCAGGATAAATAAAGTTATGGGTCGTTTTCAAACGCTGCACCTCTTTTTCCTCCAACCATTTTGGGCAAGAACGAAAGTAGGAAGGGTGGGAACCATTGCAGTTGACACAATGTGGGTCCGTTTGACACTCATAGGCATCGTGGTCCTTGCCACCACAATGAGCACATCAGGGAACCACGACAAGACGTCTTTGAGTGGCCGAACCTCTGACATTGGAAACATCGAAGAGGGTTTGGAATGTACGGTTGTAACCTGCAAATTAGATAACCTGCCTTGATGGTGGCAGGTGCACGTGGTGATGTAAATCTCAAAACGAGGATATTTGTCGGTAGCGTAAATCCGTCTTTGCGAGTGGAGATGCGCCTCACTGCAGAAACTCCTTGAGTGGAGAGACCAGTGAGAATCTCTGACTCGGGGAAGTTCTTCAAATCCCTCTCAACAATAACTCCTCGTGATGAATTCAAGGTAGCATGACGGGTAACCTCAATAGATACATCCCCAATTGCCTTTGAATTCAAGAGAAGTTCACTGTGTTGGGATGTGGATGTTTCAACCAATATGTCTCCATATTGAAACTTCTTTACTGACTTTGGAGATGTTGAAGATTGCTGCTCAGAGTCTTCAAGACGTGGTCGTTTACCTATTGACTGTTTTTCACTATTTTATTTAATTTTTTTGTTGGAGGATCCATAGGAAAAAAGGAAAATTTCGGCACCCACTGACCCCACCCACCATGGAGCCCTATGAGGGGACGCACTACAATGTCATGTAAGGACATGCAGCAATACCAGGGTTTCGTGAGCACGATACCCAAACCCCAGCATCAGACACAACGTCCACAACACCCTTTGAGAACTTCCAACACTGGTACTTGGTTGATTCTAGCCCAAGTGGACCAGCCGATTGACCCAAGGGGGGCCACCCAAAGGCCGCCCGTCTACAGGAATTCAAGGCCAAAGTGGTGTGTTAGGGTTGGACCCCTCAACCACCAGGATCCTCTCCTCCCCTTTACGGGTCGCCACGCACAGCAAACACGTGGGTGAATGTTTAGATCCCAGAGGAGGTAAACTGAAAGAACAGAACCTTCTCTGGGAGATCCTCTCACCATGTACAGGAATCCACACCGAGGGGCTCGCTAATGCCTCGACCAACAACTTTTCAACTTATAAATAAGATATTATAATTGATAATTTGGCTGCCAACCAATGATGTATGAACAATAGCTGAAGTACAGTGGTACCTCGGTTCTCAAACCCCTTCTCGAACAATTTGGTTTTCAAACATATTGTTTGAGAAAAAAATGTTTCAGTTGTCGAACATAAACTCGGTTCCCGAACCAAGCTATCTTGGCGCAAACCCCTGAAATAACACGACTGATGAACCGAACGACCCTTCGACCATTTTTGGCCCACGTCAAGCTTGCCCAAAACATTTTACCCGCACCTGTCGCTCAGTCCCCACCCCCGCTAAAATCTGCTGTGACATTCTCTTTTTTCTTTTTGTTTGTTTTTTGTTGTTTTTCTAAATATTCTGATTTGACCATGGGGTCAAAGAAAGATAACGAAAGCAGCAAACCAAAAAAGGAAAGTTGTTAGAGCCACAATAGAGGTGAAAAAAGATATCATAGTGAAGTACGAGAGTGGTGTTCGCATGTCTGACCTTGCTACACAGTTTGGTATGGCGAAGTCTACAATCTGCACCATACTGAAAAATAGAAAGGTCATCAAAGGAGCTGATGTTGCAAAAGGTGTGACAGTGCTTATGAAACAAAGATCACAAACAATGGAAGAGGTAGAAAAACTGTTATTGATTTGGGTAAACAAAAAACAGTTAGCTGGTGATAGCATTTCTGAAGCCATCATTTGTGAGAAAGCAAAGTAGCTGCATGCTGACCTCCTGAAAAACACCCCTGGAACGAGTGCTGATACAAGTGATGCCTTTAAGGTTAGTAGGGGGCAGTTTAAAAAATTTAGGAAGAGAAGTGGCATACATAGTGTGGTCATACATACATGGGGAGGGTGCCAGTTCTAACAAAGAAGCTGCTGATAAATTTGTTGGGGAATTTAAGGATTATGTAGAAGCTAAGGGTTTTATTCCCCAACAAGTGTTCAACTGTGATGAGACAGGCTTCTTTTGGAAGAAAATGCAAAAGAGAACCTACATCACCAAGAAGAAGTCACTGCTGGGACACAAGCCAATAAAGGGCAGGCTAACTCTATTGTTATGTAGTAATGCAAGTGGGGACTTGAAACTTAAGCCTTTGCTTGTGTACCATTCTGAGAATCTGAGGGTTTTTAAGAAAAATAATGTCCTGAAAAGTAAACTAAATGTCATGTGGAGGGCTAATAGTAAAGCATGGGTAACCAGGCAATTTGTTATGGAGTGGGTCCATGAAGTGTTTGCCCCAAGTGTAAAGAATTACCTCACAAAAAACAGTTGCCACTCAAGGCCCTTCTTGTAATGGACAATGCACCTGCTCACCCATCAGGTTTGGAGGAAGGGTTGGTGGAGGAGTACAGTTTCATTACGGTGAAGCTCTTGTCCCTTAACACGACTCCTCTCATTCAGCCCATGGACCAGCATGGAGGGAAGTGTCTTTGAGGACCATGAACTCTGCCTGGAAGAAATTATGGCCAGACTCAGTAGCAGATAGAGACTTTGAAAACTTTGAGGCTGAGCCTGTTGTCGAGGATACTGTCTCACTAGGCAAGTGCATGGGCTTGAATGTGAGTGGTGATGATGTGGAGGAGTTGGTAAAAGACCACAACACTGAGCTCACCATGGAAGAACTCCAAGACCTTCAGAAGGAGCAGCAACAAGGGCAACTGAGGAAGTGTCTTCAGATGAGGAGAAGGAAAGGATGTTCCTAGTTTACTAATCAAGGAAATGTACGGGAAATGGGGACAGTTACAAAGTTTTGTGGAAAAATTTCACCCTGACAAAGCTGTAGCAAACTGCAGCATAAACCTTTTCAATGACAATTCCATGTCTTACTTCAGAAACATTTTAAAATGCAGGCAGAAACAAACCTCATTAGACAAATTTTTAGTGAGAAATAGGTCCAGTGAGTCTCCAGCAGGTTGTAGCGGTGCAAAGAGACAGAAAAGAGAAAGAACCACAGAAGGAGAGTTACCTGACGTTTTTATAGAAGGTGACTCCTCTTCCAAACAATAATAACCCTTTAACTCTTCACGTTTCTCACCACCTTTCACTTACGTCATCAGCTCTCCTCAGCACATGTAGAGTGCAATTAAATTTTCATTTATTGTTTTTTACTGTGTTTATAGTTTTTGTAGTTGACTTTATGCATGTAAGTATTATTATAAAGGTATATATAAGCAATAATTTTACTTAAATTCTTTATAATGCGTAATTTTTGGAGGTCTGTAACGGATTAATTTAATTTACAGTGTTTCTTTTGGGAAAATTTGATTCGGTTTTTGAACACCCTTCTGGAACGGATTAAGTTCGAGAACCGAGGTACCACTGTATTTGTGAAGCACCTCCTTGAACAGTAACACGTGTATACTGTGTCCACATAAATTACGTACACGAAACTAAAATTGCTTTTCTATTCTTTGCCCCTTTGACAAGATGGCGATAAGGTTACCAAGCAAAAATGACATGACTGTGACAATACGCTGACCTACGAAATTAACCCTCAAACAATTAGGCTTAACATTTCATTAGGGATTGTAGTATTAACTTAAATTTCTAAAAAAAGAGAAAAGTTATTTTTGTCAGAAGAGTACTTACAGGTTATACAAAACTTTTTAAAAACTAGCAATAAATAAATACGATGTTCATAAATACTACCTTACCTCTTCAATTTCACCTACAATCGAGCTCTAGCGATTATCCCGTTGTTCCTACGAAAAATATTCAGTGAATATGACGGCCAAATTGAATGCTTCAATAACATCTCAGAATTTGTTACTTAAACTAATGAAAATTCAAAAACTGGCATCTTAAATTTGTGCTAGAATATATATATATGTGTGTACGTATTACACGATTTTAAGGCATGGAACCTATATTATCATTCATAGAAAGTTGAAGACTAATTTTTCAACTTCAGAAAATCTTGAAAATGGGTAAAAAATTAACCATACTTGCTAGGTAGGGAAAATTCTAGAACACTTTTCGTAACAAGGAATGCTGTAAAGGATTATATTTCATTGAAGATAAATAATATACAGGGTGGCCCGTAAGTCCCTACCAATACATATATCTTATGCATCCAGTGTATCAGTGTGCTGCCCCTCATTCTCGCTGCATAATATTATGCGACGCCATGTTCTGTGAGACATTTTCCTCAACATAGAAGGGATTATTGTTCTAAATGCCGCGGTAACAGCTGCTTTCAACTCATCATTCGTATTGTAACGTTGTTTATAATAACATATGAATGGGTAGGGACTTACGGCCACACTGTGCAATTACAAATTTGTTCCGAAATCAATTTTTAATAAATGTGACAGTAAAAAGATTTAATCAACTTACATGAAAATATACTGTGCTGAGAACTCGTATAATTATACTTGATTATTAGTAAATAATAAAAAAACGTTTTCTTCCTGTAGAAACGTAAAAAAAACAGTTATTTTACAATAAATAATTTATGCTTAGTTAAGATTGGTCGCTTGGTTTGGTGTTTTATGGCATAAAGTAGCTTGGCTATCTGCGTTAAACATCCGGTAAAAAGTTAAAATTAAAATAACTTTAGTAAAATTCATAAAAGGAAATTAAGTTAAAACAAAAACAAAGTTTGAAAAAAAAATAAGTAGCATTAAAACCAATGTTTACATCTAGTTCACAGCAGTAAGAGAAAGCTACAGTAACACAAGTTGTTACTTACAGGTAAGTTCAAAAACCACCGTGAGCCACCTGAAGTTGGGCTTTCCTATCCTGGTTTTGGGTTATTTGATGTTACGGCCATTTTATAATATCAAATCGAACTAGATGGACTTTGATTATAAAAACGGAATTACATTTAAAAAAGTCTAACAGAAAAATTAAAACAGCAAGACAGTAAAATGTAGCTTATTGTGACTTGAGTATCACACAGACATAATATTGGTGCATCAGTGCAAGATAAAATAAAACGATGAGTTATAAACTGTGACCAATGCGTAGCCTAGTTAGAACAACATCCTCTTTCCGTTCCTTACAGAATCAGGACGGCCAAAGTCTAATATCGGGTTTTATTTGGAAAAGTTTGTTGTCACGTTGCTCACTCCAACTCGACTGCCAACTATCACGGAACCGACCCTTGAATACAGGACCACAGTCCAAATATGGAACAGGCACAGCGGTGATAGTGCCAGAGCATTTTGATTTAGCTGCGGTGTCGGCGAACTCGTTCCCGCGAATACCAACGTGGCCCTGTAAAAACTGATAGAAGTAGATGTTAAAGAGAAATGGGCCAGTCGGTTTTGAATACAAGCGAGAACAGGGTGTGAACTAACGTGAAGCGACTCCAGGGCCAGTAAAGAACTAAGCGAGTCAGTATATATAGTGCAGTTTGAGTACTGCTTAGTTTCTATGTGATCCAGGGCAAGAGAAATAGCGTATAGTTCTGCAGTGAACACAGAAGCTATAGAGGGGATTCTGCATGCAATCACTGAACCCAAACAAACCATGGCAGAGCCCACACAATCACCTGACTTCGAGTCATTTGTATAAATAGGAATGGAAGAATGGTTCAAAAGGTGTTCAGCAAATAACAGACAGTATTTCCAATCGGGAGTGTCTACTTTTCTCATATGCCTTATAGATAGGTCACATTTGGGGACTATAATAAGCCATGGTGGGATGGGCTGACCAGTGGATACAGCAATTTTATTCAAGGATAGACCCAATTCATCCAACTGCGCCTGGATAGAAAGGCCAAAAGGAACAATGGCAGGTCGTCTGTTCTTAAAAGGTATGGTCCGTCGAGGAAGGAAAACACAACCCCAGGTGGGATGCTTTGGTAAGTAATGAAGTTTTGAAGCATATAGTAAAGACAGTTGCAAACGGCAGAGATGCAAAAAAGATTCATGAGACTCTATCTATAAGCTCTGAACTGTGGAAGTGCAAAAAGCCCCAATGCAGAGCTGAAGTCCATGATGATGAATGGGGTCCAGCATCTTTAAGGCCGAGGTCCTGGCAGAATCATAGACCAGTGATCCATAGTCGAGTTTTGATCAAATAATTAGAGCACGATATATTTTTAGCATAGAACATCATTTTGCTCCCCTAGTGGTGGAAGAGAGGACATGGAGGATGTTCAGTGCTCTTGAACATTTGGCTCATAGCTGCTTGATGTGTGGTATAAAGGTCAGCTGATGATCAAAGATAAGCCCCAAGAACTTTGCCTCAGGGACCACAGGCAGCAGAACTTCACCAATACGGAGTTCAGGATCAGGGTGAATACTCCATTTGTGGTTAAAGTGCATGCAAACGGATTTAGAGAGAGAGAAGTTAAAGTCGTTTGCTGTGATCCACTTCAGTAAATGATTGAGAGCAGTCTGTAGTTGCCCCTCAATATACTTTATGTTCGACGACTGACATGAGATGTGAAAGTCGTCGACATAGAGCCCATTTGCAACAGTAAAAAGGAGTTGTTCAGTGATGACATTAATCTTTATACTGAAAAGTGTGATACTCAAAACACAGCTCTAAGGGACTCCAAATTCCTGTAAAAAAGAACGAAAAAGTGTCGAATCCACACGAATGTAGAACCTCCTGTCCATTAAAATGTTTAATAAAAATGGGAAAATGGCCACGTAACCCACACATATGGACGTCTTGCAAAATGCCATACCTCCATATTATATCATAAGCCTTCTCAATGTCAAAGGATATTGATTCAAGATGTTGTCGTTTGAGAAAGGCTTTTCTGATTGACGTTTCAAGTCGAATCAGGTGGTCCATGATGGAGCACTGTCGTCGGAACCCACACTGGGAGAGTGAGAGGAGATTGTTTGATTCGAGGAACCAAATGAGACGAGCATTAACCATCGTCTCTAAGGTCTTTCAGAGACAGCTCATCAAAGCAATTGGATGGTAGTTTGAAGGAATCTTGGGATCCTTCCCAGGCTTAAAGAAAGGTAGGACAATAGCCTGGCGCCAGGCATCAGGAAAAACATTCTCTTGCCAGATTCGGTCAAAACAATGAGACAAATAGCAAGAGAAGCAGGAGATAAGTGCGCAGCATTTCATAGTGTACATCATCAGGTCCAACTGATGTATTGCCAGACCAATGAAGAGTCAGTTTAAGTTCCACTAGTGTAAAGGGATGATTATAGTCATAGAGACAATCAGCTTAAAAGGAAAGAGGTGATCACTCTGCCCAAGTCCTGATGGCTAAGAAGGTGGAGGAAAAAGCAGAAGTGCTAGATACCTGGCAAAACCTTTCACCTAGAGTATCGGCGATGCTCTGGGTATTAGTTACTTTCTGGTCATCAGAGTGCAAGATCGAGAGGGGGACAGAATTATATTGCCCACTGACCTTTCGAATCTTGTACCATATGACTTTGAAACTGGTGGTAGAAGATACGCTGGTTGTGGATTTAATCCTAGAGTCCTTCTGGCTTTGATGTCTTACCCACCGAGCATGTGCACGGGCCCGTTGGGAAGCGATGCAGTTCGAGAGTGTGAGATACCTACAAAAATTATCCCAGACCTGTTTTTGAGCCTTCCGTTCCATGTGGCAAGCAGGATTCCACCACGACAAGGATAGCGTGGAAAACGTGTTGAGGAATACATTGAGCAGCTGTTTGTATAATACAGTCAGTTACTGCTGCCATACAGTCGTCTATTGATGGCTTACAGACGATGGCAGGATCTAATTCTTCTAGAGCAGTGAAAGAGGGCCATTTTGCTTGATCCAGCTTTCACCGGGTCACGTGGGTCGGGTGGCATCGACTACGGACAATATCTATCAAAATTATAGGAAAATGATCACTACCTCGAGGATTATTGTCAACCCTTCAAGAAAAAATGGGAGAATAGTGAAGGGGAGCAAACTGAGAGATAAATAGCAGTAAAGGACTGACGAGTTGCATGAAAATAAGTAAAAGAACCACTAAGTAGAAGAAAAAGAAAGGTTAGGATCAGAGAGCATATCCTCTATGGAGCGATCCCTCCTATCAATATCAGCACTTTCCCAGAGGGTATGATGTCCATTAAAATCCCCCAGGATTACAAAGGGATTGCTACTGTTCAATGACAGTATCAAGGACTTATTGATCATAGGTCTCTCCAGGCGACAGGTTGAGATAAAAAAAACTGTGATGGTACACGGATGGCTACGGCCTCCAAGGGTGTGTCGAGTGGAAAAGACAGGGTGGGCACATGCTGATCAACCAACAGCGCTACCCCTCCATACACTTGTCCATCACACAGCCTGCCATTTCTGTACCAAGAAAACCGCCAAAAGGCGACTGTATCGGCAGGTTTCAGAAATGTTTCCTGTAGGGAAAGACATGCGGGATGGTAGGAAGTAGTCACGGTTTTGATGTCATCTAGATTAGAACGTAAACCTCGACAGTTCCATTGTATCAGGATGGCCATTTTTATTTATATGTAGGTGAATTGGGTGGAGAACCCTTCTGTTTACGACCACGTCTTTTTCCTTACTGTCTTTATTCGAGGGAAGTTAATCGATTTCCATGGATTAGACTGGACAGGATTTTACTGTTGGAAGAGGATTCCAGCGACTGAGGACGTGAATGGTGATCGTTTTGCATCTTGGGGCGGGAGAGGAAGATTTATCCGAGAAAATGCCTGTAGCTGGAACCAAATGAAGTGGATCTTGGGGTTCGTTGGGATGTATGTAAGGGACAGAGATGGGTGTTGAAGTTGATTCATCAACATTTTTAACTAGGGAAGTGAAAAGACTTTTCATTTGTTTTGAGAACGATTCTTTTGAAGGCACAGTGAGATTAGTTTGCATACCCACTGTAGTAGTGGAACGAAGTATAGCAGCATACGTTCGAGATGAAGTGGTGGACAGCAACTTTCGAGCTTCAAGATAGGTAATGCACCTCTTTTTCTTCCAACCATTCAGGGCAAGAATGAAAGTAGGACGGGTGAGAGTCATTGCAATTGACGCGATGAGGGTCCGTTTCACACTCATAAGCATCATGGTTCTTGCCACCACAACGACCACACGTCAAGGAACCACGACATGACGTCTTCGAGTAACCGAACCGCTGACACTGGAAACATTGGAGAGGGTTTGGAATGTATGGCCCTACTTTGTAATTAAGATAACCTGCCTTGGTGGTGACAGGTGCACGTGGTGATGTAAATGTCAAAACGAGGATATTTGTCGGCACCATAACTCCATCTTTGCGAGTAGAGATACGCCTCACTGCAGAAACTCCTTGGGTGGAGAAACCAGAGAGAAGCTTTGACTCGGGAATATTCTTCAAATCCCTCTCAAAAATAACTCCTCGTGATGAATTCAAAGTAGCATGAGATGTAACCTCAATAGGTATATCCTCAATCGCCTTTGAATGCAAGAGGAGTTCACTGTGTTGAGATGTAGATGTTTCGACCACTATGTCACCAGATCGAAGCTTCTTTATGACCTTGGAGAGCCAGCAACACCCTCTAGTCCCTTCTGAATGAAAAAGGGAGACATTTGCCTTAAAGGTTTGTCTCAAAGAGAATGTAGTACAAGAAAATAAGGTACAACAGGTGTTACAGATGTTAAATATTGCTGCTCAGAATCTTCAAGACGTCGTCGTTTACCTATTGACTGTTTTTATTATTTTATTTAAATTTTTATTTCGAGGATCCATAATAATAAAAGGAATATTTCAGTGTCCACTGACCCCATCCACCATGGAGCCCTACGAGGGGACTCACTACAATGTTAAACAAGGACACTGCAACAACACCAGGGTTTCATGAGCACTATACCCAAACACCAGCATATGCTGTAATGTCCACAACACCTGTAGAGAACATCCATTACTGGTATTGACCCTAGCTCAAGTGGACCAGCCAATTGATCCAAGGGGGCCACCCCAAGGCTGCCCGTTTACAGGAATTCAAAGCCAAAGTGGTGTGTTAGGGTTGGACCCATTAACCATCAGGATCCTCTCCTGCCCTTCACGCAGGGCAAACACGTGGGTGGATGTTTAGATCCCAGAGGAGGTAAACTGAAAGAACATAACCTTCCCTGGGAGGTCCCCTCACCATGTACAGGAATCCACACCGAGGGGGCTTAGGTAAGAATAATTAACGGTATACTAATACAGTTTTAAGACTGATGTGTCTGTTCTTTTTCTTCATTTTAGGGGTAGTCTTTTTCTTGTCTTATATTTCCCCACAACAACACTTCCAGTAAATTTGTAGGCTTACAACGCAAAAAACTGGGTTTCGATACAGATAACCTCTTGTACAATACAGCCACGATAAACCCTTTTCCAAAATTTTGTTTTTAAACATGGAAACGATCATAGAGCTAATGAATTATTTTCAATATTTGCAAAGCTTTAAAAGCTTAAAAAGAGCAATATCAGAATTCTCCAATTGTATTTTTTTTCCGTTTACTTAAAATTAACTTTTTGAAAGTCTGGAATTAAAATTAATTTTCAGTTGGAAGGGCTCATGATTTAATTGTATCAGGAATGCTGCCGACTATAAAATTATAAGTAGGTGACAAGAGATAAGTTCTAGGCTTTGGTTAACATGTAAGAATAAGCAGGTTGAACTTGTGGGGTCTGTTCAATGATAAACGAGAGTTTAGTTTCTAAGTTGATCTGTTCTTTTTTTTTCTGTAGCTGAGAAAGTCACTCCCATTTTCCTTGAACCTTTTTCTGTCATACGTCCAGACTTTCCAATGACTTGGATCAATTCCAAAAGCTTTTAGTCTTCCTTGCTTGTGTTCTTGAAGCGGAATGATTTTAATAGAGGACAGGATAAGAATTTTAAAACTGTTTTCTCTCGAAAAAGGTGAATTATGGGTAATGTGATGGAGGTTTTAAAGATTGTTAATAGAATTGACAGCTTTGGTGCCAACTTTTTTTCCGTACTCAATACTGAGAACAATAGCAGTAGGGACACAGACAGAAATATTTTACAGAGTATGAATTATTTTCATCTTTTCTTAGAGAGTAGTTTGCTTTTTGGATTACGCTGCATCCGAATTTAGTGGAACATACGGAAAGGCTTAATAAATAACTAAGTGAAAAAAATGATTT
The DNA here is from genome assembly GCF_004210375.1 of Tachypleus tridentatus. NCBI lineage: Eukaryota > Metazoa > Arthropoda > Merostomata > Xiphosura > Limulidae > Tachypleus > Tachypleus tridentatus. Next base: position 74,245,178 of record NC_134827.1, on the reverse strand, counting down.
CTGTTTGTTTTAAAGCTTGGTTAATCTTAATGTAAAGGATGGGCTAGATGGATCAAGAGGTCCCTTGTTTGTTTACAAATTTTGTTATATTTTAAAATGAAGAAAATATTGAAAAAAATGGGGTGTATAATGTACATTTTGTTTCGATTTTGTTCTTGCAAGTTAAAACAAATACGACTGCTGTAACATGACTGTCACAAGACAGTCTTACTTACTGTCAGTTTGGTGATAAAATACTTTAAATTGGAAACTTGTTGTTTATTTATAGTGCTCTTAAATGCAGCACTTTTTCATGCAATGAAGAAGGAGTATGAGATATTATTAATTCTTAATATTTTGTTAATTATTATTATGTTTATACTTATATCCTGTTTTCTCTATCATTTAGTCAAGCTTCTCTAGAGTTTATTCATAAATAGCGTTGACTCAAATTTCCTTAGATTTAACAAGAGAAATAGCATTTTCACGGTGACATAGAAAGACTTATACTGGGTGGTACTATGAATTTTCTTGAAATAGGCGAATTAATACCAGTATGTAAACTAGAGTACCATTACATATAAAGAGGTTGAACAGATGCTTTTTAATAGTCAATAATCTCGATGCATAATAGTAAAGAATAAAGAAATGGAGACTGGTATTATAGTGGCAACAGAATTTAAGACTGATATGTAGAGACGATTGTAAGATATTTACTGTAATACACATATTTAATATCTAAGTTTGTTTCAGTTTGATGTATGTCATGTATATTGTTGAATATGTATTGTGCAAGTCCCGCTTGTTCTCTAAATTTGTGGAATATTCTTGAGAGTAAAAATCAATGATACATGTTTTAAGGAAAACATTAACGTGTCCTCAAACATTGTTGAACTTTCGAGAATCTTGCTTGATGAGTATATAAAAGCGAGCCATCGCAAGACGCCGAGAGATAGTAATAGAATATTGTTGGTCTGTTACAGTCAGTAAACTATAAGCCTTGGAAGCTGTAATCGTGATTAACACTTATTAATCAGAAAACTACATATATTTTAACCAGGAAAGTTTATAGGTTTCGAACATTACGAACTGTTCAACTTCAGAGAATTAACTTCGGACGTTAGTATTTCTAAAAAGTCATGGCATAACTTCAGTATAAAAAACTCACATGTAAAAATAGAGCTACCTAGCATTTTTATCAAGTGAAGTGTATTTGTATATCAACATAAATGTAATTTTATGTTTATATATCTAGACCATTGATAAAAATATTCAGTTCCAGACCACATAGAAGACCAAATATTGTTTGTGATTTGTAAGTTTTTGTATATAAATAATTATTTGTAATAACCATTATTACAGATTGTATTTTTTTACATTAAAATACATTTCTGTTAAGAAAAAAATTGTGTGTATTAATATTATTGACAAATATAAATATGATACATATCGACATTTAATTAACTTCTAAATTAAAATTAAAGTTCCCGGCTATTTAAAATCGTAATACATAACTTATGTAACATAATAAATCGGGAACTTGTCTGAAATAAGTTATAATACTGTTAATTTATGGCTGGGATTGAAACCAAGTGATACTTGCGAAGTATCATGTACATGAGTTAAGTAAAAAAAATGCTAGCATTGATCAGCCAGATTCTCGAAATAGTATGTAGTGAATATATTGAATATATAGTAGAATAGAAGATGATTGTCTCACATATTGGTAACGTTTATGTTCATAGTAAAGTTGTGTGAAAGGAAAATTATTAGATGTAGTTTGTGCAGAAAGGAACCAATAAAATATAATGAAAAGTTCAGAAAACTGAAAAAATTTCCAAGTATATTTTTTCTTAAAGGCGTTTAAGATGTTATTATAGTTCATGAAAATGCTTTTGTGTTACATGTATTTGATAGCTATGGAATTTTTTTATATTAACAAGGCTTCAGGTAAGTCTTATGAGGTTTAGAATGTATGGTAGGCAATGGCTCAAGTGTAATTCTTACATTTATTTATTGAACATTACCATTAAAAATGAATCATATTCAAACAAGTCAAATAAACAAAATAATTTATAATTTACTCAAAAGGAAGTATATTTATTAAATGTAAATTAAATTCGACCATAAATATTGTAAGGAAACATACTGTTATCTAATCTGACCTGATTCCATTTTGGAAGGTCAGGTCCAAAGACATCAATAAACTTTTGTGAGTTTGTACAGTGGTTTTATGATTTATAACCACAAACGATGACTACTAGCTTTGGAAAAATACGATATTAAGAGAAATATGGCAAAGACATTAATAAAGTTGATACTGAACATAGTGGAATTTTATGCTAAACATTAAAAAAAATGAAATTCTTAAATGAATCGAAATCTTTATCTAACAGGAGCATCTAATTTTTCTTTTTTTGTTATCTTGAGAAGGATTACGACAACACACATAGGCTTCTAAAACAGCGTGGTTTCCGTTTATATAGGTTGAATTGTTGTTTATCACTTTCCATCCATAATGTTTTATCAGAAATTCATTCATTCTGGGTTCATTTGAGATTAGAAATATCTTGATAATTCCACCATGTGTGCAGAAATCTCGAGAATCTCTGTATCATTAGTGTTATACTTTTTAGTGTAAAGATTAGTGCCATCAGTGAACGACTTTTTTTGCAGTTGCAAACAGTCCGTTTGTTGATTTCTTTCGGATTTTGTTTCTCGTAATTATGAGAAACCAGCTTGAAGTAAAAATGTATTCTCAAGACGGCTTAAAACATTAATTAAAATAAAGTACAGAACAACATTTAAACCTTCCTTTATTTTAATCAAAGTTTTAATACCCATACCAGCTGTTTTGAGAATACATATTTCGTTTCATCCATCGAACATGAGCCCCCCGCTGGTACAGCGGTATGTCTACGGATTTACAACCCTAAAATCAGGGGTTCGATTCCCCTCGATGGGGCTGAGCAGATAGCCCGATGTGGCTTTGCTATAAGAAAGCACACACAAACACACACCCATCGAACATAAAATACAATTTCAAACTTTCCTCATTAAATTGTGTAAACAGACCACCGCAAATGGTTTCGAACTATCATAACTTAAAACCATTTGCATGCATTCTTACAGCCCGAAAGGACTATGATCTAATCTCAAACTCCACTTGACAGAGGCACAAGTTCACATGGTTGCTGAGATAAAGTTTTTAGACTTTTCTGTTGGCAATAAGTTGACTGTTATCTTAAAACTTATAGAATATAATGTAAATCCTGCAAACTTACTGAACATTGGGGAACTAATAGATGTTTTATGTTGGTAATTTGTCCATATCCTCATTCGATCAAAGCTGGACCGAGAGTGTTTAGTGTATGTCTTAGCCAGACACTCTATATTAAAGATGTTCGACACTGGACATCATGGTTCTGTACAGAGGCTTTCTACTCTTCTCGGTTTAAATGTTTCTCACTTTCTTCACAACATGGTACAAAGTTCTGATCCATTACATATGATTCCATCCGACATTGTGTAATAATGCCTCAGGATACATTTTTTTTTGTAAATAGAGAATTTAATATTGTAAACTTGACCTTTATTTTCATGCAGAGTCAACCAAGATGGGACCTTGGATAAAGTTGCTATATCCAGTGATTATCCCATTCCCTCTTGCGACCTTTGTTTGAATCAGATGAAGTCAAATATTCTAACCTGGAAGTACCAAACTTCTTTTTAATAAGGGCCTTTCAGGTAAACCTTGTGTTTTAATTTTTATGGATGGCTTGAAATTATTTGACTTTGTGGACTCTTCTACGTCTCTGTAGTTGCTATGGAAACCCTTTTACATATTTTATGTTAACTGCTGAGCTTTGTACACTTTAACTTACTTTGAATCATATGGAAACGAAGCGACAAAATAACCTACCAGTTGTACCAATTCGCTTAACTCTTTGAAGGCCTGAAATCGCTTACTTTAAGTTCTCACCAATTTTCTTAGACATTCAGAAATGACAGATAAATTCCTTTAGGTCAACTGTCATTAATCCTTTTTTTTTTTTTGTTTATAGTTATCGTAAATTCGAATGAACAAGCTTATTTAACTCGCCGCCTAATGTTTGGCATATTCATTTCACTGTAAGTGGAAGGTGACTTTATGTGAGAAACGTATAAAGAATATTTTAAAGTAAAGTTGTAGTTGAGTTTTTACAAGAATCAGATGTCCTTCCAATTGCCACAGTTGTATTACACTTAGCTGAAGTGATATTTCGGTATGTGAGTGTCCTAAGTTGCACAACTTCTATTTTTATGGTATTGCTACAACAGTCAAAAACTGCAGCATTTTATCATGTTTTCACTTGTGATTTGCAGTTGTCAATTAACAGTTTCGTATGCAACAGTGGCACTGTCCGACTTGCCTAGGCCTGATATGGCCAGGCTGTTATGGCCTTCTATTCGTAACCTTTAAATCGCAAACATGCCCACCCTTTTGAGGATGATATAATATTATGGCCAATCTCACTATATGTTGGTGAAAGAGCAGCCCATGAATTGGCGGTGGATGATGATGACTAGCTGCCTTCCTTTTAGACTTTTACTGGTAAATTATGGATGGCTAGGCTTAAATGTCGCGCATGTATAAGTAACTAAGACACAGGGTTAAGACAAAATTATTTTATTCCACCACTCACTAAAGTGTATTCCACGGTAATCAAGGCATAAGCCAAAGTTTACTAGAAGTTCTTGATTGTTTGTTTGTTTTTTGAATTTCGCACAAAACTACTCGAGGGCTATATGTGCTAGCCGTCCCTAATTTAGCAGTGTAAAACTAGAGGGAAGGCAGCTAGTCATCACCACCCACCACCAACTCTTGGGCAACTCTTTTACCAACGAATAGTGGGACTGTCCGTCACATTATAACGCCCCCACGGCTAAAAGGGCGAGCATGTTTGTTGCGACCGGGATTCGAACCCGCAACCCTCAGATTACGAGTCGAACGCCTTAATCCACCTGGCCATGCCGGGCCCAATAGGAGCGAAGAAGTGGAAAATCGCAAAAGCACTAATAAAAATCGCAAAATGCAAAATTGAAAAATAAAAATATGTGTATTTCACCATGGACCTAAGGAATCTCCATACCGATTTTGGTTTAGATTCATCCACATCTTGCGAAGTAGTTGGATGAACATACAAGAGACAGTACAATTATATTTACACAGATGGCGCCAGCGCATTAGATGACGTATTCATGGCGTCATATCTACACCCTGATGATGGATTGATGTTTGTTTTTGGATTTCGCGCAAAGCTACACGAGGGCTATCTGTGCTAGCTGTCCCTAATTTAGCAGTGTAAGACTAGAGGGAAGGCAGCTAGTCATCACCACTCACCGCCAATTCTTAGGATAATGTTTTACCAACGAATAGTGGAATTGACCGCACATATCACGCCACCACGGCTGAAAGGGCGAGCATGTTTAGTGTGATGAGGATTCGAACCTGCGCCCCTCAGATTACGAGTCGAGATCCTTAACCACTTCGCCGTGTAAGGCCTCTGAGAATGGATAAAAATAAAGTTCTCCATGACGGGAAACGGAGACGAAACGGGAAAATCGTGGTCCCCTATTGGAACTATACATCTAATAATTACAAGGTTATGTGATTTATTAAACTACGTGACAAAAGAAGCCTAGAAACTAAAAGGTTGATATATAATATGAAATAATGGCATATTAAATATTGTTATAGAAGAATGTTTCTCTCGTTGTTTCTTTCCATCGGACGCGATTGTTCTTTTTTTTTCTTTTCAAAAACTTATAACGAACAACATGTACGTGGAACAATCGCCCAAATTATACGTTTTTAGTTGCTGTGATAGTTTCGTCATCCTAACGGCAATTATTTATTAAGATTGTGACGTGCATATATTTTGCACTAGGCTTTTCAACAAAAGAAGGACAAGGACTTACTTGGTAGTGTGGAATTATCAAAAAAATAAAATAATTCTAATTTCAAAACCAGGGTTTATGGGGTGGAGTGGGGTACATGAAATATTCAAATTGTTTTTTATTTGATGGTATTTGTCTGTATGCATAAATCCAGTCACGAAATGTAAACAGTCTGAGTTTTGTGAGTCTGTAATTAATGGTTAACTTATAAGAGTTAACACCTAACACCTTACACCTAACAATACAAAAACATGTTATTTCACACCTTAAAACATGTTATTTCACACATACTACTCTTATTATTGGGGCTAGATACCACACAATCAAATAAAAAACTGTCTGAAGAGAAATTTAAAATAAGAAATAAACCATTTTTCGTGAGCTTCGCTTATACAATGAAATTCACTGACACGGCCCTGAAAAAGGACACGACAAACAGCAAGTAAAAAAAAACAAAACTGGAAGCCTGAAATTAATCCAACAGTCAAGGATGGAAGAATAGGTCAAACATGCTACAGATCGCCTCAGGTCCACAAAAAACCTGAATTCCAATGGTAGGCTGACGAGTAGCTAGTTAGCACCGCCATTTTCCATCTTTACCTACACTTAACTGTCCAATCAGTGGGTCGTAACCATCATTATCATACCACATTCACGAAACCATATTAGAGAACGTGTTTTTAGTGTAAGAAACTCACGCTAACCACAAGGCCACGCACAGACTGTGATCAGTAAGAGATTTATAAAATTCGTAACCGTGTATTCTGTAGGTATGTAGAATGCAACTTCAAGACCGTCAACTGTAAAAAAATGTAGGAATTTCATGTTTTTGTAGGAGACTTGGAGATAAATTATATATAAAATTCATTTAAAAAATATTAGATTGAATTTCCCCGCAAAGCTACACGAGGGCTATATTCGCTAGCCGTCTGTAATTTAACAGAGTAAGACCAGAAGAAAGGCAGCTAGTCATTATGATCCATCGCTAATTCTTGGGTTGGTCTTTTACCAACGAAGAGTTGGATTGAGCTTCACGTTATAACGTCCACATGGCTGAAAGAGTGAGCATGTTTAGTGTGAAAGGGACTCAAACCAGTAGGGTGTGTGTTTTCTTATGGGAAAGCCACATCGGGCTATCTGCTGAGTCCACCGAGGGGAATCGAACCCCTTATTTTAGCGTTGTAAATCTGTAGACTAACCAGTAGACTTCGCATTTTGGCATCATAAAGACGAGGTATCTGATGTTTTATTCATACTTGCAAATAAGTGACAAAATCTGCGAACATTCTATTAGAACAAGCGGGGCCTCATTTATGAATCATGATATACTGATATCTTTCCCGAAAAACAACAACAACATAATTTAAATATTAATGGTTTTGCTGTCTTCAAAATACATCCACTGCTGTCAGAATGAACGATGATAATTGGAAACTATTTTTCGTATAAAAATTTCAATACAAAACTAAAGCTTAGAGTACGGACAAATAGAGGTCGTTGCTGTTTTAGCACAATGTTACAGAATGGGTCATTTGCACTATGTGATAACGTTGAATCGAATCCAGAATTTTAGCACTAGCCCATCGGTTGGACGAAATGTACAGGATTGTAGCAGTTATGACAAGGTGATTAGGGGAGCTCGATTTGCGACTTGGAAGTCGCAGGTTCGAATCTCAATCACACAAAACATGATGGCCCTTTCAGCCGTGGGGGCGTTATAGTGACGGTCAATCCCACTATTCTTTGGTAAAAGAGTAGTCCAGCAGTCGGTAGTGGGTGGTGAAGACTAGCTGCTTTCCCTCTAGTCTTACACTGCTAAATTAGAGATGGCAAGAGCAGAGAGCCCTCGTGTAGTTTTACACGAAATTCAATACAAACAAACAAACTGCAATAATTTCGAATTAATATTGTGATATGTTTTATAAAATTAATTGCTTGTTAAGAGGATATGTTTACTTTAGCTTTTAATCGTTTTGCTATTTTAAAAACACAGTTGTTAAAATGATCAAGCTACTTGCAAAATCTTTCTCGTATTAAAAATATTTTATTTCGAAACTAAATCTTAAAACATTCACATATAAATACAACAACATTCTTTTTATAAATCGTAATAATCTTAGCAGCTTAATGCAAGGATTTATCAAGGCCACGTTAGGCTATCTACTATGTCCACGACAGGGAGTTGAACCCTTGATTTTCATATTGTAAATCCTTAAACTTACAGCTATCCCACCAGGGGACAGGATCTCGATGATAGCTGGATCTTCAAACCAATCAACTCGTGCCTTTTTCTTTTAGTATTTCGATTTTAATATCTTGAGGCTGGTCGGAATGGACTATAGGTATCATAAAACAACGGAAATATAAAATAAAATTATATTATAATTTTAAAATACGAAAAAGTATAAATGAAATTTTGATTGTATAAATTCATTATAGAATCAAAAACATTCTGATTAGAGAACAATAACGCATAGTGTTTGTTACGTCATAGAACATACGTGTCTTTGTGTTCTTATATTGTAATCTAAATAATTCTGCGTCTTTTTATTTACTTATCCTGCAGTAAATCAAACTGGACACTTCCTGGTAATAAGCAAGTATTAAGATATAACTCTAATCTTACTTTGTTTGTCCTTACTATCCTACTTTAAACTTAACTACAGGTTTTGTTCACCGCATTCTTTACTGTCGCAAATTTTGAAATATACTAAATTTAAAATAGGTTATTTTGGATCTAACGTGTTTTTTTAATGTAGATTGTGAAATTTAGCTATACTGTTATGTTCTAAATCTTATTTAGAGTAAAACTTTGGCTGTCTGTTGATAATTCATCTTAAAGAAAGACATAATTGAATTATAGATATAATTAAACACCAAGCTAAACAGCTGTTATCCAAATAAAGTTATGATAACTATATGTGTTGTAAAAACTGTATTTCAACTGGACTTAATCGTTAGGAAGATGTTCTGTCGGTTGAAATACGAGATTATATTATATTATGTTATATTACATATATAAAAAAGTAATGGTGGAATATTACTATGTTTCAATAGAGTTTTCATATAAATATCATATATAACATCCAAATGTTCACAAGTTTCATCCATCAACCTTCGCAATGTTTCCACTACAATATAGTTGATTTAGCTACTATTTTTACTATTGTTACTGTACCCTGTTTGATATCCAATTTACAGTTTCATCTATTATCTGCTCAGGAATACCATCTGGTTCGAGAAGAAGCCAGTGATATGAATCTGGGAAAATCTAAAATAAAATATTACAACAAGAGTTAGAGAAAGGAACATAAATCAGAAACAATGCGAAACTTGAGTTTTGTGAAATTTTTTGACGAATGGATAAAAACGGTGTTGTTACAGTACTAACTAAATTGAAATACATTTCTTGTTATGTTAGCTTTATAGCTAGCTTTGGTCGGTGAGCCTTGGGTTTCAAAATGTAGAGCTGCAAGAAATAGTAATAGCAGAAACGATGAAAATAGAGCTTGAAAAAAATCAGTGAAACAAGAAATAAAAGACGAAACACAAGAGAGAACGAGTACAAAATAAAAACAATGAAAATAAACATATTTAACAAAATCTGAAGTGTTATTAATATTAAAGTAGTGATTATCGCTGGCTATAGAAATAAGTGTGATAGATGTAGATGTAAGTTTCTCCTTGTTGCGTACACTTCAGATTAACATAGAAAGTAATGTCTCAACGACTCTTATTAGTCCATTTATGAGTTTCAGAGGTGGCTCGGCATGGTCATGTGGTTAAGGCACTCGACTCGTAATCCAAGGGTCGTGGGTTCGAATCTCCCTTTGCACCAAACATGTTCGCCCTTTCAGCCATGGGGGCGTTATAGTGTCAGTCCCACCATCGGTTGATGAAAGAGTAGTCCAAGGTGGGTGGTGATGACAAGCTGCTTTCCCTCTAGTCTTACACTGCTAAATTAGGGACGGCTAGCGTAGAAAACCCTCCTCGTATAGCTTCGCAAGAAATTAAAAAAACAACCAGTATCAGAGGCCATCTTGTGCTGAATATAGAAGGGAAACAGTTGTATCGGAGGTAGAGAAAGAATGACAAACGATACAGGAACAAATCAAATATAAATTACAAGTCAAAAGTTTTAGGAAAATGAAGAATTATCTATCTTTGAAACAGTAAAAACTTGTTTCTGAATACACAAAAGCTGACTTTCTTTGGCTGAATGAAATGTAAAATTCTTAAATTTTTGTTTTATGACATCGTTTTTGTTTACTTTTTTATTACGGAACTGTCTCGTTAAATTTTACAAATTTTAATTTCAAACTTCAAATTAAAGTAAATGCACTTTTTGTGCTCATAGTAATAAATTTACACGATTTGTCGTCTAAAATAGCAGACACTATTGTTAAGTCCAATTTATTTATCTGCATTTAGGGCACAAAAATCAACATTTTCGTACTTTGATTGGGGCGGAAAAAGGCTTAGACCCCCACTAATTACCTAGCGTTATAAGCAATTCTTCCCTGATGAAGACGAACATTAATATGTTAGTCGTTTTTTTATTTAGTAAACAGTTTAGAAAACAAATATTTATTGTATATTAACATAATCATATCAGTTATATTATATCATGATAGTTAATTTCTATCATCGTTTCTTACCTTTCTGGGCCCAGCAGTGGGAGCATTACAATGTTATGGCCAATCTTATTATTCGTTAATAAAAGAGTAGCCAAAGAGTTGGTGGTGTGACTATCTACCTTCCCTTTAGTCTTACACTGCTAAATTAGTGTTGGCTAGTGCAGATAGCTCTCGTGTAGCTTTGCTCGAAATTCAAAAATCAAACAAACTTACCTTTCTTTAGGCCATAAGGCTAAATCTAATCATGATTTATATTTCAAGTTTCAGGGGGCACACAAAGCTGTTTTTTGTATTTTGTGTGAAATAGTTCATACGATGTATGTACATACATAACGTTATATTCAGATGAAAACTATTTCACAGAACAAACAAACCGTTACCCCTCTATTATTAGTACCCATCACACCTTCAAAAGGATTACTTTTGAGCAGATCAAACTCACACACTGATTTAGAGGATTTACTGTTTCAGTTATACCTTGATGATAAACATTATATTACTGAAATATTCAAAAATTCAGCACAACAATTTTCTGTAGCCAACTATGTACGACGTATAAAACCTGTTATACGTTAACGTTGGGATAAATGCAACTACAAACAGTAATCGAAACAGAATTCGAAAAATACACTAATTTGACAAACTCTTAACCCTAAAACAATTGTTTGTTTGTTTTTGAATTTCCCGCGAAGCTACACGAAGGCTATCTGCATTAGCCGTCCCTAATTTAGCTGTGTAAGACAGGAAGGCAGCTAATCATCACCACCCACCGCCAACTCTTGGACTACTCTTTTACCAACAGATAGTGAATGTAAAATTATAACGTCCCCACCGTTGAAAGGCCGAGCATGTTTGGTGTGATTACGAGTCGACGCCCTAGCGGCCTACCCACTTAGTCATGCCGGGCTTCCCAAAAACAATAAGTCACGATTTTATTCTCTGGTTATTCAGCGTTACAGTTAAAAATACATTACTATTTTTTATGTTTTCTTCGTGTTAATTGTTTGAAATGTCTACCAGTTAAAGCTTACTGTGTATCGTCTTCAACTGCCTTTCAGAGATTTACCAAATTCAAGACCTTCACTTAACAACACACAAACATACCGTACTTCATGAACCACGTGACCACATTTACCAGTCAAATAGCTTTAAGAGTTTAAGATTTGGTGTACTGTGTCCGAATGTAAGACGCATCCCACTTTTAAAAAGGGATTTTCATGAAATAAAAATTTTGATGATAATTAGAAAGGAGTAAATATGTTTTAAAAGTTTATTAACGAATGAAAGATGTTAGCAATGTATTCCACCTGTCGCATTTTCAAAATCTGACAGCAATTTTTGACTAATTGTTGTTCTTCGCCGTAATGATAAACCTTCTTACCGAATGTAAGACGCATCCCACTTTTAAAAAGGGATTTTCATGAAATAAAAATTTTGATGATAATTAGAAAGGAGTAAATATGTTTTAAAAGTTTATTAACGAATGAAAGATGTTAGCAATGTATTCCACCTGTCGCATTTTCAAAATCTGACAGCAATTTTTGACTAATTGTTGTTCTTCGCCGTAATGATAAACCTTCTCTTTTCATAAATTTCTCACACGAACCACGAATAGCCTTGAAAGAAATACTACTGTTTCCTGCACATTCTTTAGGTTTTAACATTTTCTCTCCTTACAGTCTGTCCTTTATTTTATAACTTTTTGAAATATGTTAAAATGGCAGCATCAGTTTCAAAATGTCTTCCTTTTCTTGGGCCAAAAAATTACTTTGTACTTTTCTTGCAAGAAAATGTGAAAAAAAGGTGCGTCTTAAGTTTGGAGTAACACGGTATATGAATCTAAAGAACATATATCTACAAGAAGGTGAGACTAAAGTTAATTAGTTATCCAAATGACACCACTTTGTTTTGTTGTTGTTTTCTGAGGGGAAGGGTCACCTAGAATGATAGTTAACCAAAGCTTCTGGTTTCGATACTATAGGGTGATATTCAAGGAAACTGGCGCAAGTTTGTAAATTAGCACTTTGCTTTTAGCCGACTTTTAAAAAGTTAATTTTTTTTATTATATCAGAATAGGATTTATTGATTTTTTTTGTACAAAAAGGATACATGAACAGATAATATGTGTTACGTACAATTAAAAGTAATGTTTAAAAATTCTTACTACATATATTTGACTCCATTCTAACTGCATCTGTCCCCCGTTGGTACAGTGGTTAGTCTACGGATTAACAACGCTGAAATCAGGGGTGCGATTTCTCTGGGTAGGCTAAGCAGATAGCGCGATGTGATTTTGTTGTAAGAAAACACACACACTAACTGCATCTAACTAGTACGCACATACGCGCATACATCTGTCTAAAACTGTTTTTTATTTGTTCCTGTTGTTTTTTTTAGTGCAAAGCAACACGATTGGCCATCTACTTATTTAAGCCGCGGGAAATAGGACTCTGTAATCCAATAAACTGCTCAATGACTCATCAGGGAGCTTTTGTTAGAAATACTGAAACAAAAATACTAAAGTATATTGAAAGTGGGAATTATGTAGCAAAAATATCTGTCGTATGTTTCATAACTAATGAAGTTTGGTATTTTCAATATAATCAGAGCGACGAGACGGTTATGGATCTATTTAATAACAGAAGATTCGTAAGGCTAATTACTGTGACATAATTCTAGGTTCTCTGACTACTGAAGTAGAGACTGAACACAAACGTACTCTTACAAAAAACAGTTTGTATTTAAAACAAACAGTTAATATGTATAATTAAGTGGACCTAACTGAAGGTTACCTTTAGTAGAAAGTTAATATTAATTCGAGGATTTAAAGGTCCAAGCTCTATCTCTAAAGTTCATGTATCAGATTAACTCTCCAGAAAGCTTGTTCGAGACGGTTTGGTTCTCATATTAGCTACTTTAGTCATTAATTTCAGACTTACCCAAATCAACCAGAGCTACACACGTGACTAGTCATTTCCTAATGAAATCTCTAGAGGTCACTTGACAGCCAGTGGCAAAGATACAATAAGTAGCTCTATAGCTATCTTTTCCACAAGAAAACAAAAGTACTTTTCTTGAGGAATGACAGGTAAGAACGATAAGCTAAAGTGAAAGGAATTTTTTAAAACATTCTTTGCTAGCATTGTGTAACTAAAGGTGGAAAAAATAAAAAAAATAAACTAATTAATAGAATAAGTATTTAGTATTTCATAAGTGACACTTATCGTTCTGTTCTTACTTCATGATTTTCTTCAAGTCGACTTTATTCTTACATTTAAACTCACTAAAACTTACCAACATATGTTCGCAAAATGTGATATAACATTCGTTTATAATTATAATAAAAATACTTATACATGAAACAGACAATATAATTCTTTCATAAAATATTTCAATAATCACGTCACACTATCCTTTCACAGTGCATCAATTAAAAACAACAACTTTGATACAGAATACACAAGAAATCCCTTCAACGTAACATACGTGATAAAATCATTTATCACAGAAACAATAAGTACTGTAAATAGTAAGTTATTTAAGAATGTTTATTTAGGCCGAATGAAACGTATTTTATTTTTGAAATTATAAATAAACTGATGGAGAAATAATGAATATGAAGTCAATCGATGAAACATAAAACATTTTATTTACAAAAGTAGTAAAATTGGCACTATCGTGTCGAAAGGATGTAGATGAGTGACGTCAATAGTTCCCCGTTTTTTCATCAGAGTACGCGACATTAGGTACGTATTTTATCAGTCATGACCACCTAGAAACGTGTTCTCTACTTCGTGGTAGGATGATTTAATTAACTAATAAATTAGCATTAACTGTCCTTTTTTTACGATTAACTAATTAATTTGCATTAAGAGTCCTTTTAAGGACGAATTAATTACAAATGATTTGATTAATTAGAGTTAAACATCCATTATAAGAACAGTTTAAATAGTGATGAACTATCAGTATGATGAGGCATGTATTGTATCATTCATGGCCCCCTTATTATAGCGGTCTAGAAATAAGTTCTATACTTTGTAACGTAATCATTCATTATGGTTATCTGTCTGGTATCGAACTCTAAATTCATCACTATAACATCATATCTGTCTGTCTGATACCGAACTATAATTTCAACACTATGACAACATGGCTGCCTATAATGGCAACCTCGCAACTCGCCACCTGGCAACAGAAATAAGAACTATGAACTTTTCGTCTCTGATTACATCATCCCTTCTTTCCTCCTCAGGAATAATTTACTCCAGCGAAACAAACAGTGTTCTGATGATACCTTCTTGCTGTGTCGGCTACCCATCTACGTTTCCAAGTTCCTTTTTCACCTTAATTCCCAACACCTAATATCAAATTCATTACCTGAGAGCGAATGAAATGATTCTTTACCGTTCCAAGATGAATTACAGGATTACCAAAGAGAGAGAATATTTTTCTACCTCTGTGTACCATAAAATAACTTTTATTAGCTTCTACACCAATTTCAATAGTTTTATTCCCAACGCAATCTGGTTATAACATTGTTACATAAAATTTTAAATCTCTGTTCTAATTATTTTGTTTTACACAAAGAAATTACACATGTTAAATAATAGCTATCAGATTGATTTTCTAACGTATATTACACGAAATTTCCTAAACAACAAATTCCAACTACCAGTCAACGTACACATTCATACCTATATTTCCCCTCATTTTCTCCCTTCCTTTTTTGGGTTCGCGATTCCGACCAATTAAAAAACAACTCTCTTCCATAATAAAAACCTTCTATCCTTAAATGCAGCTGGTAATAATATACAGACCTAGCCTCCACATTAAACACATATTTCCGTACAAAGTTCAAGTACATAAATATCTGTGTTCATGTGTCAGTGAACATTTAGGAGTATCTAATAGAACCAACTATCCACGACTTAAACCTAGCCACTCATCCATTCAGTCACACTTTGAAACCACAGGCCACGATATCTCATTTAACGATTTCTCTATCATCACCACAGGATCTTCAGACCTCGAACTCTACATTAAAGAAAGTCTACTTATAGCTATAGACTGTCTGACCATTAATAATTCAGAAAACTCCTTAGACAAAACTGTTCTACATTTTCACACTTTACTCAGCTGCTTGTAATACATATATAAACATTGCTTTATCCATCCATTTTACGCCTTTTCTTAATAACTCAATAAACTAATAATTATGTTATCATATTATAATTTTCCTAGTAACCATCTTTGTTACACAATATTCATATTTCGCTGAATATGAAATAAGTTATCCCGAAACGTTTGAACCTTGTAAATAAAATGTTTTTTTTTTATTTGTCTTCATCTTTTATTAAACCTCTATTTTTCCATCATGAATCCATAACTAAGACAGTAGACTGAAAATTAATAAGCGCAAACACGTTTTTTAAGCAGGCCTTAAATTATGTTAAAATAAAACTAAAATTATTGCTCAACCTCATAAACAAAGAAGTTATTAAGAAGCCATGGTGAAACATCATTAAAAACGTAAAACCATAAATCATGAAAAAGGTTCAGGTTTGTAAGTAAGGGAATATTAGTGAATCTATAAAAGGTCTAGGGTTACATTAAATTACAAAAAAACAACAAGAAACATTTGAAGTAGGTTAGTTTATGGACTTCAATAAGGTACTGAGTTAATGTAAATAATATCTCAGGTTTTATACCTTTGAAAAAGAACAACTAAGCTTGTGTCTCCAAAATAGGCAGTTGCCAATCCATTCTACAAAGTTTCATCATGAATACTAACCTAAATAATGTATCAAAGAACAACTAAGCTTGTGTCTTCACAACAGGCAGTTGCCGTTCATTCTACAAAGTTTCATCATGAATACTAACCTAAATAATCTATTTAAAAATGCCAAAGCTGTTTGAACCACCTAGAATCTTATTTACAAATTATTAATTTTGTGAATTATACTAGTCGTGACTTTAAACTGTGTGATAAAATCATTCATACTTTATCTTATTCATAATGTGACAACAAAGAATGATTTTATCAGAATTTTAAGTCAACTAGAACCAGAATTCAAGTTATGGAAAATATTAGGAAATAAAGTATTTGCGTTAATATATATCTACTATATTCAATATATTAATACTTTTCAATAAATAATCAAAAACATACTAGAAAAAGTCGATTCTTTAAACCCCGTATGAATGCTTTAAAAATGAGATAAATTGCATTCAAACTAAACCACAACCCCCAAAACTCAGAGAGGAAAAATGTGGTTCCATCATCGCTGGTTCTAAATAGTTTCTCAACACGATTTTTTATATATATTTTTTACATATTTTTTATTTGTTTCATATATATTTTTATATATATTTTATACATATTTTTATTTATATTTTCTATATATGATATATATATTTTTATGTATTTTTCATACATTTTTATATATGCTTCATATATATTTATATATTATATATATTTTATACATTTTTATGTATGTTTTCATATACTTTTTATACATATTTTATATATTTATATATATTTTTATGCATATTTTATATATTTATATATATTTTTATACATATTTTATATATTTATATATATTTTTATGCATATTTTTAATATATTGTCAAAACTTCTGCAAACATATTTTGCAGCCACAACTTAATTTGAAAAAAATCCGCCATACCTTTAATGTCTTGTCTTTGCTACTTGAAGTTTCGAAAAACTTCTTAGCACCTGATATGTTACATATCTTGTCCTGACCACCATGAATAATCAACAACGGAACAGTTAAGTTTACCAACTCAGTTTGTAGTTTCTATTTTAATAAAAGAAAGTACTTATTACTCAACAATAACATTTCATAGAACAGTTTGTATTTCTATTGTAGTAAAATAAAAAGTCGTTACTCAGCCGTAACGTTTAGTAGATCAGTTTGTAGTTTCTATTGTAATAAAAAAGCAGTCATCACTCAACAATAACGTTTAGTAGATCAGTTTGTAGTTTTACTGTAGTAAAATAAAGTAGTCATTACTCAACAGTAAAGTTTACTGGATCAGTTTGTAGTTTCTATTGTAGTAAAATAAAGCAGTCGTTACTCGACAATAACGTGTAGTGGATCAGTTTGTAGTTTCTATTGTAGTAAAATAAAGTATTCGTTACTCAAGGATAACGTTTAGTACACCAGTTTGTAATTTTTATTGTTGTTAAATAAAGTAGCCATTACTCATTAATAACGCTTAGTAGATCAGATTGTAGTTTTTGTTGTAATAAAATAAAATAGTCGTTACTGAACAATAACGTTTAGTAAATCAGTTTATAGTTTCTATTGTAGTAAAATAAAGCAGTTGTTACTCAACAATAACGTTTAGTGGATCAGTTTGTAATGTTGATTGCAGTAAAAAGTAGTCATTACTCAAGAATAACGTTTACTGGATCAGTTTGTAGTTTCTATTGGAGTAAAATAAAGTAGTCATTACTCAACAATATCGTTTAGTGGTTCAGTTTGTAGTTTCTGAACAGTGTAAATAATATCAGAACTATTTAGCAAATGAAACTAAAAGAGAATGATGACAAATTTGTTCTATTTTGAAATAAAAACCTGATAAACCACGCGCTTTCGAAAGGTGGACCTTTCTTCTTAGGTGTCAAACTGTGAGTTTGACAAATAATCAAAATAAATATAATAATTGTTGGAACAAATAAATATATATTAATACATATTACTTTGTACTTTGTTGTGGTTCTTATAGCTGATTATTTTGAAAATAACTTGATCAAAAAACTGGATATTTATTCTGTTGTAACGTTTTGTATTTTCTTGAAAATATTATTGTAATATTAAACTAACCTCTTTCATTGCTACTTATAATAAATGAATAATTTTATACATAATAAAAGACAAGAAAATCTAGATTTTTGAATATGATTTTGTTTGTTTCAAATTTGACACTTTTAGGTGTTAGCCTTTTTTCATGCTGGTTTGTTGGTTGTTATTAAACTCAATGGGCTATTTGTGCTCTGCTCACCAAGCACTTTGAATCTGGTTTCTAGCGTTATAACTCTTCAGACATACCACTGTGTTACTTTATGATGGAAGAAATTTACAAACGTTCGTGTTTGTGATGGGGACACGTTTACACACGACAGTGTCACTTAGTTTCGCCGTAACATGTGTGTATCCATGGTAACGAAAGAGTTAAATGTCTTCAGTTTCACCGTAACACATGTGTCGTGGTAACGAAAGAGTAAATGTCACCTGTGTTTCATCGTAGCACACGTGTCCATAGTAACGAAATAGTTAAATGTCTTCAGTTTCACCGTAACACATGTGTCCGTGGTAATGAAAGAGTAAATGTCACCTGTGTTTCATCGTAACACACGTGTCCATAGTAATGAAATAATTAAATGTCACCAGTTTCACCGTAATACGTGTGTCTATAGTAACGAAAGTGTTAATTTTCATTAGTTTCCTCGTTCATGTCTGTGAAACAGTTAAATATTAA
Organism: Tachypleus tridentatus; assembly: GCF_004210375.1. Classification (NCBI taxonomy): domain Eukaryota; kingdom Metazoa; phylum Arthropoda; class Merostomata; order Xiphosura; family Limulidae; genus Tachypleus; species Tachypleus tridentatus. The sequence goes on along the minus strand of NC_134827.1, from coordinate 74,226,117 downwards.
ATAGTTTCACTGTAATGTAATGAAGATAATAACAGCGATTTTGGTGTAATCGTATACAGACTAAGTCCACACTTACCGGAGCAGTATCCAACATCGTTTTAACCCAACCTGCTTTTACCCACAGTCCTTTGTACATATGAGGATCTTCTAAGACTTTCTGTTTGCCTTCTTCCGTCCGAATGACCAGATCATATTTTATCCATCCGAGAGGCATACTTGGAATAAGCCAGCCTAACCATCTGAAAAGTTGTTGCTGTTAGAATAAAAAAAAACAAAAGACGTAAATATCCCAGACAGAAATTGATATAGGAAGTTATATATACTACAATAAAAAACAATTTGTACTTGATTTAACTATGTTGTATTAAAGTTTCTCGTCTGGGTGGCTAACTTTGTTTGAACTTAAGTTGTCCTTATGCGATAAAAAACTTTCTAAAACAGTTGTGAGACTTTGTCATGACTGCGAATCAATTGACTATATCTTTTCGCGATTACAGCAAATGTCCTGGAGAAAAACTGGTTACAACTTATTTTCGACAATTACTTTACTGTAATTTCATGGATTTAATTCATCCTAGCTAATCTCCTTTAAACGTTTAAATTAAGAAGCACACAAAATGACAAACAACAACTGTACAAACGAAAGAAACGTAAAGATTTAAGATATGCAAATGGGTAATTTTTCAAAGGGTTTGATAAATGACAGCGTATATTTGTCTACTATATACGAGCTTGACGCTGAACAGTCAGTTTTAACATTTTATGAGTATAAATAAAACCAGAACCTTTTCAACTATTTTCGACTAATAATATTTGCAAATATATTTAAATACAATAAACTCACTGAGTTTCTGTTAATATAATTTTCAAGTAATAACTAAGTTTTTAAACTAACTGATTACTTTCTAGTTTGACATGGTTCTGAGATCTTGAAGAATCCATCAGGAGGAGTACTATTTATTTACAAATACAAAACTTTTCATTTGACACTCCTACGAAAAGTGGGGCCTAATAGGCCCCAGAGCAACTTGAAAGGTTATTAATATTAGGCTAATAATTCTGTATTTAAATGAAATTGCCATTTCATTTAATGAAATATTAATAACCTTTCAAACTAATATTAATAACCTTTCAAGTTGCTTTGGGGCCTATTAGGCCCCACTTTTCGTAGGAGTGTTAAGAAGGATCAAACTACGTGTATTTGTTGCTAAAGGTCTTTTCTGAAAGGAGCGAGAGAAATTCTTTAAATGTACATAAAACTCACTGACGGTACAAAGTCCTGAGTTTTGATCATTCATGAACAAACACTTGTTTAAGATGCTTAGACCGTCACTGACTCATGAAAGTGTTGAGTGTATCTTAATGACTGGTACCGAATGATCCAAGGTTCAAGCCGCGACATGCCTCTAACAATCAATAATGATAGTCGATTACGAGCAGTCGCAGAATAGGCAGCAGCTCCTTTTGACCCATTCATTTCCTTCTGATAAGCAGATCCGTATTACAGATAGCTAAGCTTAAATCTTAATTGTCCCTAATTAATGTGTTGCGTAATATGTCGTTAAGATAGCAACCACTAGATGTCGCACTGCTAAAGTCTCCATACTTCTAAATCTTCATTACCATAAAAGTTTTAAATCTCGTTGCTTCTCCGTAATTTCTAGGGATACTTGTTGCCATAGCTACAAAACCTCTGAATTCTTCTGGTTTCTTCAGAGAAGCAAATATCCCGATTGTTGCGCCCTATGATATGAATGAAAAAGAAACAAATACTTTACAGGAATGCACGTAGGATATTTTCTCTAATATCCGAGTAATCTGGTGTTACAAAAACAACAAATAGTACAACATTATTATTATTAAATAGCACATCATCATGTCATTGGTATCGTATTTACTATTAATAAAATGATATCTGTTTATTGAGTCCAACAATTTTTATTAGGCGTACACTTCCTTCCTACCATTGAGTTTCCGACTATGAACACTGGGAGTCCAGGATATTTCTTTTTCATTATATATATGTGATGAAATACATCTTCAACGCAATTGTCAATACTGCCCACCAGAGTGCGAGCACCTTCACTTCGACCATGACCCACTAAAAAAAAAAGGGGTAAAAAAACACGAAATTTAAGTGATAACATTGACATTTTTTTAGTGCTAACAAAAAGAAATATAATGAAAATGAGAAATACATACCTATAAATATATGCTTACACATTGCTGTTATATATATTGCTTATTTATAACATTTTATTTGTGGCAAGTAAAAGAGAAACTTCAGAGTTCCATTGTACGGTTCGAAACAGTGACCATTCTTACAACATCCTACAGGGTGGATGGGATGACGGAATGCCATTGTTATTACCTTTGTGTAAAGTTATAAAACGTCTGTTTTCTGTCTATCGAGGGAACAAAACCTCGAATTTTAGCACTTTAAGTCCATAAACTTACTGTTGATCGTCCGCAAAGTGGGATGGTCAACATTAAAGCTACTATAGACATTTAAAACTAGGAGCTACTCCTGCAGCATCGTCCACACAATTTGAGATTTTCAACAGATACCAATACACAGTCGAAATTTGTATGTTCAGAACTTGTGACTTAGTTTCGTGAATACACAAGCTCAGGAATACTACCGAAAAAAAAAATGAGGAGATTTCGGTTTGAGAAACGTAATGGATATTCAACATTTCTTCAGCATCCATTCAATTTCTAAAAATATCATCCACTCACACATATTTTTCTCGCGTACCTAGCAGGATAGCACTTATTCCGTCAGGAAAACAGTAAACGAATGTTTCAATCATTCACTAATCACTCTACCTAAACGGGTGATAGTGTGAGTGCTCTTATCAGCATTTTCATCAAAGAAAAAATACAATTAAATGCTTTTGCTATAGAGTGCGTTATGCTACATCTTAGATTTGGAGAATCGTATTCCTTGTGGCTGGCTAGTCCTAATTTGTTAAATACTTGTGGTGGATTCGTTTTTATGTTGACTAATATATTGAAATAAAATAAAGCGTTATCGTTAAAAAACAAAAAAAAATCGCTCGTTTTGAAAATATTCGATCACAAGTTCATTTTAACATTCAAAAGAATTTATGAGTGTAAGCAAAGAAGATTATAATAAAATGTCCACCATGCCATTTTGCTATATCCAGTTCCGACGAAGTCTTTTACCTAATACCAGCACTCATCAGGCTGGCTTAGATACGACAGAGGTATTAGTGGTCAAGACGATATTCCAAATCGTCAACTTTCATGAGAAACAACTATTTTGGTGTGATTTAAATTAAACTGATCAGAGGTAACTTTCATCCATTTTCTTTACATTGTTAAACACCAGAATTAGTCTAGGACTTTCTTCTTAGAATGCATTCAGGATCTATATTTTGAAAGGTTAGCTACATCGCCTTCTTTAACAAATGAAATTCACTCCATGGCCAAACGTCTTCATCATTCCCAACCTGGATTTCTTTGAGCTCAAAATACGTTTAATGATACACTTTACTTTTTTATGTAGTGCTGTTGTAACCTTCTACACAAGGATCTGGATCATAGCAGATCGTCTACTAAATCCAACAGAGTAAATTATTCTATCCCACTCTGAAAAAAGTCATGGTGAAATTCTCTGGAGGCCCGTGCATCAAGATGAACTCCACTACATCATCCTTGTTCTGTACAGTATCTGTAAAATAACTAAATAACAACAGTGCAGGATATCGGGGCCGCACTATACATGGAAACAAAATACATACCGTGGTCATGCCCGAAACTTAAAATTCCAGATTTAGAAAGAGCTTGAGCCAAGTCTTCGTACACAGAACAATGTTCAGTAAACCCATGGGACAGAAACACCAGAGCTCTGGAAAATGAAGAAAAATGTGACATTAAGTAAACGAGCCACTGAAAACTATAAACGTAATTTGTATTTTCAAGTTTCTTTGATCCAATAGCTTTACTTAAACTACATTTCCAGTGTATGAAACTCTACAACCACTAGAGTTCTTTAAATTACGTTTACTCTGTACATAATGAAATTCTACAACCACCAGATATATAAGTTACGTTTACACTGTACCTAATGAAACTCTACAACTACTAGAGTTATTTAAATTACGTTTGCACCGTACCTAATGAAACTCTACAACCAGTAGTTATCTAAATTACGTTTACACTGTACCTAATGAAACTCTACAATCACTAGAGTTATCTAAGTTAAGTTTACTCTGTACCTAATGAAACTCTACAATCACTAGAGTTATCTAAACTACGTTTACACTGTATCTAATGAAACTCTACGACGACTAGAGTTATCTAAGTTAGATTTACTCTGTACTTAATGAAACTCTACAACCGCTAGAGTTCTTTAAATTACGTTTACTCTGTACCTAATGAAATTCTACATACACTAGAGTTCTTTAAATTACGTTTACTCTGTACCTAATGAAATTTTACAACTACTAGAGTTATTTAAATTACGTGTGCACTGTACCTAATGAAACTCTACAATCACTAGATTTATTTAATTTACGTTTACTCTGTACCTAATGAAATTCTACAACCACTAGAGTTATATAAGTTACGTTTACACTGTATCTAATGAAACTCTACAACCACTAGAGTTATCTAAATTATGTTTACAGCGTACCTAATAAAACTATACTGTTATCTACTGAAACTCTCTAGCTATGCAGCTGTATTTTGAAACAAAGGTTAATTCTTAATTAACGTTTCTATAAGGTTCATATTTATTTACATAAGAAATATATACTTTGAAAATGAAAACAAACAAAACATAAAACACATCAAGAACTGCAAATTCTTGATTTTTTATATGTAAGAGAACAATGTGTCAAAGTCGCCTGATAACTCTAGGGATATAAACCTTACCTCGGGTCTCCTTTTGTCGGCCAGTACTTGCAAAACAGTTGTTGACCCGTGCAACTTTGGATGTAGTAAGAATTGAAGACCTCACTTGACTGGTCTCCGCTCGGGAACATTTCTGTTTGCAGAGAATTCAATTGATGTCAGTGTAGGATAGTAGTTGTCTGTCCCACTGGCAGTATTTTGTTTTTCCACATAATGCCAAACGGAAATTGAGAGCGAAAGCGAGGCTATACCTTGGCTGTCTTATTTGGAGTGGCACAATTATTGGTGGAAGACTGCCTCAGGGCCCAGGCAAAGCCAATGAATAAAAAATCTAAGGTTTGATTATAAAAGGAAAATACTAACATTTATTATAACGTTCTATAGTTGATGTCCTTGGAACGTTAAAAAAGAATATATTATACTCAAATTATTATACGGCAAATTAGCTTTTTCCCGGTAACGTCACAGTTTAATTACAAGAGTGATTTTCGAGATGCACGTACAAGTTCAGAACTTTGTTTTAATTTCGCGCAAAGTTACACGAGGGCTATTTGCGCACGTTTAGAATTAAACATAAAATCTTTGTCACTGCTGCCTAGTTTATCGGCGAGTGTTGTAATACCATTTACTGCTCAGAATCTGATACATTACTGAAAGATACCGGATTATTTAATGAATAGTAATATCTCATTATCTCATAAACAAATATATCATGCTACTTAGTGAAGATTGATATCAGATTACAATGTGAATAAAGACATCAAATTACTTTGTAAAAATTAATATTGGATTACTTCGCTCATTTATGGAACTGTGTTTCAGTGGTTTGGTGCTTTAGAATCGTAGTCAGATGGTTGCGAGTTCGAGGATGTCATGTTGTTGCGTGCTATTGTCTACCCAGTTGTATGAACTGGGTTCCTCTTCAGGTGAATGTGTCATTATTCACATCTGCTTGTACCACTTGAAACCGAATATTGAAAGTACTTCCCCTTTGAGCCTTACAAGGTACGGATTTAATAAACTAACTTTCAATTAACAGCAAATCTTTATGTTTATAAATACTTTCTTTGGACAACTGAAACATATTTACGTAGTTTGACTCCTGACAGTAAAAAAAAAGAAAAAAAGAGAGTATAGAATCACAATAAAAGTAGAAAGCAGATGAGGTCTGAAATGATTGGTAACAGGTCAAAGGAAAGGGTTGGTGAGACCTGAAATAATTGGTAACAGACCCAAAGGAAAAGGTAGGTGAGATTGGCCTTTTTATCTAGGTGTGACCATTAATATACATCTACAACAGTGGTCCTCAAAAGGTGGTGCTTGAGCTTTTAAGGCCCTCTAAAGCCTGACTATATGTTGAAAAGTACGTAAAATATGTTTATAGATGATATATTTCCCATTGTCTATCGTCTGAAGTGGTCTAGTGTCAAAAATAGCTTGGGGCCATTAATGTACAGAGTTACGTATTACTTGGTGTTTGTGATATTGCACAAGTTAAAATATAATTTCAGTTAATGCAGGTACATTTAAAACTGTACTTGATTTCAAAGCACGTCAGCTGTTACTAAATAACATACTACTTCAGCCAGTAAGTACAGTCCCCTCTCACAAACGGTGATCATTTTGTGGCGAATGGGAAAGATTAACTTCATATACGTAGTGGTGCCACCCTAAAATTCCGAGAGTTGTGAAAACACATATTGGCTTAAGTACTAATATTATAAGCTTACATATATTACCAAAGTTATCTGCTATTATATGTAGTCTATGCGATAAGAAAACTACAGCTCTGTGAGAAAACCATAAAATGTCTACTAACATATTCAATAAAGAGTCAACGGCTTCACAGTTTCTATAAGACGTTCTTAGGATACTTTATAATTCTTAATTAATGTTTTTTGCTATTTATTCTTAAAAACCAAGAAACTTGCTCAGACAATTATATATCAAAGAACCAGATGTATTTAATCATGGTAACTAAACAGTCGTAAAATGTTTGGTACATTAAATGAAGAAAATGTAATTGAAAGTTGGTGTCATTTTGGCCACACTATATTAATCATCAAACAAATAGACAGTGGCTAGTACACCTAAACTACTAACCATAGATTGTAAAGAAAGTTTAAGCTCAGATCATCAGAGGAACGTTGGAGAGCAATTGGCGGCATTTGTTGGAGGAGATAATTGACTTGGAAGAACAAGTATCATCCAACATCATATATACATCAGAGATGTCTAAGTAAACACCATGCAGGCTTTATTGCAGCACTAGATACATAGCCAGTTCCGAAATAGATCAGATTCTAAATATGGAAATCATTTAACCACCAAAGTGTGTGTGATATAGAAATAATATAACCACCAGAGAGTGCTTGATCTGGAAATAATTTAACCACCAGAATGTGCTTAATTTGGAAATAATTTAACCACCAGAATGTGCTTGATCATAAACTTTATTTAAGTATCCTGAGGTTCTGTGTAATAATGTGTCTTGATGTACTTCTATTGCTGTGCATGAATAGATGGTTTGAAGGATACGATTGTTTTAGTTATCTAAATCTCACTTTTGGTAAGTCGAAAAGATTACCTTCACGTCGTGTCATTCGGCCTTTACAGTGAACCAATTACTTTATTTTAAGTGGCTGATAAAACTTGAATTACGTGGTTTGGAACAGTTTCCAGTTTATATTATTATTGACTTAACGTTACAGGCTGCATTTGAAAACTTTAGATATGGTGTTTCAACATTCGTGACAAGCTGGTCTGAAATCGAAGTCAGAGAAATGATTCATTTAGAGCCTGCTTAAAGTTTAGTGAGTAGAATCTGTGGACAAGAATGAAACATAAAGTTTTCTCAGTTTTGTGTCATATTAGAGGGGTCTTCAACAGTAGCAACACAGAATCTCGTTTCGATGGACCTAGTCATTTTAATCAATCGCTAAAAGATGTCTTGCTTGATGCTCTAAACACTAGAGCTTACCTGAGAACAGATGTCCTATTCATTCTGGATATTTCAAGTTGCTCTGGGGCCTATTAGGCCCCACTTTTCGTAGGAGTCTTAAGAAGGATCAAACTACGTGTATTTGTTGCTAAAGGTCTTTTCTGAAAGGAGCGAGAGAAATTCTTTAAATAATTCTTTAAATGTACATAAAACTCACTGACGGTACAAAGTCCTGAGTTAGATATGGTGTTTCAACATTCGTGACAAGCTGGTCTGAAATCGAAGTCAGAGAAATGATTCATTTAGAGCCTGCTTAAAGTTTAGTGAGTAGAATCTGTGGACAAGAATGAAACATAAAGTTTTCTCAGTTTTGTGTCATATTAGAGGGGTCTTCAACAGTAGCAACACAGAATCTCGTTTCGATGCACCGAATAATATGTCTAGTAATTTTAATCAATCGCTAAAAGGTGTCTTGCTTGATGCTCTAGTGTTAGCTTACCTGAGAACAGATGTCCTATTCATTCTGGATACAGATGACAGTAGATGTAAATAGTTGCAAATGCCAACGACGGTAAAATGTAAATAGTTACAGAAGCCGACGACGGTAGATGTAAATAGTGATATCAAACTTAGAATTCCGGATCCTCTATTTCACATTATAGATCTGTAAACTACCAAATCCCTTCTTGAAACCAATGACTGCTATTATTACAATCTACTGGTAATCTGTTACTTTAATGAGTGGACTGTTTGGCCAGTTTGTTAAACCAACACACTGGCTGACCAGCAGGTACGTCACTTTGAAGCACAGAGGACATGCATACTAACCACACAGCAAAATTCAGCATTGAGTTGTTTGATGAATAAGGCAATTTAACGATGACGCCATTCTCAATAACTGTCTTTAAACATTGTAGTACTATGTAGTACTATACGTTCTTTGTAACTTATTAGCGTTACTTACAAGAATGTGGCGTTGAATGCTGTCCTTAAGACCAACTGTCTGTAGGCAGTTGTAGTACACCACTGGTTTTCGGTAGCCTCACGACTGGAAAAGCGATACGTTGACATCCAATGACCATGCTGACTATTTATTGATGTTTAAAAGAACTGTACAGCTGAATCTTCAGAGCATTGATGGCATATGGTAGTGCACTATCTTGTATAAACTCAATATCCTGGTGAATGTCCTTCACTTCAAAAGTGAGTAATACCATCTTAGCTAACGTGCACCAGGTCCTGTAAGGACCAAAACAATAATGATTGCACTTCTGGTAAACCACACTCATCTTTAGATCATAAATCCGCAAGGATTTGCTTCTCCTCCAGATAATTCAGTTGTAGATGGTAGTGGAAGTCATCAGTCCACTACGTGAACAAGAGAAATAAATTCTAGGGCTAAGTTCAACTGTTTCTTTGGGTTAACCTTCAAGTCTTGTCTAGAAACAGTTGTGCTATAAATTCCTTGTTCTGTATTTTAATGTTAAGTGTTTCTTTGTATATACGGCTCATACCAAATACATGTAGGAGCACAGCCTATTATACAATATTAAATTTAATACTTCGTACCAAATGTTATAAAATAGGCATGCATATTAGCAGGTTTGTGAAAGGTAAACTAAACAACTTAAATAAAACAAACAATTAACGAGAAATTATTTATACACAGTAAATAACTTAATATAACACATGACCTGTATTTAGTGTTAGTAGTATGTTTTACAAATTATTTAACATAAAAACTTACGGTCGATTATGGTTCTTGTAAAATCAGTTTTCAGAAGTAGAAATATTATATGTTTTAGGGCAGGGTGTAACCTAGTATTTTTGATAAAAATATTTAGGGTTACAATGCTTTTCAGAAGTTTCTCTGCCGTACATTAAGCCAGTTTTTACTTCTCACGGGCGTGAAACACCAGTGATACTACGACAATGAGAATATTATAATAAGATGAAAACTTAATAGGAAAGTTATGTACATATTCCTCATAATGTTAAAAATGCATCTTCTTGATGTCTCTTGATAAGCCCACTAGTGGCACAACGACGGCTAGGGCAGGCAGAGCATAGATAGCCCAATGTGTAGCTTTGTGCTTAATTCCAATCAATCAGTTTCTTAATAATAATTCACACCGATGTGGTAAACTGTTGGAAAATTCGAAAAGATTTAACACATGTGGCGAAGAAAAATTAATGTTTATGCTTTACAACGAGGAATCCATAATTAGCATGTGTATTAAACATGCTAACTAAAACAAGTTCACTTATGCGGGTAAAATCTCTTTTTATCAAACCTGCCGCTTGGAGGTGCTGCTACTAACCTGATTGTTTGTATTTAAGTATAAAGCTACACAATGGACTATCTGTGCTCTGCCCATCATGGGTATCGAAACCCGGATTCTAGCGTTTAAGTCCGCGGACATACTACTGTGCCACTGGGGGGGGGGCGTTTTTGGATGAGTAAATTGTTTTTTTAGTGTTGGAGAGAGTTAACACGGAAGAATTCCTTGTTATAGTCATTTGAAGAATGGAGAAAGTTTTCCAGTTTCTAATTCTCTGTGAAGCTTTGACTAATTATGAAGAAATCAAGTCCATCTTCTGAAATTATCAGATATCATCCCTAAGAGTTATGTACTCGAACGAGCAGCATGGAAAAGTACGAACTTGGAAATAAGAATTGATAGGTTTAACTTTTGAAGGTTAAGTTGTAGAATTGTCCATTGAAATAAGAAAAAAGCTAGGCCTAATTTATGAAATGGTTTGATTGATAATATGGTTTGAACTGTTAAGTTAAATTCTTTGAAACATTTTATTACATAAGTATTTGAATGTATGTTTGTTTGTTTGTTTTGGAATTTCGCACAAAGCTACTCGAGGGCTATCTGTGCTAGCCGTCCCTAATTTAGCAGTGTAAGACTAGAGGGAAGGCAGCTAGTCATCACCACCCACCGCCAACTCTTGGGCTACTCTTTTACCAACGAAAAGTGGGATTGACCGTAACATTATAACGCCCCCACGGCTGGGAGGGCAAGCATGTTTGGCGCGACGCGGGCGCGAACCCGCGACCCTCAGATTACGAAGCGCACGCCTTAACGCGCTAGGCCATGCCAGGCCATTTGAATGTAAAGGGCTACATTCGAGTTGCATTGAAAAATTCAATATACGTTGACTATTTTTATTATTTTAAATTTAAAAAAATGTTTTTAGGAGGTCAATAAGAAGGTAACATCGATGGTACTACTAACTATTTATTGACTTGCCTTTTTGCATGTTTTGTAACTCTTTTCTGTGAAACCTTGAAAGTTTAAAAAGTTATTTCGAGATTTGATAAATGTTTTTCAATTAAAAGCATTTGTGTATCAGTCATATAATTATCAAATGCTTTCTCCCTGTTGAATACAAGTCTCGTTTTAAGATAATCCCCAGCTCACGCACTAATAGTCCTCTGACGGGTCAACAGTAAGTTTACGGAATTACAACCTAAATTAAAATAAAGTCTACTTTTACTCCTACCAGCTTGCTGTGATACACATTTTGGAAACTACTGGTGTATACGAAACAGAATAAAGTTTATAATAACTTCTGTTGGACCAAGAAATTTATATGGATATAAGTTGTGACATATTCACTTGTCCTCTTCAGTTGATGTAAACTTTGTTTTATTTTATATAACACTACGCGGTACTGAATATTTACTTATTATGATACTAATGCATAATATATGCACCTACTCATCAATGTAGATTTCATTGCCATCTGTAGTTCTGTACAAAACTTCATAATAGTTTCCAATGGCTTGGGGGTTGATTTACCACCACCCAGTCATAGAATCCCATGTATATTTTATCTTATTATTATATATATATGATTGATATTATGAATTAATGAAACACACTTTCTAACAAACATTATTATGGATGAAGAATCCCATGATTGGAAAGAAACTCCGGAACTTAAACTCAGGAACTCTGGTTAATGAAAGGTTGGAGAAAAGGGTGGCTAGTATCCTTGAATAGCTTAGTTGGATAGAACGTTGACCCTGTTATCCTAAAAAAGGGTCCTGCGTTAAACGTAACGTCTCAAGATAAGTACAAGAAATTAAAACCGTGCCTTGTCGGCTTGTTAAAGACGTTAACGCCATTACAGTAATGTTTGTTGGAAAGTGTGCTTTTACTGATTTGTAATATGAATTATGTGTGGTTTCTTATAGTAGACGAAAAATTAGATGTTTTTATTGATGAATGTATTATACCTTTAAAAAACACTAAAAACAAACTGCTTCTGCACAAACGTTATGTTTATTTTTTTTAATTTTGGGCAAAGCTACTCAAGGGCTATGTGGACTAACTGTTCCTAACTTAGAAGTGAAATACTAGAGAAAAGGAAGCTAGTTATTACTACTCACCGCTAATTCTTGGCTACTCTTTTACCAAGAAATAGCGGGATTGACAGCAACATTACAATTTCCCTACGGCTAAAAGGGCATGTTTGACACTAACCACCTGGCTATTCAAGTGTAAACCTAATGTAAGTTTTCAGTATTTAAAAGCCAATTAATACAGGATTTAACCATAGATTGCTCACAGTATGAAAATACACGAGTTTTATTTTAATTTATTATTTAAATATTTCTAAATTTCACATCCACAAGCAGTTCTTGTGAAATATATTTTGGTAAGTTATAGTTTGTTTTTGATTTCGCGCAAAGCTACTCGAGGACTATCTGCGCTAGCCTTCCCTAATTTTGCAGTGTAAGACTTGAGGGACCCACCGCCAACTCTTGAACTACTCTTTTACTACCGAATAGTGGGATTAACCGTCATACGAGGGCTGTTCAAAAAATACGCGGACTGACGTCATAAAACAAAATGTACTTTATTTAGAAGTTACAGGTCTGGGACCCCTTCAAAGTACTCTCCTCCCCAACACACACACTTATCCTAACGGTGTTTCCACTTGCTGAAACAGTCCTGATACGCTTCTTTTGTAATGTCCTCCAGCTCCTTCGTCGCATTTGCCTTAATCTCGGGAATCGTCTCAAATTTTCTTCCTTTGAAGGGTCTTTTGAGTTTGAGGAACAAGAAAAAATCGTAAGGACCAAGGTCAGGTGAGTAGGGGGGTGGGGAAAACAGTGATCGGGTGTTTGGCCAAAAACTCACGAGTTCTGAAGGCTGAATTTCGCAGCAACGTGGTGCATCTTCAATTTTTCGGTCAAAATCTCGTAACAAGATCCTACACTCTTCAGCAAGCTCCCTGACAGTCAGACGTCGATTTGCCCGCACCAGGGTGTTGATTTTGTCGACGTGTGGGTCGTCAGTTGACGTGGAAGGACGTCCAGGACGCTCATCATCTTCAATGGACTGTCGACCATCCTTAAAACGTTCATGTCACTTGAAACATGCCGTACGCTTCATAGCAACATCACCGTAAGCCGTGTTAAGCATAGCAAAAGTTTCAGTCGCAGATTTTCCAAGTTTAACACAAAATTTCACAGCAAGTCGTTGCTCCTTCAGGTCATTCATTCTGAAATCCGCCAAACGAAAAAATCGCAATTCACTTAAAACCGCGTAGCTAATACACAAATAAAGATATTTGCAATCGGGAAATGGCGTCGTAAATCAGCTGATCTGTGCAAACCTAGCGACACCAAGCGGATTCCCCTGGAACCAACTGGAGCCTCGGAATTCAAACAGTCCGCGTATTTTTTAACAGACCTCGTATTATAACGCCCCCACGGCTGAAAGGGCGAGCATGTTTGGTGCGATCGGGATTCGAACCCGCCACCCTCGGATTACGAGTCAAACGCCTTAACACGCTTGGCCATGACGGGCCCTTTATTTTATAAAAGTAAATCTTGAAATAACAACTTTAGTATCATGAACTTATATAAATCGTTTCACGTATAAAAAATGTATTTCTGGAGCTGGATACGAGTTTACTTGTTTCTACTTTGAAGATATGTGCATTTAATTAAAAACAAAGTGAGATTTTTCAGTTAACCCCTAACGGGACGTGACTACTACGCAACTTTATAATAATCGAACATTAAATCGTTTTGGTTAATTTTCACGGTTACACGTAGTTTAAATATAATACCACTTTAATAGCGAATAACTATTAAAGATACACCTGGAAATACTAATCACTCGTCGCAGCGTTTTTAATGGGGCACGTGAACAATAAAAGTGTAATTACATGTACTCTAAAGGGAGTGACGTCATCTGAAACTTGAAAACTGTTTTGATAACACTAGTTACTGGTAGAAAGTGTGTCGCTACCTGACTCAGTTTGGTGCTAATAGTATTTGAAACGAAAACAATCTTTATTTTCCAGATAAAAAAAAAAAAACACTTTTGACTTCAGCCAACGTTTCGTTGTAGAAGTTTTATCGGGGCTAATAGTACATGAACTGTTCCACTAGCCCTGATAAAATTGTTATAACGAAAATTTGGCTATTATAATATTTTTTATTGTTAACGAAAGAGTGGATATCGTCATCTTGTAACTATGTTGCCTTATGACTCGTTTGACTGTCTGTTTTAAGGCGTTTGGATGTCCGAAACCCATAAATGCCCCTCAGGAACACAGCAGCGTGTCTGTAAACTTAAAACGGTAGAAACAGGGTTTCAGTATACACGATAGGCAGAGTGCAGACAGCGTAGCTTTGTACTTAACTACAAACAAACACGTATAAACGTTTTTGCAACAAAAAATAAAATAATAAGTGAGTAGAAATGTATTAAGCCCATACATATATTTAAGTCTGGGTTACGTCCCTGATCAACATGGTTCACTATAAACTTCAAGTTTATTCGTCCACAATCGACCTTAACATCGTTAGATATTTTGATTTTCATTAAATTTTAGTTTGGTGCCGTACTGGCATGTTTCTGCTTCTTATTTGTTTTCATGTTCACTGCGGGAAAATGCAGTAAGTCACTAGATGATAAATATACGACAAAAGTTGCCTGAATTCTACAGCTATAAATTTTCAAGCATACTTCTGAGCCACTAAGAAAGAGTAATAGCTTGAACACGTGATTACCACCTTAACAAACAGATTTATTATGCAAAAAATAATAATTTCAAATACATATTTTTTTTATTTCAAGTTGCTTTTCTTGTTTTTATGTTTTGATTACCTACACTGCTATATTCAGAATAGCAGTAAACATTTGGCTAGTCACATAATTAACAATAATTTCAGACACATATTTATGTTTTTAACATGCTCTGTTTGTGGTCCATATGGCGCATAAAAGTTAAATGTTTGTCGTGCTTTTCGCTTGATTTACCTCACATACTTAGCGACATCTGTTGACAGGAACAGGTTTAACAACTTTCTGTTTAATTTAGAAATAAAGACACATTTGTAATGGACCCAACTAAGCTCATGATTTGACTTACACTGTAAAAGATGCGATTCAGTTAATTACATACAAATATATTATAGAAACTGATACCAAGCCGAGTTGAGATCAGGACATACATTCTAGAAGTAGTAATTTAAATAAATTTGATAATAAAGATAGGTTATTTTAACAGGTGGAATATGATTATATTATGACGTATATATATGTATAATTATTTGCGTAATATAAACGTGTTTGAAGTCGAACTTTCTCTAGAACCTTAATAAGAATACAACATACGGTTCAAACGTCAAAAATCGTGTTCTTGATCCACGATGTTTTGTAATTTTCCATTATAATTTTGAAGACTGGTGTGGTGTAATTTTACTGTATCCTTGCCGTTATCCAGTTGACTGTTTCACCTATTACTTGCTCAGGAATACCATCTGGCTCGAGTAAAAGGCAGTGATATGAATTTGGATAAACCTAAAAGAAGAAACATCAATAAACAAGGCTTAAAGACTAATCTAGAGCAGAAATAGTGAGTAAAAGCACAAGTTTCCTGATGTTTGGAGTGGAAGCGGTGGGAACCAGTGTTGATATGTATATCAAAAGAAGCATAAAACGTGAGTTAAACCTTTACCTTTTCAAGGCATACACGTGGATGCTTTTGAGCTCCAGTTCCAATTGGGTGAGCACATTAATCTATCCTCCTTGGATGAGGTACCACTTCATCGCTGGTTAAACCCAGCTAACAGCTAGGTATCCATTATACGGTCAGGTACACATAAACAAGTCGGGTAAAGTGGCTTGTTTAAGGATACAACAGCATGACGCGGGCGAGCCTTGAACTCGCAACCATCCGACTACGAGTCTAAACAGTATGTTTTTTTAATTTCGCGTAAAGCTACACGAAAGCTATCTGCTCTAGCCGTCTCTAATTTAGTAGTGTAAGACTAGAATCATCACCACCTACCACCAACTCTTGAGCTATTCTTTTAGCAACGAATAGTGTAATTGATCGTGACGGTATAACGCCCCCACGATTGAAAGGGCGAGTATGATGGTGTGACGGGGATTCGAACTTGCGATCTTGAGATTACAAGTCGAATGCTCCCTAACTACCTGGTCATGTCGGACAAGAGTCCAAAAAGAGAAAGTTCACGTTTAGAAGTCTAACAATGAGAAGTAGCATTGGTATGACTTACATACAGACTTTTATTATAGAAATGTTAACAGGACACGTGATATTGTTTTGATATGACTTACATACAGACTTTTATTATAGAAATGTTAACGTGATATTGTTTTGATATGACTTACATACAGACTTTTATTATAGAAATGTTAACGTGATATTGTTTTGATATGACTTACATACAGACTTTTATTATAGAAATGTTAACGTGATATTGTTTTGATATGACTTACATACAGACTTTTATTATAGAAATGTTAACGTGATATTGTTTTGATATGACTTACATACAGACTTTTATTATAGAAATGTTAACGTGATATTGTTTTGATATGACTTACATACAGACTTTTATTATAGAAATGTTAACAGGACACGTGATATTGTTTTGATATGACCTACATACAGACGTTTATTATAGAAATGTTAACAGGACACGTGATATTGTTTTGATATGACTTACATACAGACGTTTATTATAGAAATGTTAACGTGATATTGTTTTGATATGACTTACATACAGACTTTTATTATAGAAATGTTAACAGGACACGTGATATTGTTTTCTCTACAGTTTTCACCTGAAACCGATTTAGAAATTAAACATGACAATAATTGTCTATTTTAGTTTCAGATTATCTTGATCTAAATGTCGTCACAACAATTTGATCACGTTCCAGACATATTATTAAAAAGTTTAAAAATCAATGGAGAATAATAGTAAGAAATACAAAATAATTTTAGACATTATAAATAATGACATCGATTAAACTAACGAAAATGCAGTAAGTCAGTAGATGATAAATATACGACAAAAGTTAGTGAAACCTAACTTTACATTTATTGGCTTAACTCTTATACTCCTGATTTTCTATTATTGTTAGTTTGCACATACGATTTTAATAAACTTGCGAAAATCTTCAAAAGAAAACTTAACAAGGAACGACTTTCCAAAAATTCTTAGTTCTTAGAATACTTGCTTTTAAAGTCTTATCTTTGGTTTTAGAAGTTTCGTATAACTTCTTCGCTCCAGATATGTCACAAATCTTGTCCTGACCGCCATGATGGATTAGCAAGGGCACATCTACGTTTTTTAAATCAGCCTGCACTATCTGTTGTAATAAAACAAAGACACTGTTACTCAACGCCTGTGTGTAGCTGCTAACAGAAGAAAATGACTTTTGCTCAACATTTACGTTTTTGTAGCTTTGCCTTGGAAGTGAAACGAAATCATTACCTTGCATTGAATTTTTTTTACTGCACGTGTAGTTTCATCTATGAAAAAAGAATAAACTATATTTTGTTATCGAAACGTTTATTTTCCATCGTTGTGTATGAAATAATAAAAAAGCATAAATTTATTTCTGTTGTTAGAACTTTAATTTTCCTTTATTTACTTCTGTTCCTAGAAGTTTAATCTTCCTTTATTTACTCCTGTTGCTAGATGTTTAATCTTCCTTTATTTACTTCTGTTGTTACAAGTTTAATCTTCCTTTATTTACTCCTGTTGCTAAACGTTTAATCTTCCTTTATTTACTTCTGTTGCTAGACATTTAATCTTCCTTTATTTACTTCTGTTGCTAGACGTTTAATCTTCCTTTATTTACTCCTGTTGCTAGACGTTTAATCTTCCTTTATTTACTTCTGTTGTTACAAGTTTAATCTTCCCTTATTTACTTCTGTGGTTACAAGTTTAATCTTCCTTTATTTACTTCTGTTGCTAGAAGTTTAATCTTCCTTTATTTACTCCTGTTGCTAGACGTTTAATCTTCCTTTATTTACTTCTGTTGCTAGACGTTTAATCTTCCTTTATTTACTTCTGTTGCTAGACGTTTAATCTTCCTTTATTTACTTCTTTTGCTAGACGTTTAATTTTCCTTTATTTACTTCTGTTGTTATAAGTTTAATCTTCCTTTATTTACTTCTGTTGTTACAAATTTAATCTTCCTTTATTTATTCCTGTTGCTAGACGTTTAATCTTCCTTTATTTACTTCTGTTGTTACAAGTTTAATCTTCCTTTATTTACTCCTGTTGCTAAACATTTAATCTTCCTTTATTTAGTTCTGTTGCTAAACGTTTAATCTTCCTTTATTTACTTCTGTTATTAGAAGTTTAATTTTCCTTTATTTACTTCTGTTGTTAGAAATTGAATCTTCCTTTATTCACTTCGGTTGCTAGACGTTTATTCTTCCTGTATTTACTTCTGTTGTTAGAAGTTTAATCTTCCTTTATTTTCCCCTGTTGCTAGACGTTCAATCTTTTGTTAATTTCTTAATCACTTGGTGGCTGAAGGCGTAATCTGTTGCATTAGGATAGTAGAATTTTTTTACCTCTTACGTTACATACTTTGGTGTCCACATGTTGAATGATATTCATTAAAGTTATGTTGTTTCTTTTAACAGTCCTTATCTTCTCTGTAAACTACCATGAAGACGATTATAGGTAATTAAAGGGATTATTGGAATATTAATGGTATCTTTGCTTACAATTGCCTTACTCATATATATTGTTATTAGAAAGCCTCTAACCAACAAAGTCATGAACCACAATTAATTTGGTGCATAAATAATTGAGAAAACAGTTTGTTTAAAACCTATGTTAATAGGACCTGGCATAATGTCTAAAATATTTACAGAGTTGAAAGCGCGTCGTCAACAGGTAGGGTACAAAAGTAACACCAAAATCCCTGGCTTTTAAATTTCACCCCAGACACTGCGTTTGGAACTGCGTGTTCAAGGGATTAAATCGACTCAAAACGAACTCAGAGTAGTAGAGAAATAAAACTTGAAAGTTTAAAGGCAATAGTATTAAAATGATATAAATGACCAAAAATCACATTTCTCGAACATGTAACAACCTTTTTGAGCAAGAGTATATGATAGTAAAACAAACTTATAATTCCAGAAAAGAGGAAAGCCGAATCATGTTAGACAAATACAAAACTGACTTAGCCCTGTGCATTGTATCCATCCTCAGCTCTCTCGTACACAATGTGAACTGGTGTATCTGTCACGGTTTAAAGAACATAGCTGAGAATGGAGTGCACTTAAAGAATCTACATGTATGCTTCAAACTTCTAATCTGAACTCTAGCTACGGAAGCTTCTGAGTACCACATTAAAATACACTTACGGAGGCTTTCGATTGCCACCAGCTATTAGGATACTGTTTTGCTTAGGTTTCGTACTTACCGGTGCTTTGTCCAACATAGTTTTAGCCCAGCCTGCTTTGACCCAAAGACCTTTGTACATATATGGATCCTCTAATACCTTCTGTTTGCCTTCGTTCGTCCGAATTACCAGGTCATAGTTCATAGTGCTAACAGGGAAACTGGGAAAGAACCGTCCTAACCAGTTGGCTATAAAACGCTGTCATAGTTAGAAAAAAAAAATCAAGATTACAAAAAAATACAAACGTGAAATCCTGGACCTGATATTACTCCTAGAGACAAAATTATATTTTTAAAGGATATTGTAATTTCAGTTGTGGGTGCGTTATTGAAGCAACAGTCAATCCCAGTAATCATTTAAGAGAGGAGATTGGTTGTCAGTTCCTTCATAAACGACGAGGACTCCTCATTGTTTACCTAACCTCTAATCAGTAGTTTAAAATCAGGAACTGATGTGTCTGGCACTCAATATTTCTGATCTGATCCCTTAGCCCTTGGAGTTTCTCATAATCGACGTTTAGCCCAAAATAACTGTCAAAAATTAAATAATTAACGCTACCATCACGACCAGTATTCCTACATTTTTCTTTCACTCCGCACGCGACTAAGAACAAATTATGACAGTTTCAGTATCACGTGACTTTTTCTTCGCATCTTTTTTCTCAAGGGCATCAAAACAAATTAGCTCGATTTGTTTATCTTGTTTCATATCAAAGCTAAGGAATGCACTACACGTGCGCGCTCCTCGAAGACCCGCTGAGGACATATTAACTTCTTTAGATCTTATATTTAAACATATTAGCATCACATTCATAACGTTTTATTTAATATTAAACTAATGTTTCCCAACAGTGTACACTAACATTAAATAACTGATGAGCAGCAGGAATAGATGGAAAATGAGACCAAAATCTAACATGTTATCCTTTATTCAAAAAGTTATGAACCCTATTTTAAGTATTAGGTCTTTTCACGAAATTCTTACACATCCAGACCTGATCGTTGCGGTTATTTTTTACATTGTTGTTAGATAAGTAAACAGACAACAATCCTATGTAATATTATTTACTAATATACATGAATACGTTCAGTTTATCGTAACTTCTTAAGACCCACATTTTCACGCAGTGTCCATGCTTGATGGAGTTCTACTGACTAGATAAAAAACTAAGTTTGTTGTAATATGTGGATTGGAGACGGATTTACTTTTACGATTCAGTGAGAAACCGCCACCCTTCGCCCACAAACATATATTCAGGTAAATTAGCGATAACTTTACAGACTTACAACATCGAACTTGGAGTTCGATTCTCCGCACTAGACAGAGTTCAGAAAGTTTTGTGTGGCTTTACACTGATGCAAACATACTCAGAAAAAAATAATAAAAAAAAGTTTATTGACCTAGGGAAGATTCATATGTAACAAGCGGTTCTAAACTGTTTCGATTATTAGCTGAAATAAGTTGATTTTAGCCAGCATCAATTTGTACTGTCCACTAAGAAGACCGGACATGCTTACATGCCGGATATGAGCAGTATTCATGGTCTAAATACTTGTTGGGTCTACTGGCTCTTGTCCGAAACGAGCCCAACAAAAATTGACCGTGGCTAGGTTCTGAGACTTGCTTAAATGTCTATTTTACCACTCCATTAGAAAGAATTGTCGTCAATCAAGTTTTATATTTGACAAAAAATCAAGGAGACATTTTAAACATAATAATCTTTGTACAGATTACATTTTTAGTAATTAATTTATGATTTTAATTAAATTTATGTTGTTTTTTTTATAATTTTATTTTAAAAAACAACAAAACTTTTAAACTTTTTTGAAGAAGAGGATTAGTGAAACCTCCGGACATACAACGCTAAAATTCAGTGTTTGACTCTTAGCGGTGGACAAGAGCCCAAATAGTCCGCTGCATCTTTTGCACAAAAAATGTAACAAAAGGTTGTCTTTTATATATGCAAAAACGGCTCGTTTGGGTTGAGAAAATATTTTACATAGAAGAGCGAACAACATTTCGACCTTCTTCGGTCATCGTCAGGTTCACAAAGAAAGAGGTAACTGACCGGAAGCTGACCACATGTTTGGAAGGGGTTGTGCATCTTAGTGTCGGAATGTAGAGGGCGGTGTTAGATGTTTGAATATATAATTTTATTTATTTTATTATATTAATATAGGTATAAAGGCGTTTCTTTATATTGGTTTATTTTGGGTTTAAGTTGTTGTATAAGTAAGGCTTCTTTAATTTTGCGTTTGTTTATGTTTGTTTCTTTATTTAGTATTTGGGTGTTTTCTATGGTTATGTTGTGTTTATTTGACTTGCAGTGTTCGAAAACGTGTGAAGGTGACTTTTTTATGTTCTTTGAATCTGGTTTCCATTTTTCTACTTGTTTCTCCAATATAGAAGTCGTGGCAGTTATCACATTGTATTTTATAAATAATGTTGATGTGGTGTTTGTCAGTGTAGTTCTTACATAGTATAGACCTCAGTTTTGTGCCGGGTTTTTGAATAAATTTGGTATTAACTGGAATGTCATATTTTGTTACTAGTTTTTGCCAAATGTTGGTTATTTGTCTGCTGATGTCGGAAATATATGGTATGCAGCAGTATATGGTTTCGTGATTTTTTTGATTCGTGAGATATATTTACTTTTGTTGGTTGATTTTGCTTTCTGTCTAGGTGTGTGCGCATAATGTTTTCTACGGTTTGTGGAGGAAACTTATTGATGTTGATGAAGTATTGTTTTATTTTGTCTAATTCATCGTTAATTTTATCTGGTGAACATAGATTTATGGCTGTGTTTATTTGGTTTCTTGTATGTTGAGTTTTTGTTTTGTTTCGTGTGCTGAGTCCCAAGGAATGTATAGTCCAGTATGGGTGATTTTTCGGTGGATTTCTGTGTCGGTTCTTGTAATTTTGAGGTTAAGAAATGATATTTGATTGCTTTCTTCCTGTTCACATGTGAAGTTAATGTTGGGATGCATCGAATTAATGTGATTGAAAAATTAAGTATGTGTTCTGTAGATTTGAATCCCGCAACCGTGTCATCTACATATCTGTACCAGTATAGTGGTGGATGTAATGCTGTGTTAATTGCTTGTGTTTCAACTTGTGTCATAAAAGTATTGGCTAGAACTGATGATACTGAGATGCCCATGCTTAGGCCATTTGTTTGTATAAAGTTTTGGTTGTTGAACATGAAGTTTGTCTTTATCGTGGTGATTTCTATGAGGGTTGCTAATTGGTTGCTGGGAATGTCTATAGTTGGGTTAGGGTCTCGGATATAGAGTTCTAAGGCTATCTTGCAGGCTTCAGTGGTTGGAACTTCTGTAAAGAGGGATATAACATCGAAACTGGCCATTAAGGCTTTATGATTGAGTTGATTAAGATTAGACTTGAAATTAAAAGAGTCTTTGATGAATGAGCTGGCTGATGTTACATATTTGGAGAATGCCCATGCTATGTATTTACCAAGATTGTAATTAAACGATTCATATGTGGACATTATTGGTCGTAATGGACAATCTGGTTTATGAGGTTTGGGGATGCCGTATATTTGTGGTATGTGTGAGTCGGTTTTACGTAGGTGGGAATAAAGTGTTTGTGAAATTGTGTTGGCTTTTTTCATTTCTAGTAGTAATTTGTTTAGTTGCGTCTCGTGTGTCTTTGTTGGATTTGTGTGTATTCGTTTAAATTTGTTCGTGTCTGATAGGATGTTCTTCATTTTTTGGATGTATTCATTTGTATTCATTATGACTATAGCGTTTCCTTTATCTGCTTTTAGAGCTTTTATGTTTTTGTCTTGTTTTAGGTTTTTAATGGAATTAATGTCTCTTTTTGTAAGATTGTTGTTTAGTTTTCTGTTTTGTGAAATTATGTTGATGGTTTTGTGAGAAAATTCTTTGAAAAAATCGTTTAAGATGTATTTTTTAGGTGTTTCTGGAAAATATAAATTTTTAATTTTACCTGGGAAGTTTGGCTGTTGGATGTCAATAAAATTATCTAAGTTGTCTTCTGTCTGTTGGTTGTTTTTGTTTGTTTCCTTGTTTTTGTTTTCTGTAGAAAGTATCACAAGTCTCCTGGATAGTTCTTCTAAACATGTTTTAATTTCTAAGGTTGGAATGTACCTAGGTGCTATTGCGAAGTTGAGTCCTTTGTTAAGTAGATGTATCTCGTCTGTGTTTAATTGTCGGTCGGATCTGTTAATTATGAGGTTAGTCAACGGTTTGTCGTGTTGGTGCATCTTAGTTTTCCTAGTTTTTTTGTTGTGGCAGATCCTTTTGTCTCTGTCGTTCTTAGTATTGATTTGGTTTATGTTTCATTGTATAAGTCCGTAAATATCTGGTTTAATGCAGCATGCCAGTTGATGGTCCAGGTTCATTTCTTGTTTTTGTAAGTCATGTAGTTCTTTGTATTTTGTGTTCAACATGGCTTTAAGTAGTTTTTTCTGTAAATTTTGAATAATGTTTGTGTATTTATTAAAATTTTTTGAAAGTTTTACCTTTACAAAATTTGGGGTTAGTTGTTCCTTTCTACATTGTTGAATAAAATAGATGTCATTTCTTCTATTGGTAATTCTTTGGTTTAAATTTCTTAGTTTCTTAACAATCGTGTGAGCGTGTACTATTAACAGTGGTGTACGGTATGCTAGTTCAGACATAATGGTAACAGGTAAGTACAAATACACTGAGAAAAACACAAAGACTTACACTTCTCGTACAATCGCCGTGATGAAATAATAATCAGTGTTGTCTTCTACTAGAAAATTTCCCCAGCCTAGTGCAACGCATAGGTCACAAGATGTACTGTTTTCGGTTGGTCTTATCACATGAGCGAGATTTCCTATGTATTTCACCGTTCATAAGTCTATCATTTGATAACAATTTCGTGGAATAAAGAAGCATCTTTTTTTGAAATAGCAACCATGCATGGAGAAATCGGCACTAGTTATAGTCCCAGGTCCGAAACGTAGTATGTTATTGTATTCCCTTTACACTTCAACCAGTAAGGGCGTTCTGGATGTAACAACAAACCTTGCAATTGTGTTAAATGTAGACCAACAATAAGAGATGGGTATTGTTGTACTAGTTATAAATTATAACTTATAATAACCCTACTATTCTGTTAAATGTAACCACACGATAAGAGGTGAGTGTTCTTGTACTAGTTGTGTGTTTTCTTATAGGAAAGCCACATCGGGCTATCTGCGGAGCCCATCGAGGGGAATCGAACCCTTCAGCGTTCTAAATCCGTAGACATACCGCTGTACTAGCGGGGAGCGTTGTACTAGTTATAAATTATAACTTATCATAACCATATTATTGTGTTGAATGTAGTCGCACAATAAGAGGTGGGTGTTGTTTTGCTAGTTATAACTTATAATGACCTTACTATTGTGTTTAATGTATTTACACGATAATAGGTGGATGTTATTGTACTAGTTATAAATTGTAACTTATCATATCCCTAAGGTTGTGTTAATGTAGACACGGTAAGAGGTGTTTGTTGTTGAACTAGTTATAAATTATATTTTATCATGACACTACTGTTGTGTTAAATTGAACCACATGAAAAGGGTGGGTGTTGTGCTTGTTTCAGATTATGAATTATCACAACACTACTGTTACGTTAAATATGGCCACACGATAAGAGGTGAGTGTTGTTGTAGTAGCAGTTCTTTAGTATAAATGACCTTAAGATATTTCATGCATATCATTTACAACTGGTACCACTAAATCATCTTCGAATTTTACCTTCAAGGGCGTGACTCCTTGAGCATTCCACGAAATACCAGCTGCTATGGCAACAAAACCACTGAATTCGTCTGGTTTCTTTAGAGCAGCTAAAATTCCAATTGTACCTCCCTGTTACAGAAATAAAGAAAGAGTAAACGTTTTACACAGTTGTTTGTTGGAACAATCGTTTCTGTTTTTGTAACTAAAAAATGTGCAGATTAGACATTTAGAATATTTTTTTACCTCACCAAGGTTCACCTAGAAACTCTGGGAAACACTGAAAACACATTCATTCAAAAATGCAGGAAATATTAAGTCAGAACGAACTTGGAAACATCTGTACACTCGTTTTAGTGTTTTAAATAGTATATTTAATAAATTGGTAAATAACCTACTTCATAATCGTACAATTAAATTATAATAATTTATTAATTCAATATTCTTGTAAACCTATTTATGAACAAAATATGATTTATAGCGTGAACAATTTCAGTGAGTTTATTAAGTTATATTTGTTATAAGTTGCTGTTAAGGAGAATTGGAACTGGTAGAGGTAGGACTATATATATATGTAACATAAAATTATTTTTTTAAATTACTGTGAGTATGTGAAATCCAGTAAAATATTTTTGTTTATTTAAGTCAACAGCTGTTTTATTAAGTACACATTTCCTACCATTGAATGCCCGACGAGAAACACTGGAAGTCTCGGATATTTCTCTTTCATTTTATTTATATGAAGAAATACGTCTTCAACGCAGTTGTCTAGATTGCCTACCAGAGTACGAGCGCCTTCACTTCGACCATGACCCACTAACCAGAGAGAGAAAGAGAAACTTTAATGGTATCTAATCTGCACTCAGTTTTGTTGGGTTGGCAAGAAAGGAGGGTGAAGTAATATGGAATATTAACAAGTTTATTATGTTTAGCTGAGAGATAAGATTTTAAGTAGACGAGTCGTTTAATACGGACGATAAAAGAAACATCGCTTACCATGATCGTGACCAAAGGTTAAAATTTGAGATTTAACCAGAGCTTGAGCGAAATCTTCGAAAACACAACAGTGTTCAGCATATCCATGCGCCACGAAAGCTAGAGCTCTGAGAAAAAGAAAAATTTGAAATTAAATAGAGATGCTATTGTTAACTGCAAATATCCTTTTGAATTTAGTGTTTCTATAAGATTTGTACTTATTTAAGTAATTTTCAAAACAACTCTTAATGTTGCTCCACGAACAGTCGATGTCCAAAGTTAGAGACTCTCTTTTAATAAGAAGGGACACATAAATCCTTGTAAAGGGTGTGATATACTAAACTCCCCATAATGAACAAGAATACATAAATAGTGGTAAAGGATGTTTGTTTTTGAATTTCGCGCAAAGCTACACGAGGGCTATCCGCGCTAGCCGTCCCTAATTTAGCAGTGCAAGACTAGAGAGAAGGCAGCTAGTCATCATCACCCACCGCCAACTCTTGGGCTACTTTTCAGCCAACGAAGAGTGGGTTTGACCGTAACTTTATAATTCCCCCACGGCTGAAAGGGCGAGCATGTTTGGTGTGACGGGGATTCGAACCCACGACGTAAAGGATGTGATATACCAGATTCCTACAATGAGTCGGAAAAATAAAACATTTCTTTCTAACCAGGATCATTTACAATAATTTGTGTATTGATTTCATCAGCTCGAACCCAAATCATCTTAAAGGGTAATACTGTTTTTTAACAAGGGATATTTAGTATATTCAACTTGAACAGTGTCTTATGCGACATGTGGACTTAAGGACGAGATCAGAGTTCACAAGGTTCAGGCACGACAGACATTACTAATTCATAACTTCTGAGCAGAGAGGCAGCAACTGATCAGTAGCACCTGCCGTCTAATAAGTGAGAGAAAATGTTCAACCACTAATTATTGCTAATATATATATATATATATATTAACCCTATCAACCTTATTCAACCACAGGCTTCAATGAAGAGGTTGTAAGTACGCTATGCAAATATATCCTTTCACAATCGAAATTATATCATAACTATTTGTTTGAAATTAATCACAAAGCTTCATAATGTACCCTGTCTTTCATGGGTATCAAAACTCAATTTATAATACTGTGTAAGTCCAAACACACACCGTTGTGCTACTCGGGAGGGGGGAATTGGTTTGTAGTAAATAATGATAATGAAGGTATGTTGCTTCTAACCATTTTGCCCTAATGCTCCCTCATGCACATTGTGTTCAATCCGCATCTCCCTTGCGTTATGTATATGTATATATATATATAAATATATATAAAGGAAATGTAGCTAGAAAAGTGGATTGACTGAAATCGTCTAATTTTACAGGAGTCAAACCTGACAATCCCCAATTCATGTTTCTCTCACCCCTTCTTCTATTCATGTTGCTGTTTGTTCAAAAAGGGACCAAGTGTTTCTCAATGTTTTCAAGTGTTTCTCAATGTTTCCAAGTGTTTCTCAATGTTTCCAAGTGTTTCTCAATGTTTCCAAGTGTTTCTCAATGTTTCCAAGTGTTTCTCAATGTTTCCAAGTGTTTCTCAATGTTTTCAAGTGTTTCTCAATGTTTTCAAGTGTTTCTCAATGTTTTCTTTCTTAACTTCTCATTAACTAGATGTCGCTACTTCTTGTTTTAACGTGAATTTAATGAACATTTATTAGTTTTTACACTCACACAACATATGACATACACACTTAAATTCATCTATTTTTAATCAATGTATATTCAATCTGGCTCGACGAGTCTCGGTAGTTTTCGAAGGGTCTCGTCGGACCCAGATTTAGAATATATAGTATTGTTCAAATATTATTTTATTATTTGACATCAGCTTTTCCATCCACTCCGAAACTCTAAAGTCATTCTATATTTTAATTTAAATGCATTTATGCTCCTAGTGGCTGCAAGAAGTACAAGCCATTAAAAATTATTGCATTTATTTCCTTGTTTTGTTTTACACCATACCAACCACATTATCTTCTTATAGCCTGCCTGTACAAGAAGAACAGCACTGTTGACGGCAAAATAGATTCAAAATTCATGTTGTTGGTAGATTTAAAAGTTACTAGATTTTTAACAGCTGTGACAGTAGCCTAGACTTAACTATAAGTTTGGTCTGCAATGCTACCCCATCTTTAAAACTTGGTTGATTTTGTTAATTTGTTTCTTGTTCAGCTACACGATGGGCTTTTCTGGATTTTGCCCACTGCGGGTTTTAAAGCCTGGTTTTTAGTATGTTATAATCCTGTAGACTTTCTACTGAGGATTTAACTAGGTTTGGCTTACTACTGTAACTCTAGATTACAGAAATGGTTTCGCACGAGCTCAGTCACGTGCCTGAACTAGCACCATTATTTACACTAATCCAGGAGGAAAACACAAAGTCCGTGTTTCATGGCCTTTACGCCTACATTAAACAACTTACTGATATTATTTTTTATTTATATTATCAATTATTTAGTTAGTAGACTTCTGCAGTGACACTATTTAGTTCAATAAGTTCAAATATTTAGGCCTGATCAATATTTTTGTTTTAATAATACGAAAAAAGAGAGCAGGTGCACCAGAAATTACGTATTTCAAATTTATATATATATCTTTCTGGTTTTCGAATAACAACGAGTAAATGACACTTGTAGTCTGGTGAAGAGAGTAGCGTAGTAAATAAGTTCCTAAACAAAGTTCAGAAACTTAAATTGCTAGTAAATGGTCAGTATCTATTTTAGATTATTGTTAAAGCTAGGATTTATCCTTAGCACGGCCTTTTGTTTTACTGACTACTTTATACATATCACAGGTTGGGACCACATCGCGTGCTCGAAAAATGCTTGAACTATCCTTGAATCTGGTATTAGAGTGTTCCTTTAAGCGAAGCTTATGTTAAAAAATAGGCAAAAACTACGAACTTTTTTACTCGCAATTTATAAAATTTGACATTTATTTAAAATGCACGTTCTACTGTACAGTTCAAACTATTATCTACACAGCTAAACCATACCTGGGTTTTCCCTCTGTCAACCAGTTCTTGCAAAACAACTGATTACCTGTGCAGCTCTTAATATAAAAACAATTAACGTCCTCTTTCGGCAATTCTCCGTCATTTGGCATTTCTACCTGCACAAGATTGAGGCGACGTCGTTGTTTGGCAACAGTATCTAACACTCTTCGTTGCGTGTTACGGCGCGTTTATACTCATAATAATACCAATACATGGCCATGACATAACTCCAGTCGCAGCAGAATAATTTGTGTTTGGTAAGTCTGTAAGAAAACACGTAAATTCTGTTCTTCTTGACACACATAAATTTATTCGATAAACAATGAAATCAACACCAACATTTGGTTTAAAACTTCTCTCGTCCCAAGTTCGTGGAAACGGATCTTTTCAGTTATATTTAGACCTGGGTTGAGACGAGCATGCTGCATTACGTGTTATTCAAAGTTTGGAATGTGTCGGTGTTAGCCTAATTTTACGTACTCTCACGTAACATAACTTCAGTTCCCATTTTTCATTCGTGTGTCATTATCTTAGGTAACCTTTAACTTGTGTTTAGCTGGCTATGATTTTTAGTTTTCGTTTTAACTTTGGACGTTAGTCAAAAACAAATTAAGCTAGGAAATAATTTGGAGTGTTTCGTTAGTCACTTCAGAGAAAGTAGGTATGAAAACTGTTATGTTTCGTTAGACAAATAATATCGTTGTTTCAGCTTAGTAAAAAACTAAAAATACGACCACTGTTTTACATCATGAAATAAAGAAAGTCCATGTGAAAATATAGGATTTCGCTAAATAGTTTTGTTGTTTTCACTAAAACTAGAAGAAATAATGTAGAAGAACGGAAAATGTTACTTTACGTAATCCTAAGATGTTAGAAATAACTTAATAGATTTATAGTTCGTAAACGAACAGACATAGTCGATTTGGACATTGTCCAGAGTCACAGTGATACCGCGATTAAAAATGTGTCAAATAATATATTTGTTCAATATTGTAATGATGGCAAAAAAGTGATATGTGAAAAGTTACAACTTTAGTGACTGATCATACATTACAAGAGAAAACAGTAATATTATAACCGTGTGACAGCTTACTTCAGGATGCTTTACGTATGGATTAAAAGTTAGCTTAGTGTGAAATAAATACCCTAATAACTGTGTGTTAGCCATGATAGGAGTTTATGCCTTTTCCAGATAGAGTTTTGAATAATGATTCGATCGTGGTAAAAACGTTTTAGTTGAAAATTTCAAAAACATTCCAGTGGTCTATCCAGGAAACGTTTTGAAAAATGTTTGGTACTGTCTCATTACGGAACTTCATATCCAATGATTGACGGGAAATCTCACAGTTCTCATAATAGCCGCTGTTTCCAACTGTAAGAGAAAGTTGTTTAATAATGACAATGATTTTAATGTTAAAATATGTAACATCAAGACACCAACCTGAAAAACTTTAAGCTTCTTTTGTTAGAATCAGAATATTATTGTTTCCCCAACCAACTTGGAATATTCTACTTACTAAACAACTGAATTTCTATGAAGACATGTAAATTGAAATACAACCAATATCAATGGAAACTCTCAGGTATACCAAATATCCATGTTGGGTCACGAGTCTTCACGTGATAAATAAATATGTTCTTTCTTGATAAGTGTTGTCCTAATTGGCGTTTTTAGCCAAATTGGGTGGTCCACGATAAGTTGTTGTTTGTTTAAATAGTAATGGGTATTAACGAGGCTGCTTGATGTGAGAAATAAATAAAATAATCAGCCATTCCCTACAAAGCTTTTCTCGTACAAACATACGAAGCATAGGTCTATACAAGTCTATAATTAGAAGCAGTTTTGGAATGTTCTTAATTTTAGAAAAAAAAAGACAAAAGCCTGATGTGATAAATTTAGAAATGAGTTTCCAATGAAATCCAGTTAGAAAAAAACAGAAAAGCTCAAGAGAGGTTAGGGAAAGATAGCGCAACATATTTTAATAAATATCAATGAGTTCAACTGATGTGTTGCCAAACTTATGAGATCAAGTATCATTTCTTTCACAATAAAGATAAAATGGAGCCATAAAATATAATAAATTGTGCAGAAAAGTAATTGTGATTCTTTTAGCAAGCGCTTTATTAGCAGAAAAACAAGTAAAAATGCTTGAATTATTATGGGAGAAGCAGTTTCCAAAGGTTTTAACTAACTCTTCTAAATTGAAAACTTCTTGGGCATTGTGTTCCAAGACTGTGTGTGAGTGTGATATATATTTACCATTCATCTTTAAAATATTTTTCCCCAAAACTTCGTAACTGGTGATTGAAGAAATATTAAAGTCAAGTTAATTTGTGATCCTTTCTGGTTTGATGGCTGATTTGTGAGGTAGGGATACAAGCTTTCTGAAAAACTTGGTGATTGGTAAGAGTTAGATATCTTCAAAAGATATCTAAAGATCATTTCTGACCCCTTATGTCTTTTAGCATTCAGGTATCTTCAAGGTTGCTCTGTCGACAACTTAGAGATAGTAAGGACAACTGCATGGATGAGAAAACTTCCAGAAAGTAATTAAAAGCGGTCATTAATAATGGAAGGATCAAGATGTGAGAGAATGATGAAGGGCTGTTTGATTTTTCCAATTTCTATTGCGGCATGTGAATCATAAGTTATGGTCTGCAGCCAATATCCCTCGAAATAATGGAAATTTATCATCGTTTCAGTAAGGAGAAAATATGAAGAAATTGACAGATCTGTAGCAGTAAGTTGAAAATAAACAAATGAAAAGATTTGTGGCAGTAAGGAGAAAAATAAAAATGTGGACAGATCTGTGGCAGTAAGGATAGAAAATAAACAAATGGAGAGATCTGCGAGAGTAAAAGTTGGATTCATAACTGAAGCGAGATAATTATCCAAGAAATGATCTGTGATCCGAGAGCAAACCCTTGAAAGACAGTTTTTATCCCATAAATATCTCACCTTACAGTATATAGTGTGAATTTAATTCCCCCAAGATAATAACGAGGGGCAGAAACTGCTTTGTAAGGTCATCAATATCTACTTTCTTGATGTTTTTCTCTTGGAGACAGGCAACAAAGACCGAGAGGAAATAGTACGAGAATTAATTATTAGAATAAAACTAGAGTTACAACCACCCCTCTCATGTTTTTGAACATACACGTGACACTTATCCAGTAAAAGTGTCTGTTCTTAATAGGAAATCAGATCAATGCAAAATAATCGACATTTAAGTTAACAATATTCAGGAGCTTTGTTTTTAATTTCTTGGAAGATTTGTGTAATTATGCCATGTGGATTTTATCTGTTCAAGAAGTATTTGTGTTCTTTCTAATAGGTGTTCCAGATGAACCTTGGTGAAACGTTTGCTTTTAGTTATTGATTATGTTTTCAATTATTCCAGCTTCTCATCTAAATGTTTTTAACTTTAAATTTCGGAACACTATATATTTACTTTTATAGAAACATTGTTTTCATTCAACAGAACATATCATATAACAATATGATAATATAAGAATATAACAATATTCTTCCAACTGGAAGAATAGAACATTGAAACGATCATAAGTAATACAAGGTACAAAATTAAAGTTAGCAATAAAACATGTATAGAAAAAATACTTTATTCTGGTGGTAAGTATATGGTAAGAAGATATATGTTTTCTACCTGCCTTTAGTTACAAAATAATTTTTAAAGAAATATTTAACTTAGAAAATCTGTTTGTGTAGATTTGTTTGTTTGTTTGTTTGGGCTATCTATGCACTGTCCACCACGGGTATCGAAACCCGGTTTTAAGGGGTGTGAATCTGCAGACATACCGCTGCACCACTGGAGTCTTTATAAATTCCTTGATATTGCCTTGCTTTGTTCCTTTATTCTCTGTAGTTATTTTAGACCACTTCTGACAACATCTAGTTATGGTCATGCTATCCTCACATTTTGCTTTCCCTTATCACCGTACTATAATGGAACTCTTGCTTGGATGATAACGGAAAAACGTTGTTTTTTTTACGCAATGTGCAACCCACAATTTCGCGAAATGTTTATCCTGTATGCATGTAGATTTGCAATCGGGGGCACGATTTTCCCGTTTCGCCTCCGTTTTCCGTCACGGTGAACTTTATTTTTTCTCCATTCTCGGGGTGTAGATATGACGCCATTAATATGTCACATGTCGATCTAATGCACTAGCGCCACGTGTAATCGGCTAGTATATATAAGACTTAAACATAACCATTTTTCTGTTTGTTACTATGTTAATAGCATATAAGAATATTTACTTTAAGACTACCATTATAAAATAAGTCTGTCCTAAGAGAAAGGAACGCGTGGAGCTCAGTGCAACCATATAGAAGTGAATATTTTTTTATGTGTGAAATACTTATATTGTACTTTCTTTTGTCTGTTTAATAATTAACATTGTTTATGATTTGTTAGACTTTTCGTTGTTTTGCATATACTAAGTGAGTTCACTCAAAGTATTAAACAAGGTTGCTCTATGTACATCATGGATGAATCTGATTTGGGTAACTATCTAATACATATTTAGAAATCAGCTTATACCTAGAACATGACAATTACATGAGTATAGTGGAAGTAATTTTTGTAAAACGTACTGTAAGTATACACACTGAATATATCTTACAGTTAAGAAACAATTGGAGTAAAATAGAAAGTTACAGGTACATTAAGCTTTTACTGGGTGAACATAATCGCATAGGAACCACTATAGTGTAGAGGATGTTCATTTTATATGGACATTTACTGTTAGGGCAATACAGAAAATACATCAGACCATCCTGTCATGTGAGTAAAATAAATAACGAAATATAAAGTGCTGGCTGTAAGCACATTAATGAGGCGTGAAAACCTTAAGGGTGATAAGCTGGTGACCAAAGGTGAGAACAAAATACTAAAGAGTTTGTAAAGGACAGCACCACATTCGAATTTGACCCTGGCCCAATGATTCTCTTAGCCTTTACTTGATACAATCCTCGCCTAACAAACAGTTATTTGGGCATAGCTTACAACCATTAACACATGGGTGATCGAGATCACATGGTAACAAAATGGTATAAAAATTGGAATAAAGATATTTTTAAGAAAGACTCTAGTCCAATCCAGCCTCGGAGCCCTCAACAAGAAGATAACTGATCCATCCAGCCAGAACCATTGAAAAAGACATCATTTCCTTCGTAAGTACTATTTATTTGAGTTAAAGATTCAAGAGATTTTGTGGGTGGAAATCTATAGAACTAATAGTATATTTATGACTAATAAATTCGGTGACATTGTAGACAATGTAAGCATAAATAAATGTTTTATATTATGTTATTATCTGAAACCTCTGCCTCAATTACTTATTATAACATAGATATCATCCAGTTGGTAAACTATGTAAGGACGCCACTGACTTCATATTCCGGTACTTGAAAATAAATACTACTTATAACAAGGTAAATATAAAAATATTATGTTTTAACCAAGTATAACAAAGCACGTAATAATATTATGTTTTAACTCAATAGAACAAAGCACGTAATAATATTACGTTTTAACTAAGTATAACAAAGTAGGTAGTAATATTATGTTTCAACTAAGTATAACAAAGCACGTAATAATATTGTTTTAACTCAGTAGAACAAAGCATGTAACAACATTGTTTTAACTCACTTGAACAATGCATGCAACAATATTATGTTTTAACTCAGTTGAACAATGCATGTAACATTATGTTTAAACCCAGTAGAATGGACATGTACACTCTAATGTAGCACTATTTATTTTGTTTGCTTCACGAGAGTGATAGAGAAGAGGGAAAACGTGTGTGTACATTATTCTAAATTCTGAATATAGTACATTTGAGTTCAATAAGTTGGTACTGAAGGAAATAAAGTTATATGTCAAAAGTATCCGTGGTCATCTCAACATCAAACAGTCGCTTCGATTGGTGTGTTCTAGTTAGGTTGCAGCCTAATTATTCTGGAGATGTCAACCAGCAACCGAAAAGAAAAATTAATATTTTTATATGATAATTTTATTTAAAACAATTGATGTGTGTAAAACCATAGTGATTAAATTGTAGATATCTCACGATTAAGTTTGTAAAGCTATTCGAGAGCTGTTTGTCACCAATTTTAAAGTGATAGGCTAAATAAAAGGCAACTAGTCAAAACCACCCACCGCCAACATTTGGGCTATTCTCGTAAGACTAAATACTGTAGTTGAATTTGACAGTTACTCATATCTACAGCCCGTAAGTCCGAAGTATGACTTGTTTAATACTGCTGGGACTCGACAGGTATGATTTAGTGATTAGAGTGCTTGTTGAACATGTTCGTCCTATTAAAAGTATGGTCATTATAATGTAACGGTCAGCTCTACTGTATATTAGTAAAAGAGTATTGTCTGTTTATTTATGAATTTCGCTCAAAGCTACACGAGGGCTGTCTGTACTAGCCGTTCCTAATTTACCAGTGAAAGACTAGAGGGAAGGCAACTAATCATTACCAGCCACCACCAGCCCTTGGGTTACTCCTTTATCAACGAAAAGTGGGATTGACCATCACCGAGTAAAAGAGTAGTCAAAGAGCTGATAATCTGTCTTCCCTATAGCCTTCCACTACTAAATTAAGGATGATTACCTAGAGAGGTGATAGCCGACACCAGATAAATTCTGTCTGAGAATCATCAATAATGTATAAGTATTTCAGGTGCATTAACGGCCGTAAGCGGCTTTAGGACTAAAAAAAAACCAAAAACCAATTAAAACCAAGTAAATGAGATATCTTGAATCATCATGCTAATAAGCATTAACTAAGTCACCTTTTATTATAAAATTTACAACATATTATTATCACTATTCTATCAAATATTCTATTAAATATCTGAAAACAATAACAAAAGGTAAATCCTCACATGAATCTTGATTGAATGCCGGATTAGTAATTGATGTAAACGCTAAAAATAATTTACTGTTTAAAAAATTTAAAAATTAATATTTTTACAAACTAAATAACACTTTCATAAGTGTTGTTATCTAGCGTATTATTTTGGAACCACAGAAAATGTGTAACATATATACATATATATATATTTGTTTATTTACTTTTAAATTTTCATTTATTTCAAGAGACAGGTTTCGTCAAGTTCTCATACTCCTATCGACCGTTTCTTAAGTCAATTAAAAATAATGAATGATAGATTACGTGCGTTGACAGATAACTAGGCCTAGATCTATATATAATGCAATATTCAACTAATTCATGTGGAAATTCATCACATCCAACAACTTTTGGTTTTTGTACTTTATTGAAGGTTATTAATTTTGTATTAAAGCTTAACCTTATTATACCACTACACACATAATCCTATTTTAGAAAAACTAAGTACTTTATAATGCTGATAATAAAAAAAATACAAACATTGATGTTACGAAAAAATTAGATTTGTTCTCTTAATGTTCTAAGTATCTTTAAGGTAAGACTTGAACTGATTTCTATAACATTTCAATATAAAACATTCGTCTGAGAAAGGTCTAACAGTTTGTTTAATAACTGATAATACACAGGGTTCTTTAATTTTGTTTTGTTTTTGAATTTCGCACAAAGCTATCTGCGCTAGCCATCCCTAATTTAGCTCTGTAGGACAGCTAGTCATCACCACCTCCCGCCAACTCTTGGGCTACTCTTTTACCAACGAATAGTAGGATTGACCGTTATATTATAACGCCCCCACGGCTGAAAGGGCGAGCATGTTTGGTGTGACAGGGATTCGAACCCGCGACTCTGAGATTACGAGTCCAAACCCTAACCCATCTGGCCATGCCAGGCCTGGTTCTTTAATTAACACAGATCTAAATAAGCCTGACTGACAATTAAATTACATTACCAATTTTAGTCAGTTAAGCATTGAAGACTGTTTACAGCCAATCCCAGGCAACCACTGCCGTCTATTCTACATATTTTGTTAATTGTAAATAAATGCCTAATTTTTCTACGAACTTTATTAGAAACTTGTTAGAATTTACAGAATTAAAAACACACAACTTCACAAGTGGGTAAAATTACTGATATATAACAACATCAAGTTTTCACCACTTCTTTTTCGAGTAAAAAAGTATGAAATAATAACAAACTGATATAAAGAAGTTTCTAAATATAAACAAAAACAAGGTACATTACCTATGTGTGTGTGTAAAGTGGGAGTTACTAAATAAAGCGTCGTAACATTTTACTTGAAAATAACAACTTTTATATTTTAATACTTTAAATAGGATTGATTTTTTATCTCTCTCTAAATCATAGAATATGTACCTAGTCTAACAATAACGTAACTCCGTTAACCACGAGTGGCGCGTGCCTTTTCATACATCTCGTTATTCAAAACCTAAAACGCACTGTGATGTTTGATGAACAGCTACTGGATAAATTCCTTTAGCTTACTCTCAGAAATAAAACTTGAGTGATTCATTACAACCGAATTTCACCTGAAAGTTGTCTTTACAAAACACAGCGCTACCTCACGACAGATATTAGCTGATGAAGAGAGAAAAAAAAAATGAAATGATAGCTCCGGTGTTGTCTCTCTTTAATAATAAAAATATTTTCGACTGACATGTGAATGGCGTCCTAAAAACACACTAATATATCAAACAAGACTATTATGCATTGTTACACAGAGAAAATGAAAGCTTCCAACATAATAAATAACTGACAATTGACAAACGCTGATATTCCAAATGGCTTCCAGTGTGATAAATAACTAAAACACAATTAATACATTGATAAAAACAGTTGATGTGTAAAATAATAGTACTTTACGACTAAATATTTCTAACAGCAATATCAAAAAGTAGGCTTGAAAACTTTATTGGACTGCAACTGATGGTTGAAAGAAACAAAACGTTTCGGTTTCTAGAACCCGAAACGTTAGTCTTACGTCTTTCTCTCTTTCGACAATTAGTTAAAATCCACTGAAGTTTTCATGGCCATTATGTCTACCGTACTAACGTTCCACTGAAACAATATCAAACAGTCTTTGTTAGCACTTCAGCGCCTTCTGGTGGAAGCTGAGGTGATGAGCAGTCTTCTCGACTATCGTCATCCATCCAAGAATGGTAAGTGCTTTCCCTTCCAACTAGAGATGTTCGACTTTCATATGCTGGCCTGCATACAAGAAGTTCTATACGGTCGCCTACTGCAGCTATCAATGGTACTGTTAAACAGCAGTCGAAATCCTGAGTTTTTGTGTTGTTTACCTTACGAAATAATAATAAAATTACAAATTTCTTGTTTTGACAAGAGATGTAATCAGTTTAGCATTTGATTTAAAAAAATAAAAGGAACATTAATATTTCAGAGAATGATATACTGCTACAATTTGTTTGTTAGGAGTTAAGCCAATAATACATAATTGGATATCTGTGCTCTGCCCACTGGGAAGGGCACCATGTTACAACAATACTCCAAATAAATATTCAAATTAAAGATAAAATATAAGTTGAAATGATTGTATAATAGATTCATCATAATTTCTCTGCTACATTTACAAAATATTAAAAGTTTGACTCGTTTTGAGCTGTTTAAACGATTTTCCTAGTTAGAATTCTAATTTAAAATAATCGACAGTTAGTCTCTTGTGTTTTTCAAAAAATATTTTATTTCCCATTTTAATTCTTTGTTACACTTGTATACACAGTCTGGCATGGCCAGGTGGTTAGAGTCTTCAACCCATAATCTGAGGGTTGCAGGTTTGAATCCTTGTCACATCAAACATGCTCGCCCTTTCAGCCTGGGGATGTGTTATAATGCGAACATCAACCCCACTTGGTAAAAGAGTAACCCAACAGTTAACAGTTGATTGTGACGACTAGCAGCCTTCCCTCTAGTCTTACGCTGCTATGTTAGGGACGGTTAATGCAGATAGCCCTCATGTAGCTTTGTGTGAAATTCAAAAACACACATGTAAATAAACTTTAGTAGAGTGTGCATACTCTTGTTTGTATTAAAATAGTTTTATAAGGTTAAATTCTGAAGTATCAACTAACAGGTGAAGAGATTAATAAAAAGTTAGTTGTTTAAAGGTTATATTAAAACTACCCAATGGTCAACATTTCAAGTACATATGACTCCATATATACCTTAAATGAACATAAAGATGCCCTTTACAAGAACTTTTATATTAACATAAAGCAGCCATTAATCCAAACATCTAAAACAGTTACACGTGTTATATATTTATCACAGTTTAACTACTTGCCTGTAATATCCTATCTAATGGTTTCAAAATACCACTGATGCTGGCCGGTCCTCCTGGGCGTATCCTGTTGATATAGACACCTCTTTCGTACATTCCATCAGAAATACTAAACCCAAAGTCTTCATACACTTGGTCTTTAAACAGTGTCACTTTATATATTTCAAGAGGTACTGAGATGGCCAAAGAACCCTGGTAAAAAGACGAATATAAAGACATAGTACTGTCTTCAACACTCTGTTGTCCTTGCTCCCTGATTTTCCTGGATGTAGAGTGAGGTAAAGTGCTACATCTTTGCAGTTCATCTTCAGTTTCTCCTACTTGGTTAACCAATTCAGTGAGTTGTTCCAAAGATACTGCCTGAGACCTTGGCTGACAAAAGATTTCACTAGATGATTGTATTGTGCCACAGAAGTGTGAACTAATCATGTAACTAGCATCACTTCCCACAATGCTCTTTTCTACTTCTGTTTGTCTACACACTTCAGGGTTTTCTTGAGCTTCCAACCAACCAATTTGTTCCTTATCAGACCCACCAGAGTGACTGCTACCATAACTTCTACAGCTGTGGTTACTACGGGTCTGTAGTTCCCAATCTTCATCCTCCCACTCTTCGGGTTTGCAACTGTCATCATGTCCATGACCTTCACACAAATATTCAAAATTGTAATTGAGAAGAGCAGGAATCAAGCTATCACTAAATTCTACAATAGCTGACTTGTAAATTTAGCAAAGTTGTTTTGGTGTACTTAGATATGAAACAAATTTTCCACTTCTCAAATATCAACCCATATTTAGTTTCATGTTAATTTCATAAATTGTTTTTGTGAAACAAAATGTTCATCTTTATCAAGTAATTTTCCTTTTATTTTGTGATGAATCATTGAAATTAATAATATCTAGTCAATCAGACAAAGAGTGTAAAAATTATTTCTACTTTTAATGTAGATAATTAAATATGCATCCATCCATAACAATAAGTATAATTATAAAAATAAAGTAATAAAAACCAGAAATATTAAAACACAAATGTGAAACTCATGACAGGATTTTATTTATTTATACTTGGATAAACTTTATTTCAAACCTTGAATCAAAATGTTTAAAACCTAGCAAAAGATGAAAGGTTACATAAAGGTAATTCTAGTATAAGACTAAAAATGCATCCTTTTTCCTCTTTGTTTCTCTTGACAATAAGACAACAAACACTGTGAAGAATCATACAAGGATACCTGTTCCATCACATCTTATTTTGCCGGGGCATTCTTTGACTCTTGTTTCTTCAAGAGACACTTCCAATCCTGAACTGTTCCAAGACTCCACAGCACTGTCCACACTTGGAAGGTTCTTGTTTATCTTGTTGAAGAAAACATCCCTTGCTTTCGTTTGCTACATATAAAAGTAGGTTATTAAAGAAATCCCACAATAAAAAATGTCTAATTACACTATGTAACACAAATTTTGTTCCAGCATAGTATGTATTATTTCTTAATTGCTTAGGTTGTAAAAGTACAGAAAATGGCCATTATTCCCTTCAAACTTTGCTTTTGTGACCTGGATAATAAAATTTAGAAATTAACTTATTTTCTATGTAAAAACGGGCAAATTTGCACATTTTCATTTATATAAGGTCTGAATAAAAAACATATGTATGAAGATTTACATGTATTTATACTAAAGTTATACAAAAATGTTTAGAAGTGAGTAGTTTTTCAAGATTTGTGACTGTAATGTAAATCACTTTCACATATCAGATCCCAAATATAGTCTCCCATCATGTTTTTATTATACACTCCCAGGTCACAAAAGCAAAGTTTGAAGAGAAAAACAGGTCTTTTCCATTTACTTTAGGCATAAGCAATAGGGAAATAACACTTTCTGTCCAGGAACAAGAAAAAGTAAAAATTTTGTTACATAGTGTTATTATGACTTGTGTTTTCTTATAGCAAAGCCACATTCAGCTATCTGCTGAGTCCAATGAGGGGATTTGAACCCCTGCTAATTACTATAAAAAACAGTCGGTAACATAGCTCAATATGGGTAGTATTTACTCTTGCAAATCATCACCCTAAAATGTGCCAGCCCTATTAATCTCTCTTACAGCCTGTCCCATGTAAAGAATACAAAATTGATTGATTGATTTAGTGTTTTATGGCACAAAGCAGCGAGGCTATCTGCGCCAAACATTCAGTAAAAATGTAAAAAATAAATAAATATAGTAATAGACATAAATGGAAATGAAGGTAAAACAAAAAGTATAAAACCAATGTTGACACCTAGTCTACAATGTTAAGATAGAAGGCAGAGTATAAGAAGTTGTAAGGTATTTACTCAAGCAAAAAGGTAATGATCATAACCTGCCAGGAAGTCTAACAGGTAAGTTCAAGAACCACCGTCAGTCACCTGAAGTTGGTCTTTCCAGTCCTGGTTCCGGGTTATGTGTCATAGCAACCAGTATCAAAATGTAAAAGAACAGAAGTTTTAAAAGATACATAGCAAAATTGTAACAATGAGTAGCCAAATGTCCAGTAAAAAGATAAAGTCAAGTAAATGGAGTAAAATTTGTAAAAGTAAATGAAGGTAAAAACAAAACAGCAATTAAAACAGAAAATGGTGTAAAAACCAATGGTGACATCCAGTCTTCAAAGTTGTAAAATATTTACTCTAGCAAAATGGTAATGATCATAACCCGCCAGGAAGACTAACAGGTAAGTTCAAGAACCACCGTCAATCACCTGAAGTTGGCCTTTCCAGTCCTGGTTCCGGGTTATGTGTCATAGCAGCTATTATCAAAATGTAAGAATAAAAGTTTTAAAAGACACTCTGCAAAATCATAATAATGTATAGCCAAATGTCCAGTAAAAAGATAAAAGTCAAGTAAATGGAGTAAAATTTGTAAAAGTAATTGAAGATAAAAGCAAAATGGCAATTAAAACAGAAAATGGCGTAAAAACCAATGTTGACATCCAGTCAACAAAGTTGTAAAGGACTACCTGTAGCAGAATGGTAATGATCATAACCCGCCAGGAAGACTAACAGGTAAGTATAAAAAACCACCGTCAGTCACCTGAAATTGGTCTTTCCAGTCCTGGTTCCGGACTATGAGTTAATATGGCCAGTACTAAAAAGGTATGTAGTAAAAGTGTGAAATGATATGCAGCAAAAGTATAATAACAACTCGCCAGTACGACTAACGAGCAGTTCAAACAGATAGTTCAAACAGTAGCGTTAGTCACCTGAAGTTGGCCTTTCCAGTCCTGGTGTCGAGTTATTTAATGTTCTGGCCATTGTCCAATGTCAAATTGAATGAGAGAGATTAAAACTGTAAAAAAGGAACCACAATTAAAAAGGTGTAATGAATAAATATGCAACACTTAAATGAGATTAAAAAGATTAATTAAAAAATTAAAAATATTATCAAGGTGGACAGAGTCACCATCACTAATAACTCTGTCCAATGTTACAGACTGACCCTGGGAAAAATTATGTTTAAAATATTGCCGTCGTTGAGAATTGTAACGATGGCAAGAAAGTAAAACGTGGCTGATAGTGATTTGAGTGTTACACAAACTACACATTGGTGCATCATTTCCAGATAAAAGAAAATGATGAGTTAAAAAACTGTGACCAATGCGTAGCCTAGTGAGAACAACTTCCTCCTTCCGAACTTTATGGAAGCTAGATGGCCAAAGTCCAATTTTGGGTTTGATTTGAAAAAGTTTGTTGTCGCGTTGCTCACTCCAAGTGGACTGCCAGCTGGCACGGAGCTGAGCCTTAAAGATAACACCATAGTCCATGTACGGAATAGGCATAAGAGTGATGGTGCTGAAGCAGACATATTTAGCTGCCATGTCTGCAAGCTCATTCCCGCAAATACCAACATGGCCTGGTATCCAGAAAAACTGGACTAAAGTAGCTGCTAATGAGAAATGGGCCAGTTGGTTTCGAATATCAGCGAGAATAGGATGTGAGCTAACGTGTAGCGATTCCAAGGCAAGTATAAAACTAAGCGAATCAGTATAAATAGTGCAGTTGGAGTACTGCTCAGCTGCAATATGATCCAGGGCAAGAGATATGGCATACAGTTCAGCAGTGAACACAGAAGCTGTAGAAGGGATTCTGTGCGCAACTACTGACCCATAGCAAACCATAGCAGAGCCACTGAGTTACCTGATTTGAAACCATCTGTATAAATGGGAATTGAATGATTGTTTGAAAGATATTCATTGAATAAAAGACGGTACTTCCAATCTGGAGTATCTGCCTTTTTTAGGTGACTGAAAGAAAGGTCACATTTGGGGGCTGTAATAAGCCATGGTGGGATGGGCCGACCTGTGGAATCTGCAATGTTATCCAAGGACAGACCCAATTCATCCAATTGCGTCCGGATGCGAAGGCCAAACGGAGCAATGACAGATCGTCTGTTCTGAAAAAGTACTGCCCACTGAGGAAGGAAAACACATTTCCAGGTGGGATACTTTGGTAAGGAATGAAGTTTCGAAGTATATTGTAAAGATAGTTGCAAACGGCGAAGGTGTAGAAAAGGTTCATGAGATTCAATGTATATACTTTGAACTGGAGAGGTACGGAAAGCCCCAGTGCAGAGTCGAAGTCCTTGGTGATGAATGGGGTCCAGCATCTTTAAGGCCGAGGGTCTGGCAGAGCCATAGACCATTGATCCATAATCGAGTTTCGATCTAATAAGAGCACGATATACCTTTAACATTGAATAGCGATCTGCCCCCCAACTGGTAGAAGAGAGAACACGGAGGATGTTCAGTGCTCTTGTGCATTTGACCCAAAGCTGCTTTAAGTGTGGTATAAAGGTCAGTTTACGATCAAAGATAAGCCCCAAGAACTTGGTCTCCAGGACCACTGGCAGCAAAACTTCACCGATATGAAGTTCAGGATCAGGGTGAATACCCCGTCGACGGCAAAAGTGCATGCATACAGTTTTGGAGAGAGAAAAATTAAAGCCGTTCGCCAGAGTCCACTTACGTACACAATTGAGGGCAGTTTGTTGTTGCCGCTCAATATATCTCGTGTTTGACGACTGACATGAGATGTGAAAGTCGTCGACATACAGCCCATTCGCAGCAGTGAGAGGGAGTTGTTCAGTGATGGCATTTATCTTTATACTGAAGAGTGTAACACTCAATACACAGCCTTGAGGGACTCCAAGTTTCTGTACAAAAGAACGGGAAAGTGTCGAACCCACACGAACTTGGAATCTCCTGTCCATTAAAAAAATTTTAATAAACATGGGTAGATGGCCACGTAACCCATATGTATGGAGGTCTCGCAAAACGCCATA
Source organism: Tachypleus tridentatus (assembly GCF_004210375.1). Classification (NCBI taxonomy): domain Eukaryota; kingdom Metazoa; phylum Arthropoda; class Merostomata; order Xiphosura; family Limulidae; genus Tachypleus; species Tachypleus tridentatus. The sequence goes on along the minus strand of NC_134827.1, from coordinate 74,181,260 downwards.
CCTCCATGTTGTGTCGTAAGCCTTCTCTATGTCAAAGAATATTTATACAAGATGTTGGCGGTTGACAAAGGCTTCTCTGATAGATGTTTCAAGACGAATTAGGTGGTCTGTGGTGGAGTACTGTCGATGGAACCCACACTGAGTGGGCGAGAGGAGGTTGTTTGATTCAAGGAACCAAACAAGACGAGCATTAACCATCCTTTCTAATGTCTTACAGAGACAGCTTGCCAAAGCAATTGGCGGTAGTTTGAAGGAATCTTGGGATCTTTCCCTGGCTTAGAGAAAGGTAAAATAATAGCCTGGCGCCAGGCATCAGGAAAAACATTCTCCTGCCAGATCCGGTTGAAAACAATCAGAAGGACATCAAGAGAAGCAGGAGATAGATGGTGCAGCATGTCATAATGAAAATCATCAGGTCCAACAGACATACTGGCAGACCGATGAAGGGCCATTTTTAGTTCCACCAGGGTAAAGGGACAATTATAGTCAAAGAAACAGTCAGTTCGAAAGGAAAGAGGTGATCGCTCTGCCCGAGTCTTGATGGCCAGGAAGGTGGAGGAACAAGCAGAAGTGCTAGGTACCCGGCAAAAGCTTTCACCTAGAGTGTTAGCGATGTTAAAAACATCAGTCACCTCCTGACCATCAGAGAGTAAGATCGAGAGGGGGACAGAATTGTAGTGCCCATTAACCTTTCGAATCCTGTCCCATATGATCTTGGAACTGGTGGTAGAAGATATGCTGGTTGTGAACTTAATCCAAGATTCCTTCTGGCTTTGACGTCTTATCCACCTAGCATGCGCATGGGCCCGTTGGAAAGCAACCCGGTTTGAAAGTGTGGGATATCTACGAAAAGTATCCCAGCCCCGCTTTTGAGCCTTCCGTGCTAAGTGGCAAGCAGGATTCCACCACGGACGAGGATATCGTGGAAAACGTGTCGAGGTTTTAGGAATACACTGAGCAGCTGCATGTGTAATACAGTCAGTTACGGCTGCTACACAGTCGTCTATTGATGGCTGATTTACGATGGCAGGATCGAGTTCTGCGAGAGCAGTGAAAGTGGACCAGTCTGCCTGATCCAGCTTCCACCGGGGCAGTCTCTCTCAAAAGGATCGGAAAATGATCACTGCCTAGTGGATTACTGTCAACCCTCCATGAAAAATGGGAGAATAATGAAGGGGAGCCTGAGAGATCAATAGCGGTAAAGGACTGACTAGGTGCATGAAAGTAAGTGGAAGAACCAGTATTGAAAAGAGAAAGATTGTGATCAGAGAGCATCCGCTCTACAGATCGCCCCTCCCATCAATAATAGCACTTCCCCAGAGGGGATGATGTCCATTAAAATCCCCTAGGATTAGAAATGGAGATGGCAACTGTTCAACGAGAGCATCAAGATCTGATTGATCATATGTCTCTCCAGGGGACAGGTACAGAGAACAAACAGTGATGGTATGACCCAAGAAAACACGGATGGCTACAGCCTCCAAGGGTGTGTTGAGTGACAAAGACAGGGTGGGCACGTGTTGATCAACCAACAGTGCCACCCCTCCATGTACTCGACCATCACACAACCTGTCATTTCTGTACAGAGAAAACTGCCGAATGGAGACAGTATCAGCAGTTTTGAGAAATGTTTCTTGTAAAGAAAGACAAATAGGATGGTAGGAAGCAATCAGCGTTTTGATATCATCCAGATTAGAACGTAAACCTCGACAGTTCCATTGTATCAAGGTGGCCATTTTTTAAGAACGGGCAGGTGAAGTGGCTGGAGAACCCTTCGGTTTACGACCACGTCTTTTTTCTTTACTGTCTTTAGTCGGAGGAGGTCTATCAACCTCCATGGATCCTGCTCTGGGTCGGGTGAGCAGGTTTTTGTTATTGGAAGGGGAATCCAGTGACTGAGGACGCGAACGAATAATTGTTTTGTCTCTTGTGGTGGGAGAAAAAGATGTATCAGAAGAAATGCCTGTATTTGAAACTGAAGGACGTGGATCTTGAGGTTTGTTGGAAGGTATGGGAGGAACAGAGATGGGTGTGGAAGTCGATTCATCAACCTTTTTTAACCACGGAGGTCAAAAGGCTTTTCATTTGTTTTGAAAACGATTCTCTTGGAGGCACAGAGAGATCTGTCTGCACTCCCACTGTAGTTGTGGAACAAAGTGCAGCAGCATATGTCCGAGATGGAGTGCCAGACAACAATTTCTGAGCCTCAGGATAACTAATGTTATGGGTCGTTTTCAAACGCTGCACCTCTTTTTCCTCCAACCATTTTTGGCAAGAAGGAAAGTAAGAGGGGTGAGAACCATTGCAGTTTACGCAATGTGGGTTCATGTTACAGTAATAGGCATCGTGGTCCTTGCCTCCACAACGAGCACATGTCAGGGAACCACGACAAGATGTCTTTGAGTGGCCGAATCTCTGACATTGGAAACATCGAAGAGGGTTTGGTATGTATGGCCGAACCCTGCAAATGAGATAACCTGCCTTGATGGTGGCAAGTGCACGTGGTGAAATAAATGTTAAAACGAGGGTATTTGTTGGCAGTGTAACTCTATCTTTGCGAGTGAAGATGCGCCTCACTGCAGAAACTCCTTGAGTGGAGAGACCAGCGAGAATCTCTGACTCGGGAACATTCTTCAAATCCCTTTCAACAATAATTCCTCGTGAAGAATTCAAGGTAGCATGGGGTGTAACCTCAATAGGTATATCCCCAATTGCCTTTGAATTCAAGAGGAGTTCACTGTGTTGGGATGTGGATGTTTCAACCAATATGTCACCAGATCGAAGTTTCTTTACTGACTTTGGAGAGCCAGCAAGTCCCTCTAGTCCCTTTTGAATAAAAAAAGGGGACATTGGCCCTAAAGATTTTTCCGAAAGAGAATGTAATATAAGAAAATGAGGTACATGTGTTACTTATGTTGAAGATTGCTGTTCTGAGTATTCAAGACGTGGTCGCTTACCCATTGACTGTTTTTTTTACAATTTTATTTAAATTTTTTGGAGGATCCATAGGAAAAGGAAAAAGTTTCGGTGCCCACTGACCCCACCCACCATGGAGCCCTACAAGGGGACGCACTACAAAGTCATGCAAGGACAATGCAGCAACGCCAGGGTTTCGTGAGTACTATACCCAAACACCAGCATCAGGCACAATGTCCACAACACCCGTTGAGAACTTCCAACACTGGTACTTGGTTGACTCAAGCCCAAGTGGACCAGCCGATTGACACAAGGGGGGCCACCCAAAGGCCGCCCTTCTACAGGAATTCGAGGCTAAAGTGGTGTGTTAGGGTTGGACCCATCAACCACCAGGATCCTCTCCTCCCCTTCACGGATTGCCACGCACGGCAAACACGTCGGTGGATGTTTAGATCCCAGAGAAGGTAACCTGATGGAACAGAACCTTCCCTGGGAGGTCCCCTCATCACGTACAGGAATCCACACCGAGGGGAGAATACAAAATAATGGAAAAAATAATATATTTATTACTTGGTGTAAGTAAAAACAATAACCCAACAGTTTAATGGGGAGCAAATTTCTTACCTCTTCTTTTTCTGATCTTGAACTTTCATCTCCTGAAACACAAAAACAATATTTTATCTATCGTTTAGGAAGTTGTTGTTTTTTTCCTTATTATTTGGTAACAATTATACAAAGTCCATTTGACAAAAAGGAAAGTGGTTTACTGTACCCAATAAAAATTTTACAGCTTATAGGGTTTCATGAAATAACAATAACCAAGTGTAAGACCTACAACACAAAAAAGATAAATAGTCTCTGGCATTACACATCATCACTATATCATGCCAAAACTCCCTTCAGTAAACGATACAAAATTAAAACATAGTTCACAACAATATGTTACATGAATAAAGCTTGAAGACAAAACCATTACAATAATTTTAAACCAGAAACAACTTACACAATTCTGGTTTGGTTTGTTTTGAATTTCATGCAAAGCTACACGAGGGCTATCTGCGCTAGCCATCCCTAACTTAGCAGTGTAAGACTAGAAGGAAGGCAGCTAGTCATCACCACCCACTGCCAACTCTTGGGCTACACTTTTGCCAAGGAAAAGTGGGAATGACCATGTGTGCACGTTTGGTGTGGTGGGGATTCGAACCCATGACTCTCAGATTATGAGTCAAGTGCCTTTACCACCTAGTCATGCTAGGCCACACAATTCTGAAACAAGCATGATGAAGTAATTTCAAAAGAATAATATTTTGATAATAAATAACTTGTTTCACAGCAAGAATATGTTAAATCAATTCTATGCTAAATATATATCATAATATGACTGTCCATAGACAATATAAAATCCTAGAAGTCCATAGCTTCATGGACACATTATGCATAAACGCATACCAATTATGTACTTACTAGAAATCCATATAAATATCACAAATACATTAACATTATGTCACATAAATATTATACATATATACTACAAATATACATTAAATATACACCAGACAACATGAATATTGTACAGATACCACCCAAGCATTAATATCCACACAATAACGTCAGAGTATCAGTAATATTTATGAAGAACTACATTCATGATGTTAGTTTCTATAAATGTATACACGATACAAACAAACATATATATCTTTTGTTACTCATAATAGAAAATTATCTAACTGTTATCCCTCCTTCACACATTTATAGATTATTTACTTATGTGCTTTCGTACTTAACACTATGAATAGTAGGACTAAAAGGCACAAATACCAATTTGATAAAATTAGGTGTAGTTTACCCCATCTTTTAATTTAACAAAAGTTAACATTTTGGGACAACTTGGAACCTATTGGTCTGTCTCGGATGTTCCACACTCTAAACCAATGGTTCCCAACCAGGGGTGCGAGATAGCATTCCAGGGGGTGCAAGATAACATTTGTTTTGACCACCTTCACCTTTATTCTTAAATAAATAATTACTGTGAGAGGTGTGAGAACATATTAAAATTTTTCAGGGGTGTGGGGCATGAAAAATGTTGGGAACCACTGCTCTAAACTAAATTAACTTTAAAAGAAAACCAACTTAAATCCATCACTTATTAGTCATATACTTACTACGATTTTTCTTAAACTCACTTAAATTTATTGCCTTTATAACATCTGAAGACAATCCATTTGAAAGGCCAACAACCCTCTTGGAAAAATGAAACTATCTTAACTGAAGGTGATTCCTACCCTGCCAAAAGTTTGGGTTGTTGGCCTTTCAAAAGAATTGCCTTCAGATGTTGTAAAAACAGTAAATTTAAGCGAATTTATAAAAAAATCATTAGTATATACATAATAAGGGATAGATTTAAGTTTGTTTTTGAAAGTTAAATCAGTGTAGAGTGTTGAATATCTGAGATGGACCAATAAGTTCCATGTTGTTCAAAAACGTTATTTTTTGTTAAATTACAAGACAGGGGAAACTACACCTAATTTTAACAACAAATAAATATTAAAATAACTTTTTTTAGTAAAACAGACTTTTTCACCTCACAGTTTTAGTTATCATTTGATCATTTGTTTAGTTAACTGTATCTCATCATGTTCAGGTCCTTGAGATCTTTTCCTTATGTTCTAAACACCTGCATTATACAACTATTCCGTATATTCACCATTTTTTTTCTTCACAGAAAACAACAGCAATACTTCTGTTTAACAGAAACCAAGTTTGCCCACTTTATAAACACCCACATACTTATTATATTTATTAATCAAAAATAGTTTTAAATACTTAATGTTATTTTTGGTGACTTACACAATGGTTAAAATTTAATAATTTGTTTTGTTCTAATGAAATGGCTGAAATCAAATTTTAATGTATTATTTCAATATGTGCACTTATGACCAGTTCATGTAAATAATCATATTATAGACAATGGAATTATAAGTATTTGTATTGTCAACTGTTTGTAGTTTTGATCCATATAGAGATGCAACGTTCAAGTACACAGTTTCTTGGTATGTTCTAATTTGTAGTTATTACTGGAAATGGTTACCAGAGGACATTATTTTTTAAATATGGTCACCATTGACATCTATTATATCCTGAGTTCTTGGAATGATGAACTAGATGTGGCACACCATGTACACTTCAGCACTTTTATAACATGGAAAATATGTTATATAATTTACACATGCAAACTTTGTTATTACATAAAAAAATATTTGTAAACCCTTACTTGTCAGAGTTACCCTATGATTATATTAATAAAAATGTAACTTACGATTTTCATCAGGAATTCTGGAAATCTTTAGAGTAACTATATCTCCAGAATTCTGCAACATAAATACAGCCTCACTTAATGGTTTTCCTCTAAGACTCTGGTTGTTTATAGCTATGAGATGGTCTCCTACATGAATGGCTCCTGTCCTGTGAAGTATTGTAAGAAAATTCAACAATTTACACAACTAATTTCACACACCACTTGTGCTTCCAAATTTACAAACATATAATTTTTAATTCAGAGTGATCATAAAATCAAAAGGTTTGAATTGAGATTGGCAATAAATATATTAAATCAAATCACCTATTATGTGATTGACTGCATCAGATTCTTGTAACAAAAAATTGAAATGTTACATTTCACTTGAAATAAATTAATACAATAACTAAAAACGAATCAATACCTTATTGTTATGATTCATTTTCTTTCATATTTTATACCTGAAAAAATGAACAATTATTTGTAACTCTTAATTAATTCATATCTCTTGAAAATGACTTAAATATCCTTCACAAGTAATGGTATAAGTACAAAATAATTTGTATTAGAATGCAGAAATAGATCACAAATGTTTCATTTAAAAATTATTACATCTTTATATATTTATTTTAATTATAATACAATTGATTATTCAGAGTAACAGTGATACATTATTAAAACTGTGTAAAGAAATCAATGAGAAATGTTTTTGATAAGGTTGTATCATAGGTTAGTTTCAAATATAGATATACAATGTAAGTAATATAATTAAAATATTATACCTCAGGATAATTATAAAACTATTTACTTTCTTTTTGTTCAGTTAGTCTTTCTCAAAGCATCTTAATGTTATGTATCGTTATTTATAATGTTCAAGTGAAAACGGATATTTAAATATCACTTACTTGTAAATTCTTCATTAGAGTAACTTTTGTGATATTTTATGTCAATAATCCAATTTCTGAATCTCCTATCACTACATCCAGGGCCATTTGCACAACAGCAAGTACTCTAGTAACCGAGGTAAAAAGTAATTCATACGTATTTTATCAACTCAAACTACCAGATTATTCTCCTCCCTGACACACAGGTCTGTCCTCAGGTCATACTTCACTATTATGTAGTCTAATTTGTGCGTATCATGTGAGGAGAAATTCCCTAGGACCTCTCATACGTCAAGTGCTCGACCAACTAAGCAATCGGGTTTTAACTCATAACCCATTCCTAGTAAGGCACGTTTTAAAACAATTCAACTTACCACACAACTGAATCTTCTTGTGCATGTAGTTATTAAAGGATATTTTAAAGAATATTTTAGCCATAAAATACACATAAAGACCAAACTTACAAACATCTTCCTCGAACAAGTCATTGAAATTCCAGAAACACTGATTCAAAAACATTAGTTTTTTCATGACCATGTTTGTGTGTTTTGTGTTTTTTTTCTTATAGCAAAGCCACAATGGGATACCTGCTGTGTTTGCAAAGGAGAATCAAACCCCTGATTTTAGTATCATAAATCTGAAGACTTACCAGTGTCCCAGCAGAGGACTTTCATGACTGACTAATTCAGAAAGGAGATATCTATAAATTGAAACAAAGTGAAAATTAAATTATACTCCTATTATATAAATTACTAATACACTTACCTTTCAGCTAATCCACCATCTGTGAGCCCAGAAATGAGAATGGGTTGAAAACGTTCTTCTGATCCAGAGATGGTTATACCAAGAGGTCCTCCATGACGTGCCAACTCCACTGTATACACAATACATCCAGATGCATCCGGTTCTTCTAAACATTCAGAAAGATGTTTAAAGTTAATAATCTGATTATGTTTTTAAAAATTAATATGTATGTTAGTTATATACAGATAATGCTGTGCTTATAGGCTAAATGAACAATTTTTGACTTTGATTGTCTCTAGCAAACATCTGTTATTCATAGTACGTTCAGAGATGAAACAGAATCTCATTAAAAGTACAGATATAGCATGTCGTTCGTAAGTCTCACCACAGAAGGTTTCGTCTTTGCGAATTCTTAGTTTTACAATCTGGTCACAGGACTGCAAGATTTCAGCAGCATCTTCGATGGTACAGTTGTCCATCCTCACCGAATCTATGGCTAGGAGTTTGTCTCCTGGTTGAAGAGTTCCTGTTCGATGAGCCACGCTCCCTTTCTTGATGTCTGAAATGATCAGGGGGTCTCCTAGTTGTCGGTTCTTGGGAGCTGAAGCAAACCAACAGTAGACAAGCATATCATGTTCATAGATTGTAAGTATAATACTCTGTTAGTTTTGTAATTATATTATACATGAATATCAGTATTTAATATGTAATAACAAAGAGTAAGATATATTAACTGCACATTGAAAACCATACATATAATTTATGTATGGATACAAAATGTATTCCACATTTAAATTTTCTGATCTCTAAATATGTAAATATTAACTTCTGATACATTTGTTTGTACTTAAACACAAATCTACACAAAGTGATATCTATGTTGTACCCAACTCAAGTACCAAAACCTAGTTTTTATTGTTATAAGCCTTTAGGCTTATCACTGTGCCACTGGGAGGTGCAGGTATTAACTGTAATTTCCGAGAATTATCTTAACCTGTGTTGTATTAAGAAACCTGGGAAAAAGTTGTTGGGAAAGTTAATTATTCATAAAAGATTATTAATAATAAATGATATTAGTTTAATTTATATCAAGAAAAATCTGAAGTCTCTTGTTTGTACTTCAAGATATTCTGTTCTAAGATTCACGTCAAGTTATCATGTCAAAAACTTTACAAGTAAACCAGTTATTTACAGTTTCTATTATATATTTAAGGCTACTTTTTCTGTTTTGTGTTACTAACTTTTCAAATGGTGTACATAAAATTGTAAAATAAACATACAGATTCAGTACCACGGATTTCATGTTATAATTTTCCTATTTCTATATCTCTCTCGCACATGCACACACACACACACTTGTGATTGTTACACCTAAACCACCACTAGTTTTTGCCAGTTTGACAGTGAACGTTCCACTGTCTCTTTCATGCACACCTGTGATTGTTATGCCTAAACCACCACCAGTTTTTGCCAGTTTGACAGTGAATGTTCCACTACTTGGCACTACAGCTTCCATTACATCAAACTCAATGCTGAGTGTAACTCGAGGGTGGGATCTTTGAAGTAACTGCATGACTTCTTCAATGGTTAATTCTTGGGTAGACTGATTATTTACTGCTAACACCTTATCTCCAACATGAAGAACTCCTGTCCTGGAACAAAAAAATCAACTTTTCCTTACACTCTGTTTATCATATAGTAATAAAACGTCTTAACGATTATGGATATAAACTGAATAAAATGGACACTGACAGTTATCCATTCTTTCTCATATTAAGTTCTATAACTGTTTTTATCTTTGCACAAAAAAGAAGCAATCGTGACAACACAGGATGAGTTTGTGATGCAACTATAGCTATTAAACATATTTTGTCCACGTGGGGAACAGCAGTAAGTTTACAAACCTATAAGAAAATAATCTAGGGTTCGATTTCGTATAATGGACATGATAAATAACCCAATGTGGCTTTGCATTCCAACAACAACAATAAAACGAAAAACAATATTTCACTACATACATTAACAGAAAGTGGCAAACTTGCATATAATTATATAATAAATGCATCAAGTTACATTTACCAACTTTTATAACATTAACAACAACTCCCTGGTGATAAGAACTCCACCAGATGTCAGACAACACAAAACGAGTTTATATACACGTAGTTTGAAAAACAAAGTTTAAATCAGGTTACGATTTATGTGCCAAACACATTTCTGTATACCTATTATGTTCCAGAATTGTTGGATAAATACACTTCTAATTGTGTATGGTTTAGGAAAGTCAGTAGACAGTGTTACCAAGTCTCCTCATAACAAACAGAAACTGTTTTTTTTTGGGTTCTTTTAAGTCACTTTAAGTTTTTGAGAATTGTAAGTTTTGTTTTTTGAGCTTGATTTATTCCAAGTTCATTTACTTTAGCCTTTTTTTTGTAACAGTTGACTTCAACACTCAGTAAAATTCATTAAAAAAGAGACTTTACCTTTCAGCAGGGCCTCCAGGATCCAGATCCGAAATAAATGGGAGAGAAGAGAGCACCTTTGATTTACAAGTTGGTACCTGAAGGGCAAATCCAAACCCTCGATGGTCGGCATGGACTGTGACTGCAGCCACATCAACATAACTGAGCCGACTGGTGGGTGGCACCCACGTTGGTGCACTTGATGGTAATGAAGCTAAACCAGAAATGGTAGAAAAGCTACAATCTCAACAATGTAGAAAGAGTACTTTAGGTTATTATTTTAATCTACAATAATAACTGGGAATAAAAATGTTCAGATATTAGATGTGTGTTATATTAAACTGTGAACTTTGGTAGTATAAAAGAAATTAATAAAACGAAATGCCCCACAAGCATTTTCCTTAGACTGCACTTGCTTATAAGGTGAAAATAAATTACTTCTAACATTTTACACTGTGAAAAACATTCATTAAATGAGCTAAAAGAAACTTGCAATATTCATCTCAAAAATTATTTTATTAATCATAAAAGTAACCCTTTTTACCATATATACGACAATAGTAAATTTTTCTTTCCACATTAAGTAAATATTAAGACCCTTACCACTTAAAGAGCAAGGTGGTACAGATTTTGCTAAAAATCTTCTCTGATCCAGATTTCGGTCCCATCTTCCATGTGGTGAAGATTGGGGAATAGGAAAAGGTGGCAGTCTATATGAGAATGAAGACTGACCCCCAAAAGAAAACAAGGTATTGTAGCTAGAAGTGGAACTAAACTGCGCCACATCAGAGAAAGGCAAAAAACCTGTAAGATATAATTAAACATTTCAAAACTGACATTAAATTGAAAAGTTTCTGAATATAATAATACAGTTAAACCTGTACAACTTTCATCCTTTGTAGCCAAGTTAATTATCTATTAATAATTAAACAGAATTTCTAAATTATTTTTTCTTATCCATGAATATAGTTTTTTCAGAAACAAAATCTCAAATCCTGTTAACTATTATGGAATAAAAAGACAGAAATATGTGGAAACAGTTAAAAATAATTCAAAGATCAGGAGAAAGACTGCATTCATAGATTTTAAATTTTTGTAATTGTTCACAGAAAAACTTAATATATTGTTGACTACGTATCACAACATGAAGTAAAGACCTTTATTGACTTTAGTTCCAAGAACCCTATGGCCGAACATTTGACTGACTGGTAACACTTCCAATCTAATTACTTCATTAAGGGACATTTTCAAAATTTGGGAAGCTTCAGAAACTGTCATCTGGTTAATCCTTATGCCATCAATGGCTAGCATGTGGTCTCCGACATGAAGTGCTCCACATCTGTATGTTACCAATTATAACAAGCACTTAGACAAAATAATGTTATATGTTCATAAGAAATATTTCACATCTGTACATTAACAATTATGATAATAACTTAGACAAAACCTTGTTGTGTTCATAAGAAATATTTCACATTTTTACATTAATAATTATAACAACAACTTAGACAAAACAATGTCATGTGTCAATAAGACATATTTCACATCTCTATGTTAAGAATTATAACAAGAACTTAGATGAAACAATGTCATTTGCTCATAAGAAATATTTTACAACTGTACTTTACCAATTATAACAAGAACTTAAACAAAACAATGTCATGCTCATAAGAAGTATTGCTATTAGTCAGATATTTAGGTGAAGTAGAAAAGAGTAAGAGAATTCTTTATTGTATCTGGTACACTTTCACTGTTGTGGATTTTTAGTTAGGAAACTGTAACTTCATATGAGAATGGCATTATATCTAATTATTAGAAGTACACTTCCGGACTAAATGTTGTACCTAATTATTAGAAGTACACTTCCAAACTAGATGTCGTTGTATCTGATTAGATGTATACTTTCATACTGTAGTTTGTTTTAATAAAAGTTTTAATACCCATACCAGCCATATTGAGATTACATTTTTACTTCAAGTGGATTTCTCATCATTACAAATTACTAGACTAATTTATTGTTTCATTTAGTTATTAAAAGTTCATTTTTAGACTAAATATTATAATATTTAATTTACTTACTTTATACTTACCTTTCTGCAACACTAGCTTGTTTTATACTTTCAATAACAATAGCACTTTCTAGTCTGTTTATTTTAGTAAGTGTTATTCCTAGTTGTGTGCCTGGAGTTTTATCAATTTCCACCAACAGAGGGCCAGAAGCATTACAAACTGCATCTGTTTAAAAGTTTTCAATTCAAGTTTTAGACAAACTAATAAACAGCCAAGTTATTTACTTATCTTTGGTATCTTAACCCTATATTTTGAAATAATTCAGCGTCACTAAGACACATATGATACAGATGAAATATATACACTATACATATGATGATTAACTGGTTAGAAAAATAATATACGTTTGGATATGTAAATAAGAGATTAACAGACTCTCAAGTACTCTGGTCAAAACATTCTACTGGTTGGTACTAAATAATTTAGTAGAGTTTTACTTTATGCTATATTACTATCAGACTAACAGTAATCATTCTAAGTTGAAATAACACTAATACTTTTTTCAATAAAGTACGTTTCTCTGTCTACGTCCACAACACGTAAATGCAAGTTAATATTAATTAGGTGTGAAACACACGTTTTATCCATCTAAACACAGAAAAACAAAGTTTGATTCACACAGTTTATATTAAAGCAATTAAAATTTATTTTTATTTTTAAATAAATCAACTCCAATGCAGTATCCTCGTCAAAAAACCGTTTACAACACTTAGAGTTATCTTAAAATACTTATCTAAGCCTAACGCCGTAGTATAGTAAGGCTACATACAACAGCTCGATAAACAGCGCCCGATTACACACAGAAACATAAAATGTTTACCTATCACTGATATGTCATACTCTACGGTGAACAAAGCCCTTCCTTCCAGTTGTTTTAATACCTTCAAGGTATCCTGTAGAGAAGCATTACCCAGATTAATGTTTTCCACTGCTATTAAACGGTCTCCAGGTTTCATTGTTCCCTCCCTATGAAATGAAAAGCAATGAAATATTTAAAGTTGAACATTGAAACGTGACAAAGCACCGAATAAACGCATGTGACAGCATTCCATTCCATTAATACATGCAAATCTTTCAAATATAGAGAAATCACCTTTTGATATTATACTAACAGACCTGTAAGATTCTTTACAGTTCATATAACTATTATGCCTGATACTTAAAATACTTTATAGCTTTTAGTATTAACCTGATGGTAAACCTTTTGATTCCTTAGAGTAAATAGAACTAAGTTTATCTATCTTTACAGTGTTAACAACTTTAAAATTGTTTATAACATGAAGAAGAGTTTTTAGCTCTTTGGCGGAAATGCAGTATTAAGAAGTGTCTTCTAATTCTTTCAACTATAAATAAAAACGTTTTTATTCTTTATAACACTTTATAAAAATCCACCGACACAATTATCATACAAATATTGAGTGTAAGTGACCTTTCAACTTTTTACAATCCAAGTGAATGAATTTACTGATTCTTTACGATAGGTTGTATCATGAAAACCTACTAGTTTTTTTACAATATGTGGTATCATGAAATTCTACTGGTTCTTTACAATACACGGTATCATGAAAACTTAGTTGGTTCTTTATAGTGTCATGAAGAGCCTTATGGTTCTCCATTGGTGATATTGGTTACGAGTCTAAGGTTCTTCCTGTTTATTTTGAAGCATATAGTACTAACCTGTCAGTAGAACCTCCTGGTCGCACGTGCGTAACAGTAAGAGGTCTGGATTTAAGTCTATCTGTACAAGCTCCACCTCGTAGTGTAAACCCAAAACTTCCATTTTCTTTTTCCAACATTACTTGAATTACTTTTGAGCGTACACACATAGACCCTTCTTCTACTAACGAACACCACAGAAAATATAAACATTAGGGTTCCAACTGTTCTAACTTTTATAAAAACTTTCTCATTTCACAAGGATGATAACTAAAACAAACATCTTTCTCAGACTAGACCAGAAGTACAACCATGTTAATACAAATAGGTATGGTGGCTATGAAAAATGATAAACCACCGACGTAAGAGCAACTGTAAACTAATCCATTTTAAACATCGATGTAACAACAACATAGAGTCATCTCTAACGATAACGTTATATTGATAAAACATAAACATAATCACTTGCAGACTTACAGACACACAGAAAATTACAAGCAGATAAATCTAGGAAGGTATTATTAAAAGATTTTCACAATAATATATCTTGCATAATACGAAAGCTACAAATGATACGTAGCAAAATTAGAACCTATTACAACGACACCTAGTGTCCATATTTTGCGTGATAAAAACTTTTACTTACTTGAAACCGGTATTTCGTACTCCACTTCAAGAGTAACTTTCTCCACAGTACTCATAAGCAAGTTAACGATCTCGTCATGACGAAGATTACTGGTTCGAATCCCGTTCACAGATATCAAATAGTCTCCAACAGTTAGGGCGTCACTCCTATTAGAGAAACAAAAGTCGTAATTTACCGCAGAAGGTATAAAAGAAAACGACTTTCCGAGGACTTAAAAACGTTCACCCAAACGGAATTGTCTTTCCAAAAACTTAAAAACGTTCACCTGAAAGGAAACGTATTCCCAAGGACTTAAAACGCTCATCTGAAAGGAAACGTCTTCCCAAGGACTTACAAACCTTCTCCTAAAAGGAAACGTTTTCCTAAGGACTTAAAAACGTTCATCTACTGACTCGCCTTACGTCTAGATTTTCTACATTTCAACTCTTAAAATCTAGATGTATTATATATATGTGTATTTAATTATATAATTAATTTAAAAATATGATGAAAATTATGTTATGAGGAAGAATAGCGAATCGAAATCTTACATGAAAAATAACTGATTGAAATATTCTGAAGAAAAACAAACTGCTACTACAAGACATACAGTCACGTGAAAAAGTTAGGGCACCTATGAAAGCCTGTGTATTTTTGTAACATTTTTGGATATATAGATATTTAATCTCAATTTTAATAATACTGAGGGATTATAGGAATATAACTAAACAACTAAAACTAAAGAAAAGACATTTCAAGATCTTCTGTAAATGTACTTCTACAAAAATGCATATTCTAACTGAGGAAAAGTTAGGATATCCCCACATTTATTCCCACTTAAAATGGCTCAACTCACACACAGGTATGTCACACCAGGTGCACATGATTAGAAGATCGTTACTTAGCATTTTGAATGAGGCTTGCCCTATTTAAACCTCAGACATTGAGTGTGCTCCTGACTGTTGAAGTGAGAGTGAGCACCATGGTGAGAGCAAAAGAGCTGTCTGAGGCCTTCAGAAAGAAAACTGTAGCAGCTTATGAGTCTGGTAAGGGATTTAAAAAGATTCCAAAAGATTTTGAAATCAGCCATTCCACTGTCTGGAAAATAGTCAACAAGTAGAGGGCTTTCAAAACAACTGCCAACATACCCAGGTCTGGTCGTCCAAGCAAGTTCACTCCGAGAGCAGACCACAAGATGCTAAAAGAGGTCTCCAAACACCTTAACATGTCATCACGGGGCCTACAGCAGGCTCTGGCTACTGTTGATGTGAAAGTGCATGCCTCTACAATCAGAAAGAGACTGCATAAGTTTAACTTGCATGGAAGGTGTGCAAGGAGGAAACCTTTGCTCTCTAAGATGAACATCAAGGCCAGACTGAAGTTTGCCAGGGAGAATGTAGACAAAGACCAGGACTTCTGGAATAATGTTCTTTGGACAGATGAGTCCAAAATTGAATTATTTGGACATCAGAACAGAGGACACGTTTGGCGCAAACCAAATACAGCATTCCAGAAAAAGAACCTCATATCAACTGTGACGCATGGAGATTGAAGTGTCATGGTTTGAGGCTGCTTTGCTGCAGCAGGACCTGGACAGCTCATAATCATAGAATTCACCATGAATTCTACTGTGTATCAGAGGGTGCTTGAGAATCATGTGAGACCATCTGTACGAAAATTAAAGCTGAAGCAGAACTGGACCCTGCAACACAACAATGACCTTTACATTCCAGTAAATCCACCAAGGACTGGCTGAAAACTAAGAAATGGAGAGTCCTGGAATGGCCGAGATCTTAATCCCATTGAGATGCTGTGGGGTGATTTGAAATGGGCTGTACATGCAAGAAACCCCTCAAATATCTCACAGCTGAAAGAATTCTGCATTGAGGAGTGGGGCAAACTTTCTTCAGACCGATGTCAGAGACTAGTAGATGGCTACAAAAAGCGCCTCACTGCAGTTATTTTAGCCAAAGGGGGTAACACTAGCTATTAGGGGGTAGGGTGTCCTAACTTTTTCCTCAGTTAGAATATGCATTTTTGTAGAAGTACATTTACAGAAGATCTTGAAAAGTCTTTTCTTCAGTTTTAATTGTTTAGTTATATTCCTATAATCTCTCAGTATTGTTAAAATTGAGATTAAATATCTATATATCCAAAAATGTTACAAAAATACACAGGCTTTCATAGGGTATCCTAACTTTTTCACATGACTGTACATATATCACATGGTCACACACCATAATATGCAGTTAACCATGGGTTTAGAAATATTGGTGGAAGTGGGACCCAAACTCTATTAGGGGTATACCGTCTATCAGATTTACATTCAGTTTCGCAGGCATCATATTCTTAGAAGAAAATATTAGGTTGAGGAATAATTCGTGAGCGTTTTTAAATAATTTCATTCAAGCATTACATGCAAGACTATACTTCAATACTTCAATGCATGAACACATTACACCCAAAACATTTATTATGATACTTTATTTCATGTAATACCTTGATATATAGTATGCATTGTTTTAAACGAAATTGCAAGAAATTAAATGCGAAAAGCAGATGGTGTCGAAAATGTTCGATTTTGTCCACTTGACATTCCATTAAATGAGCTAAAAATGAAAGCAAAAATTAAAGACATATGAAAATCAAACACACCATCTATTAGAGCAAAAAATTATCTACCAAATGACATGAAATATTTTGCGAAAGCAGTTCATTTATGAATATATTTTTTAACTTGAAAAAACGCTCACGAATTATTCCTCAACCCAATAAAAGAAGCTGTAGATTTTCTAGCTCACAACGTCTCACATCTTTACTACCTTTTGCTGTCTTCAGCCATATGTAAGACAGTGTGTACTGAAAATAAATGAATAAAATGAATAATACAACATCAGTAAAAAGAAAAAGGGTAGAATTGGATTACATCAATAGGGGAGACAATAAATTGTTCTTGAAGTTGGCATTCCAGTTCCCCTAATGATGTTTGGACATAAACACCGAGATGATAAACTGTCACTATAATATGCTTAAATTTTCAATATAACTCCCATTCATGCAACTGACAAGACCTTAAGGTCCTATAATAATTACATAGCAGTAGGTATTGTATTGGAGAAGTGATACATCGGCATTAATACACTTGCACGAGATGCAGTCCAAATAAGTAATTCTAATAATTTCCCTTACAAAAATTAGAAATTATTTTTCGTTTTAATTATGATTTCGTTTACACTGGCATTTTTACGTTTACATTACATTCTGTATAATTATTACAAAATATTTAATCAGAGTTATCTTGTTAAATCCACTGAAAATCAATTTCTTCACTAATTCATTAATATTGAAACCAAAAAGTGTTCATTGTTATAAGTTCTACAGTACTCGAGCAGCTGTGAATGTGTGCTGCTATGTATAGCATTATTTGGTACAGGAATGTTTACCACAGTCCAGCATGAGCGAGGGGTTAAAGCGCTCGACTCGTAATCTGAGGGTCGTGGGTCCGAATCCCCGTCATACCAAACAACGTGGGGGTGTTATAATGTCACAGTCAATAACACTTTTAGTTGTTAAAAGAGTTGGCGAAGTGTGGTGATGACTAGCTGCCTTTCCTCTAGTTTTACATTGCTAAATTGGGGCCGGCTAGCGTATGTAGCCCACGTGTAGCTTTGGGCGAACATTGAAAACAAACAAACAAACTGTTTACTGAAGAAAGTTCACAAATTTTAAATGTAAAATCATTTCTTTTCAGATCGATTACAAGCAGCTTCTATAAAGACATCGGATTATCCAGCTTTGTATCCTAGCGACCAGTGTCAGCCTTTGATGCCGGACATATATACAGAATAAGACTGGTCAAGAACCGACAGAAGCTGTTAAAACACACACAAGAGCAACTTCCAATATTCGTATTTAAACCTTTTGGCTACCAGACCAGTATGATTTGTAATTCAAATCGGAATTCCATTTTTGTTTTTCCTACATTTAAGGTCACGTAACGCGTAATAAAAATAGTTTTATTAGTCAATACAGCAGAAAACAAGTCAACATTTTTCCTCGTCACCCCAAAGTTCCAGCACACGACTCTTTCTACACTTACTGTAAATTTCAGTAAACATCTCTCAACCGGCTGTGTAAAAGGAGAAAACATTCCACACAGCAATAACTCTTAGTTGTTATTATCTAAGATAAGATTTGACCAGCTAACGACACGACACTGGCTGTGGTATGCGTTTCTAAATTAACGACCTCCCCAACAAAAACTGTTTTAGATGGTGAGACAAAATGAAGAGATTACAAAGATAACGGACAAGATAGATTACAAGCATACTAGGACTATATTTATAACAACGTCACAGTATAGAACATTCATCTGACTTTTCTCACATTTCAAAAACTAAACCTCGCCTCAACTATCCTTGAAATACTTACAGACGCGACAGCTAAGATTGCGTCATTTTGAAATGTCTAATTAAGTCACAGTGTTCAGACATATATAGCTCCAGTATCTTAATGTACAACCGTATATCAAAGTGTTTTCTTACTTACACTATTTTTATTTTTATATATGGGCGCTTTTCTCGCTTATGTGGAATTTTAGTTTGAAATATATTAGGACATATTTGAATGTTGGACTTCTTTTTTAGTTAGTGCTCGACCTTTCATCCGTGGGGGCGTTATAATGTTACAGTGAATCCCATTATTCGTTAGTAAAAAAGTAGCTCAAGAGCTGGCGTTTATATTAAAGTTCTTACTCAAAATATTAAAAGAAACAGACCAAATTCTAATAAAATTCGACATGACTTAACTCCATTTATGTATATATCTTTACCTACATATGCAATAAGTTACACTATATGCACATAACATTAAGAATACTTATAATTAACATTGGCATTACATAGTTAAGAATAGCAGTATAGAAACATCTCTCCGTGATGACAAGAAAACCCACTTGTAGAGAAAAATATATATGTAAAAACGGTTGGTATGGGTTGAGAAAATTCTATGTAGAGGAGAAAACAACGTTTCGACCTTCTTTGGTCATCGTCAGGTTCACGAAGAAGGTCGAAACGTTATTCGCTCCTCTACATAGAATTTTCTCAACCCATACCAGCTGTTTTTACATATATAGAAACATCTATGTTAACGCCCTCTGTTACTATAACAATCGCCGCTATTAGTTTAATCGTGAAAACTTAAATAAATAAATCAGAAAATTTTAGTACGACAAATGAACACTTATATACACAAGAACACTGGCACAGATAATCGAATAAACCCTTCTGTTTATTCTCACGAGTTTCGCTCAGAGCTACACAAGGGTTATCCTCGCTAGCTGTCCCTAAGTTTGAAATGAATGACTCATGGAAGGCAACGAGTCAACACCACCCACTGCCAACTCTTGGAGTGTGTGTGTTTTCGTATAGCAAAGCCACATCGGGCTATCTGCTGAGCCCATCGAGAGGAATCGAACGCGTGATTTTAGCTTTGTAAATTCGTAGACTTACAGCCGTACTAGCGGGGGGGGGCAACTCTTGGAATACTCTTTACGAACTGAACGTTGTATTGACTATCACGTCCCCACGGCTGGAAAAGTGAACATTTTTGGCGACGTGTTGCGATCCCGCTATCCTCAGATTTAAAGTCCTAGCAACCATACCATGCTAAACTTTCTCACACACGCCAAAATATTTACCAACATAAGTATCAACACTATATAACAGTTTTTAATTTTACTTCATTAAATGAGAATGAGCTCACTTTGTCACAACGAACTATACTTTTCCCTAATGAGCAGTGTTGGTAACCCTTGTTGTAAGCTGAAATTGAACTTTTTCTATATTAAGTGTATACAATTCTTAGTTTCCTTTTCTTTCTTTGATTCATAGTGTTATAACACACATTATTATGCATATGTTGAGAACATTAAATGAAAAGAAAAAAGATCCTAACCACGTCGTTATATTCCATGTACCCCCGTCCGGTCATGCTCTGCCTGTCGACCGTATCACTTGACAACAGCCCTAGAGCACAGTTCCGTTAAGTTAGGCTTCGACTGTAAGGCTGTTATGTTTAAAGCACGACTCCCTCCTGTCTGCTACTTTTTAACCTATCTGATGTGAAAAATGACAGTTTTCCAGGGCCAATTTCCATAGTTCAATCTCACATAAATACATAGAAGTCGATGCAGCTGGCGAACTTATAAGTGTACTCTTGTGCGGAACAAATTTAATATCCATCCCACCTTCCACCTGCTTAACGTTATGCGGTGTTTGTCTGCACTTTTTTCTGTTACATTCTGTTTGTGTTTTTTTTATTTCTTTGGATTACTTCCTTCTTTTTCTTTGTTTATATACATAACTTCGGTCTCTTACCTCTGGGCAACACTTCCAGGTCTAATATTACTTATCTTCGGTCGGGAGTCCTTGTCGATTCCACCTGTAAAAGAACCAACACACAATTGTTTTGATTTTAAAATTTACCTTACTACTTCTTTTTTTTACAAGACGCCACCTACAATACAAACGTCAAATGGACCTAAAAGTTTTCTTTGTGCTCGAACTAATATTTGTTATTAAATATTTAGTCCTATTCAGCCTTATTTCACGTATGCTGACAAATTTACGATCTAAGACTTAATGAAAAATAGTTTAATTCTCAAAGCTAGTGAAAAACCTAAACCGCGGGAAATCGAGCCTCGGATTTAAGCGTTGTATGTTCGCGCTCTTGGTCTAGTGGAGTACAGTTTTTATTAATCTTTCCTTAGTAGGTAGTAGGAAAAATTCTACTGCCAAATATAAAAGCTTTCCCAATTTTTTTATTAAAAGCTTAGTGTTTGAACAGAATATCAGCTTTCACCATTATATCCTTCCTTTAGTTAAGGGCCCTGGCATGGGCAGGTGATTAAGGCGCTCGACTCATAATCCCTGTCACACCAAAAATGCTCCCTATTTCAGCAGTGGGGGCATTATAATGTGGTGGTCAATCACACTATTCATTGGTAAAAGAGTAGCCCAAGAGTTGGCGGTGAGTGGTGAAGACTAGCTGCCTTCCCTCTGGTTTAATTAAATCAGGGATGGCTAGTGCAGATAGTCCTCGTGTATCTTAGCGCGAAATTCAAAAACAAACAAACAATCCTTTAATTAACTTTACAACACTATTTTACGACAGAGTAGCATCTTACGACTGGAAATTCTGGTTTCATTTGTTCTTCCAACGAAATGTTTTATTTTCCATGTAAAGTTAAGACAGTTTAGCCTGCTATGTGACCATTAGCTGATCAAATTCGGTAACCAATCCTACATAGCTATTTAATTTCTTTCCTAATACTTATTATTTTTACTTTTTTTATAAGATGGGTTAGTAGTTTTTAGTGTGTATTCTAAGGCTTTATAAATTTGACATATGATAATAAAATATGTTGTCAAATATTACGAAAACTGTTTTACTCTATGAAATGATAATAAAATTATAGTTACTGCTAGAACAAGGTTGGTGTTAGGCCTAATGAGAAAAGACACCGATGAATAAAAATAAGAAATTCTAGTTTTGGTTGTTTGTTTATTTTCGATTTTGGACACTCTGTATAGCTGAAAGCGGCATATACACCGCAGATAAATTGACTGTACCAGGTAGCTCTTCATATTTATATCTCGTAATAACATGTAGAGAAGAAAATTCAGATGACTTTTATATTGCCTTAATACGGAGGCAGGGAAGGGGGCTGTGTCATTCCTACATAGGGGGCGCTGATACACTCTCCGATATTTGTGTATGAAATCTATTATAATAATACTCAGTTTCTGTCTGTCCTAAGTATGCGCGCGCTCCTTACTATTTAAATACGTTTGCGTGCGCACCTCGTTTCACCATATGAAAAAACAAAAGGTTTATATAAATATACTTTAGCAGAAAGTTTGTACAACAACGGATTAAATGCTTACCAACGTTTTAAAAAAAGACTAACGTTAATTCATATGGTAACATTCTAAGTGTATTTACCAATAAATAACAGTAAATAACGTACACAAGTAACAGAATTAATTGATCTCTTTACGGAATAAAGGTCACACTTTTAATAAAGGCTTAGTTACTGTAAGACAAGTGGACTTAATATATCTGTGTATGCAAACAGAATTACCTAATATTATTCCAGAAATTCAAAGAAGTCGTTTGTTTTTTACGAATTTAGCTCAAAGTTACACGAGGGCTATCTGCGCTATCTATCCCTAACTTAGCAGTGTAAGACTAGAGGGAAGGCAAATAGTCATCAACACCCACCGCCAACTCTTGGTCTACTCTTTTACCAACGAATAGTGGATTGACCGTCATGGGGCGTTATAACGTGACTGTTAATCCCATTATTCGTTGGTAAAAGAGTAGTCCAAAAAGTAGTGGTGGGTGATGATGACTAGCTGCTTTCCTTCTAGTCTTTCACCCCGAAATTAGGGAAGATTAGTGAAGATAACCCTCGTGTAGCTTTGCGCGAAATTCAAAACACATTTGGGTGACTAATTCCAGATAGAGATTCAATGTCCAAGTACAAAGACTTCTAATGTGCATCTAAATATATGGTTATTATCGAGATACGACTTCACTGTTCAGTAGTTTACAAACTGACATTATTTCACATTAATATAACAGTGGATACAACTGATTCATTTGACCAGTTCAGCGCTCAACAAAAAATAAAGAATTTGGGACGAGTATGTAAAAATAACAATGATCGTGCAACTGTGAACATTCTTCGACATTTCTTTTAGACGTTCAGTAATCTCCGTGCATCTAGAAAAATTAGTTGCACCTATAACTAGCATTCCAACAGCTGTCACTTTACTTGAAACTTTATCTCACGACAGATATCTCCCACCACGAGTCCCACGTCTGTAAAACGTGAAAAATGTTTGCAAAAAAACAAAACGGTTCTATGATTCATGTTGAGCATATGTGTTGTAGATACGTAGGACGAGACACTCGTTAACAACCTATTACTAAAAGGTACAAGAAATTCACTTGTTTTTGTTTGTCAGTTTTATTTTTCTAAATGAATGAAATATTAGTATGTTTGGAATTAAGCACAAAGCTACACAAAGGGCTACTCTGCTCACCACGGGTATCGAAACCCGGTTTTTACGGTTGTAAGTCCGCAGGCATACCGCTATGCCGCTAGAGAGCATTAAATGTTTGTAAAAAGCACTCAAGTTTGCGAAAATCAAATAAATCTCAAATATCGGATCGAAATGTCGTTGCGGTTTGTTTGTTGTCAATCGCATAGGTAAACAATGCGTATCGAGGATCAAATTTTAACGTTACAAATCCTAATGCTAATTCAATAAGATCGTTCGTAAAGTGAAAATTATTAGGAAAACACACAAGCGATACAAATAAAGACGTCACAAAGAACGAGTAATTATAGATATATAGCAAATGTGTTCATCGTACGAAACGTCATCAGAACAGTACCAAAGAAAACCGAGAAGAACTATACAAGTCGTCTATAATCTTTCATCCGATAAACCAAATATGTTATTTAAAGAAGAAATCTTTTAGGCTTGCTTGTTTTCCTACACGAAGGCTATCTGAACTAGTCGACTCTAATCTAGCAGTGGTATTCTAGAAGAAAGATGGCTAGTCAACACTACCCGCCGCCAACTCTTGGGCTGTTCTTTAACCAACGAATAGTGGGATTGAATGACACTTTATAACGCTTCCATGGCGGAAAGGGTGGACATGTTCAATAACGGAGATTTAAACATGCACATTACAAATTAAACGCCCCCGGACTTCCAGGCCAAGAATCAACCAGAAAAGAAAACACAAGAAATACAAGAATTAAAACCTGAATAATATTCGTTCTTAAGGTGAAAATTTTGTTCGTTTAAGATTCAAGTCCGCAGACATATTGCTGTGCTACTGAGGGTCAAGATGAAAACAGGTTATAAGTTACGACCATGAGGCAGCATTGACGTATGACTGACAACTGGCTTTAAAAACCTTGTAAATCTAAGAACTTCCTCTGTTCCAACAGATTCAATAAATGTGTCACATGCTGTTTTTTCGTTTCCATGAAATGAGCAACAATCGCACTAAAACGAGCGAGTCAATGGTTTAAGTGTTCTTGGGCCACTCGTAGCCTTGTGGTTAGCGTGTCTGACTGTGAATCCAAAAGTTTGATATTATCTCTCTGTTGAAAGAAAAATGGCCTCTTGCACTATGAAGCCGTGGGTGCGTTAAAAGAGTGACAGTCAAATCTCGCTATTAAATTACAGTACTGCAAGATTTACATAACATTACTCTCAACGAAAACATGTATTAATGTCTTAGCTTTAACACAAATATTTACATAACATTAATACCATCGGATATCTGCACTAATGTCTGAGCTTTAACACAAATAATAAGACATTTTATCAATAAACAAGACGTTTCGCATAACTCCTTCAAACGCTTAATCTGTTATCGTGTTAATCACTATTATATTACGTTTCTTTATTTGTTAATATGCACAAAGCTACACAAAGGGCTATCTGTGCTCTGCACATGATGGGAACCGAAACTTGATTTTTAATAGTGTCAGTCCACAAATATACCACTGTGCCACTTGGAGGCACATTATAAGAAAACAGAGCCCTCAGTGGCATGTCTTATAACGCTAAAAATCAGATGTCGATGATTCTGGTGGAAATCTATTTTTCTTTACCACAACAAACGAAGAGAACCAAGATTATTTTAAAATATATTCTGTCTAACAAAAAAAAAATTCTTACACATAACTGAAGTAAAAAAAAATGTCTTAAAGTACCTGTTTCATCAACAACAAAAAAGGCCTACTGCGATAACATACCTGTTAAAAATGAAAGTATACATGCTATAAAACACCTGTTAAAAATGAACGTATACATGCGATAAAACACCTGTTTAAAATGCACGTATACTTGTTATAAAACAATTGTCTATACTAAAATAAACATTCTACAAAACACATGTTTATAATGAAATTATACTTACTATAAAACACCTGTTTATAATGAAATTATACTTACTATAAAACACCTTTCATTATAAACAAATGAAAGTATACATGCTATAAAACACTTGTTTGTAATGAAATTATACTTACTATAAAACACCTGTTTATAATGAAAGTATACATGCTATAAAACACTTGTTTGTAATGAAAGTATACATTCTATAAAACATATGTTTCTAATGAGAGTATAGATGCTATAAAATACCTGTTTATAATGAAATTATACTTACTATAAAACACCTGTTTATAATGAAAGTATACATGCTATAAAACACTTGTTTGTAATGAAAGTATACATTCTATAAAACATATGTTTCTAATGAGAGTATAGATGCTATAAAATACCTGTTTATAATGAAATTATACTTGTTATAAAACATCTATTCATAATGAAAGTAACATGCTATAAAACACTTGTTTATAAAGAGAGCATACTTGTTATAAAACACCTGTTTATAATGAAATTACACATGTTATGAAACACCTGTTTATAATTAAAGTATACATGCTATAAAACACCTGTTTAAAATGAGAGTATACTTTTTAAGAAACACCTGTTCATAATGAAAATACACATGCTATAAAACACTTGCTTGTAATGGAAGTATATATGTGATAAAACATATGTTTCTGATGAGAATATAAACGCTATAAAACACTTGTTTATAATGGAAGTATACATGCTATAAAACACCTGTTTATAATGAAATTATTCTTGCTATAACACACCTGTATATAGTTAAACTATACTTTATAAAACACCTATTTATAATAAAGTAAACAATCCATAAGACACCTGTTTATAATGAAAGTACACTTGTAATAAAACACCTGTTTATAATGAAAGTATACTTGCTATAAAAACACCTGTTTTTAATGAAAGTACACTTATAAAACACCTGTTTATGATGAAAGTAGACTTGTAATAAAACACCTTTTAATAATAAAAGTATACATGCTATAAAACACCTGTTTATAATGAAAGTACACTTGTAATAAAACACTTGTTTATAATGAAAGTAGACTTGTAATAAAACACCTTTTTATAATGAAAGTATACTTGTTGTAAAACACTTGTTTATATTGAAACTATAATTGTTATAAATCATCTGTTTACAATAAAAGTACACTTGTAAAAAACACCTTTTTGTAATGAAAGTATACATGCTATAAAACACCTATTTATATTGAAAGTATACTTGTTATAAAACACCTGTTTATAATTGTTTGTTTGTTTGTTTTTCTTTTAGCAAAGCCACAAAGGCTATCTGCTCAGCCCACCGAGGGGGAGCGAACCCCCTGTTTATAATGAAAGTATACATGCTATAAAACACTTGCTGGTAATTAAAGTATACATGTTATAAAACACATGTTTATAATGAAAGTATACATGCTATAAAACACATGTTTATAATGAAAGTATACATGCTATAAAACACATGTTTATAATGAAAGTATACATGCTATAAAACACATGTTTATAATGAAAGTATACATGCTATAAAACACATGTTTATAATGAAAGTATACATGCTATAAAACACTTGCTGGTAATTAAAGTATACATGTTATAAAAAATATGTTTCTAATGAGAGTATAGATGCTATAAAACACTTTTTTATAATGAAAGTATATTTTCTATAAAACACCTGTTTATAATGAAAATACATTTGTAATAAAACACTTGTTTATAATGAAAGTAAACTTGCTATAAAACACCTATTTATAATTTAGGTGTACTTGCCATAACACACCTATATATAATTAAACTATACTTTATAAAACACCTATTTATAATAAAGTAAACATACTATAAAATACTTGTTTATAATCAAAATACAATTGCTATAAAACACCTATTTATAATGTAAGTATACTTGCTATAACATACCTGTATATAATTAAACTATACTTTATAAAACACCTATTTATAATAAAGTTAACATAATATAAAATACTTGTTTATTATCAAAGTAAACTTGCTATAAAACATCTATTTATAATAAAAGTACACTTGTAATAAAACATCTATTTATAATGAAAGTAAACATGCTATAGAACACTTGTTTATCATTAGAGTTTACTCATAATAAAACACCTGTTTATAACGCAAGTATACTTGCAATTTACCACCTTCCTGTCTCTGTTTTTCATCAACATTCTTGTCTCATATTAAATGAATATATTGTCATCACCTTCCTAATTCTGCCATGAGAGTGGTATTGTTTTATCATCACAGTTTTGTTTCTCGTCAGCGTAACATCTTTCCAGTCCTTATTGATCCGAAACTAACACATTAAACTAGTTTTCCATTAGTACGTCAGGGAAGCAACGAATAACGATATATAGACACAACTGAACGAGATATTAAATCAGAATTGCTAACAAAAAGGTTAGGAGAGTGGTTTAACTATTTCTTGTATCTGGTTTCATTCTGATTGCGTTGACACTGTTAATATTTTAATATATGAGAAAGACACACACAGAATGTGCATTTTTCATAGAATTGCTTTTCACCTCTGAAAGTTTAACAAAACTTGTCTAAACTTATATTTAATAAAAAGTTTATTTATATGAGAAGCCCCTCCCAGTGAGTCAGCGACAACTTTACGGGGAAAGGTTTGAGGTTCAATTTCCAGTGGTTAACAGATCACAGATAGTGCAGTGTACAGCTCTGCGCTAAATTATAATAAGCAAACCAGTTTCTGTCAGACAGTAGCGATAAATATTTTAACACAAAATATGTATAATTACGCAAAACGTATTTAATTTTGATGATTTATTTTGAATTTCGCGCAGAGCTACACGAGAGCTATCTGCGCTAGCCATCCCTAATTTAGCAGTGTAAGACTAGAGAGAAGGCAGCTTGTCATTACCACCCACCGGCAATTCTTGGGCTACTCTTTTACCAACGAATAGTAGGATTGACTGTCACATAATAACGCCCCACGGCTGAAAGGGCGAGTATATTTGGTGCGACGGGGATTCGAACTCGCGACCTTCAGATTACGAGTCGAGTGCCTTAACCTCCTGGCCGTGCCGGGGCTAATTTTGAGCGAAGTGCTTTTATTCGATATTTGATAGTAATATTTAAAACGTACGTAATACAGTTCATTAATGCAACTCAAAACTATTAATATACATATAAAGTCTACACTGTTTTGAAGCGCCCTCTATTAGTAGATGGTTGATAGCGTGCTTTTTACAGCACTTACCAGTAATAATTAGTCCTAGTGTCGCTTCTTCTTTCTTTAGTAACTCTATCTTCGACGTTCCCCTTTTTGATTCTGCAATTTAAAGTCACATTAAAACATTTCTTTATTATAACGGTTTAGTTTAAACACTTTCTGTGTTTTCTGAGAGTTATGTCTAGTTTTACTATTCATTTGTTATCTCTGGTTTATGACATCATCACATACATTTTACGGTTTTACATACAAATTTTACAAATCAAGTATAAACAATTGCAACGCTAAGAATCGCTCAGTTTCACATATTAGTCTATTTCTAAATTTCACATCAGCTAAGTGAGAGACAATTCTAAACAGCGTTGCCACATGGTGAAATCTAGTGAAATTTCGTAGCTCCTGGTGGCAAAATGGATGAAATGCGACACCAGATGAAATCTGAGAAAATGATTAGCCTAATTACTGTAAATAAGTAACATATTTTTTGTTTTTCTTGCAGGCTAGACAGTTTCTTATCACGAACAACCACATGAAGTTTGAAAAGAATTAGAGGAAGAAAAGAATTCAGAACGTACTGACAATGAAGAAAGCAAGCAAAATATCGGTGCTAATAGGACTGACTTTTATTAGACCGTGTTTATAGTATTTTTTTATGCTTGGTGAACATTTGATAACTGTGTCGCGCGCGTTTTGGCATTTAACAAGCTGATAATCAAGAGAAATAATCTCCGAACTGTAATTAACTTACAAATATAATCCAATGAGATGGGTTTATCACGCCGCAAGGAATATGGAGTAAACACGAGGCCAAGGTGGTACAAGATGGGATAACTATTTAAGGAGATTAGTGTATGCTTAACACTTTGGTACATCCGGTTTACATTAAAGACGCTAACTAAACACTTAACACCTGCATTGACATATTAAAGTATGCACGAATAAAGATATATATTCTACGCTGGTTACAGAACAGAAAAACTTAATACTAATATCATCCCAGCATAATTAACTTTCTTTAGAAACTTATCGATCTTTAATCTCTGTATTCGGGGGAAATGAGTATCAGTGGATCTTTCATGACGTCAGACATGTTACTATCTTTATCGATAGGTGTCTGGGCCTGTTTTTATAGGGTACATTAACATTTTTAACGCCAGTTGTTAAACAAACACACATATGCTTACAATTTAATATTCTTAAATTAGTTATTAAATACAAAAAAGTTAAATATAAACTGTATTTTGTTTGTCTTTAATTTCGTGCAAAGCTACATGAGAGCTATCTACGCTAGCCGTCCCTAATTTAGCAGCTTAAGACCAGAGGGAAGGTAGCTAGCCATCACCACCCACCGCCAACTCTTAGGCTACTCTTTTACCAACGGATAGCGGGATTGACTGTAACATTATAACGCCCCAACGGCTGAAAGTGTGACCATGTTTGGTGCGACATGGATTTGAACCCGCGACCCTCAGATTACGAGTCGAGTGCCTTAACCACCTGGCCTTGCTGGGCCTAAACTGTATTTAAGTCTGTTTTCATCAGTTACTTTATTCATATTGGAGGTGGGAGTTGCGTTTAAAAGAATGAGTATTATTATTTATTAATGTATCAACATGGTTCAGGAAACATTAATTTGTGATACTCATTTCATCAGTGATCTGTGAAAAGAAAGAAAAAATTGAAAGCCTTTTTTTAACAAGGACCTGCTTATAAACATTTATAAGCACATTAACATTAAAGAAACGTTCACATTTAAACAGCAACGTAGTTACATCTTACTCTTTTAATAAAAACACACTTAAGTATTACCTATTACAATCAGTAGCCTACAATATGATTATTTGCAAATGAAATCGATTTAAAAAAATAACTTTTCAGCAATTGAGTAAAACAACTGATTATACTTACCACTAATAACACTTAGCCTTTTATTCAACTCCGTAGTCAAATTACGTGACGCCATCTGTTGTTGAGAATTGGTGCCATCTTCAGCTTAAACAAACAGAAGAACGAAAATTTAATTGTAAATAAAATTAGTAATTTAATAAAGATGAAAAAAAAATCCTTTCGAAAACTAAAGAGAAATTACAAAATATTTCAAAAATATAGATTATACCGAGCATAAAGATTTCCTTGGATTAAAAGTACTAAAATCAACGACATTTCGAAATCTAATATGTTTCATAAGAATCGAACCCAAAATGTAATCCAATATTATGGCTAAACCTATGGAAATAAACGTTCAAGATCCATGATTAGACTATTCATTTTATAATTGGAATCTATGTTTATGTTAACAATTCAAAAATTGGAATCTTTTTTTATGTTAATTATTCAAGAATTGAAACCTTTGTTTATGTTAATAATTTAAGAAGTGATTGATTGATTGATTGATTTAGTGTTTTATGGCACAAAGCAGCGAGGCTATCTGCGCCAGACATTCGGTAAAAATGTAAAAAAAAAATAAATAAATAAATAAATGTAGTAATAGACATAAATGGAACTGAAGGTAAAACAAAAAAGTATAAAACCAATGTTGACACCTAGTCTACAATGTTAAGATAAAAGGTAGAGTATAAGAAGTTGTAAGGTATTTACTCTAGCAAAAAGGTAATGATCATAACCCGCCAGGAAGATTAACAGGTAAGTTCAAGAACCACCGTCAATCACCTGAAGTTGGCCTTTCCAGTCCTGGTTCTGGGTTATGTGTCATAGCAGCTATTATCAAAATGTAAAAGAAAGTAAAAGTTTTAAAAGACACTCCGCAAAATCGTAATAATGAGTAGCCAAATGTCCAGTAAAAGGATAAAGTCAAGTAAATGGAGTAAAATTTGTAGAAGTAATTGAAGATAGAAGCAAAACGGCAATTAAGACAGAAAATGGCGTAAAAACCAATGTTGACATCCAGTCAACAAGGTTGTAAAGAACTACCTGTAGCAGAATGGTAATGATCGTAACCCGCCAGGAAGACTAACAGGTAAGTATAAAACCACCGTCAGTCACCTGAAGTTGGTCTTTCCAGTCCTGGTTCCGGGTTATGAGTCAATATGGCCAGTACTAAAAGTTAATTAGTAAAAGTGTGAAATGATATGCAGTAAAGTATAATAACAACTCGCCAGGATGACTAACGAGTAGTTCAAACGGATAGTTCAAACAGGAGCGTTAGTCACCTGAAGTTGGCCTTTCCAGTCCTGGTGTCGAGTTATTTAATGTTCTGGCCATTGTCCAATGTCAAATTGAAGGAGAAAGATTAAAACTGTAAAAAAGGAACCACAATTAAAAGGTGTAATGAATAAACATGCAACACTTAAATGAGATTAAAAGGTTAATGGCCATTAAAAATTAAAAACATTATCAAGGTGGACAGAGTCACCATC
The DNA here is from genome assembly GCF_004210375.1 of Tachypleus tridentatus. Lineage (NCBI taxonomy): Eukaryota > Metazoa > Arthropoda > Merostomata > Xiphosura > Limulidae > Tachypleus > Tachypleus tridentatus. Next base: position 74,149,011 of record NC_134827.1, on the reverse strand, counting down.
ACCAATAACTCTGTCCAATGTTACAGATTGACCCTGGGAAAAAATATGTTTAAAATATTGCCGTCGTTGAGAATTGTAACGATGGCAAGAAAGTAAAATGTGGCTGATAGTGATTTGAGTGTTACACAAATTACACATTGGTGCATCAGTTCCAGATAAAAGAAAATGATGAGTTAAAAACTGTGACCAATGCGTAGCCTAGTGAGAACAACTTCCTCCTTCCGAACTTTACGGAAGCTAGATGGCCAAAGTTTGGTTTGGGTTTGATTTGAAAAAGTTTGTTGTCACGTTGCTCACTCCAAGTGGACTGCCAGCTGGCACGGAGCCGACCCTTGAAGATAACACCATAGTCCATGTACGGAATAGGCATAGGAGTGATGGTGCTGAAGCAGACATATTTAGCTGCCATGTCTGCAAGCTCGTTCCCGCGAATACCAACATGGCCTGGTATCCAGAAAAACTGGATTGAAGTAGCTGCTAATGAGAAACGGGCCAGTCGGTTACGAATATCAGCGAGAATAGGATGTGAGCCAACGTGTAGCGATTCCAAGGCAAGTATAGAACTAAGCGAATCAGTATAAATAGTGCAGTTGGAGTACTGCTCAGCTGCAATATGATCCAGGGCAAGAGATATGGCATACAGTTCAGCAGTGAACACAGAAGCTGTAGAAGGGATTCTGCGTGCAACTACTGATCCATAGCAAACCATAGCAGAGCCCACTGAATTACCTGATTTGGAACCATCTGTATAAATAGGAACTGAATGATTGTTTGAAAGATATTCATTGAATAAAAGACGGTACTTCCAATCTGGAGTATCTGCCTTTTTAGGTGACTGAAAGAAAGGTCACATTTGGGGGCTGTAATAAGCCATGGTGGGATGGGCCGACCTGTGGAACATGCAATGTTATCCAAGGACAGACCCAATTCATCCAATTGCTTCCGGATGCGAAGGCCAAACGGAGCAATGACAGATCGTCTGTTCTGAAAAAGTACTGCCCACCGAGGAAGGAAAACACATTTCCAGGTGGGATGCTTTGGTAAGGAATGAAGTTTCGAAGTATATTGTAAAGATAGTTGCAAACGGCGAAGGTGTAGAGAAGGTTCATGAGATTCAATGTATATACTTTGAACTGGAGAGGTACGGAAAGCCCCAGTGCAGAGTCGAAGTCCTTGGTGATGAACGGGGTCCAGCATCTTTAAGGCTGAGGGTCTGGCAGAGCCATAGACCATTGATCCATAATCGAGTTTCGATCTAATAAGAGCACGATATACCTTTAACATTGAACAGCGATCTGCCCCAACTGGTAGAAGAGAGAACACGGAGGATGTTCAGTGCTCTTGTGCATTTGACCCGAAGCTGCTTTAAGTGTGGTATAAAGGTCAGTTTACGATCAAAGATAAGCCCCAAGAACTTGGTCTCCGGGACAACTGGCAGCAAAACTCCACCGATATGAAGTTCAGGATCAGGGTGAATACCCCGTCGACGGCAAAAGTGCATGCACACAGTTTTGGAGAGAGAGAAATTAAAGCCGTTCGCCATAGTCCACTTCCGTACACAATTGAGGGCGGTTTGTAGTTGCCGCTCAATATATCTCATGTTTGACGACTGACATGAGATGTGAAAGTCATCGACATACAGCCCATTCGCAACAGTGAGAGGGAGTTGTTCAGTGATGGCATTTATCTTTATACTGAAGAGTGTAACACTCAATACACATCCTTGAGGGACTCCAAGTTCCTGTACAAAAGAACGGGAAAGTGTCGAACCCACACGAACCTGGAATCTCCTGTCCATTAAAAATTTTTTAATAAACATGGGTAGATGGCCACGTAACCCATATGTATGGAGGTCTCGCAAAACGCCATACCTCCATGTTGTGTCGTAAGCCTTCTCTATGTCAAAGAATATTGATACAAGATGTTGGCGGTTGAGAAAGGCTTCTCTGATAGATGTTTCAAGACGAATTAGGTGGTCTGTGGTGGAGTGCTGTCGACGGAACCCACACTGGGTGGGCGAGAGGAGGTTGTTTGATTCAAGGAACCAAACAAGACGAGCATTAACCATCCTTTCTAATGTCTTACAGAGACAGCTTGTCAAAGCAATTGGACGGTAGTTTGAAGGAATCTTGGGATCTTTCCCTGGCTTAGAGAAAGGTAAAATAATAGCCTGGCGCCAAGCATCAGGAAAAACATTCTTCTGCCAGATCCGGTTGAAAACAATCAGAAGGACATTAAGAGAAGCAGGAGATAAATGGTGCAGCATGTCATAATGAATATCATCAGGTCCAACAGACGTACTGGCAGACCGATGAAGGGCCATTTTTTAGTTCCACCAGGGTAAAAGGACGATTATAGTCAAAGAAACAGTTAGTTCGAAAGGAAAGAGGTGATCGCTCCGCCCGAGTCTTGATGGCCAGGAAGGTGGAGGAACAAGCAGAAGTGCTAGATACCCGGCAAAAGCTTTCACCTAGAGTGTTAGCGATGTTCCGAACATCAGTCACCTCCTGACCATCAGAGAGTAAGATCGAGAGGGGGGACAGAATTGTAGTGTCCATTAACCTTTCGAATCCTGTCCCATATGATCTTGGAACTGGTGGTAGAAGATATACTGGTTGTGAACTTAATCCAAGATTCCTTCTGGCTGTGACGTCTTACCCACCTAGCATGTGCACGGGCCCGTTGGAAAGCAACCCGGTTTGAAAGTGTGGGATATCTACGAAAAGTATCCCAGGCCCGCTTTTGAGCCTTCCGTGCTAAGTGGCAAGCAGGATTCCACCACGGACGAGGATATCGTGGAAAACGTGTCGAGGTTTTAGGAATACACTGAGCAGCTGCATGTGTAATACAGTCAGTTACCGCTGCTACACAGTAGTCTATTGATGGCTGATTTACGATGGCAGGATCAAGTTCTGCGAGAGCAGTGAAAGTGGACCAGTCTGCCTGATCCAGCTTCCACCGGGGCACGCGGGTAGGGTGGCATCGACCACGGCCAGTCTCTCTTATAAGGATTGGAAAATGATCACTGCCTAGTGGATTACTGTCAACCCTCCATGAAAAATGGGAAAATAATGAAGGGGAGCAAACTGAGAGATCAATAGCGGTAAAGGACTGACTAGGTGCATGAAAGTAAGTGGAAGAACCAGTATTGAAAGAGAAAGATTGTGATCAGAGAGCATCCGCTCTACAGATCGGCCCCTCCATCAATAATAGCACTTCCCAGAGGGATGATGTCCATTAAAATCCCTAGGATTAGAAACGGAGATGGCAATTGTTCAACGAGAGCATCCAGATCTGATTGATCATAAGTCTTTCCAGGGGACAGGTACAGAGAACAAACAGTGATGGTATGACCCAAGGAAATACGGATGGCTACAGCCTCCAAGGGTGTGTTGAGTGACAAAGACAGGGTGGGCACGTGTTGATCAACCAACAGTGCCACCCTCCATGTACTCGACCATCACACAACCTGTCATTTCTGTACAGAGAAAACTGCCGAATGGAGACAGTATCAGCAGTTTTGAGAAATGTTTCTTGTAAAGAAAGACAAACAGGATGGTAGGAAGCAATCAGCGTTTTGATATCATCCAGATTAGAACGTAAACCTCGACAGTTCCATTGTATCAAGGTGGCCATTTTAAGAATGGGTAGGTGAAGTGGCTGGAGAACCCTTCGGTTTACGACCACGTCTTTTCTTTACTGTCTTTAGTTGGAGGAGGTCTATCAACCTCCATGGATCCTGCTCTGTGTCGGGTGGGCAGGTTTTGTTGTTGGAAGGGGAATCTAGTGACTGAGGACGCGAACGAATAATTGTGTTGTCTCTTGTGGTGGGAGAAAAAGATGTATCAGAAGAAATGCCTGTATTTGAAACTGAAGGACGTGGATCTTGAGGTGTGTTGGAAGGTATGGGAGGGACAGAGATAGGTGTGGTAGTTGATTCATCAACCTTTTTTAACCACGGAGGTCAAAAGGCTTTTCATTTGTTTTGAAAACGATTCTTTTGGAGGCACAGAGATCTGTCTGCACTCCCACTGTAGTTGTGGAATGAAGTGCAGCAGCATATGTCCGAGATGGAGTTGTGGACAGCAATTTCCGAGCCTCAGGATAACTAATGTTATGTGTCGTTTTCAAACGCTGCACCTCTTTTTCCTCCAACCATTTTGGGCAAGAATGAAAGTATGAGGGGTGAGAACCATTGCAGTTTACGCAATGTGGGTTCATGTCACAGTCATAGGCATCGTGGTCCTTGCCTCCACAACGAGCACATGTCAGGGAACCACGACAAGATGTCTTTGAGTGGCCGAATCTCTGACATTGGAAACATCGAAGAGGGTTTGGTATGTATGACCGAACCCTGCAAATGAGATAACCTGCCTTGATAGTGGCAGGTGCACGTGGTGAAGTAAATGTTAAAACGAGGGTATTTGTTGGCAGTGTAATTCCATCTTTGCGAGTGGAGATGCGCCTCACTGCAGAAACTCCTTGAGTGGAGAGACCAGCGAGAATCTCTGACTCGGGAACGTTCTTCAAATCCCTTTCAACAATAACTCCTCGTGAAGAATTCAAGGCAGCATGGGGTGTAACCTCAATAGGTATATCCCCAATTGCCTTTGATTTCAACAGGAGTTCACTGTGTTGGGATGTGGATGTTTCAACTAATATGTCACCAGATCGAAGTTTCTTTACTGATTTTGGAGAGCCAGCAAGTCCCTCTAGTCCCTTTTGAATAAAAAAAGGGGACATTTGCCCTAAAGGTTTTTCCGAAAGAGAATGTAATATAAGAAAATGAGGTACATGTGTTACTGATGTTGAAGATTGCTGTTCTGAGTATTCAAGACGTGGTCGCTTACCCATTGACTGTTTTTTACAATTTTATTTAAATTTTTTTGAGGATCCATAGGAAAAGGAAAAAATTTCGGTACCCACTGACCCTACCCACCATGGAGCCCTACAAGGGGACGCACTACAAAGTCACGCAAGGACAATGCAGCAACGCCAGGGTTTCGTGAGCACTATACCCAAACACCAGCATCAGGCACAATGTCCACAACACCCGTTGAGAACTTCCAACACTGGTACTTGGTTGACTCTAGCCCAAGTGGACCAGCCGATTGACCCAAGGGGGGCCACCCAAAGGCCGCCCGTCTACAGGAATTCGAGGCCAAAGTGGTGTGTTAGGGTTGGACCCCTCAACCACCAGGATCTTCTCCTCCCCTTCACGGGTCGCCACGCACGGCAAACACGTGGGTGGATGTTTAGATCCCAGAGAAGGTAACCAGATAGAACAGAACCTTCCCTGGGAGGTCCCCTCACCACGTACAGGAATCCACACCGAGGGGTTTAAGAAGTGGAATATATGCTGATGTTAATAATTCGTAAATTAGAATCTATGTTTATAATAATAATTCAAGAATTGGAATCTATATTGATGATAATAATTCGCGAATTGGAATCTTTGTTTATGTTAATAATTCACGAATTGGAATCTTTGTTTATGTTAATAATTCACGAATTGGAATCTATGTTGATGTTAATAATTCACGAATTGTAATCTATGTTGATGTTAATCATTCAATAATTGGAATATTTGTTTATATTGTTCATTCAACAATTTCTTTCCCCGAATGTCTCAATCAATGAAAAGAAACATTTTATTAACGTAACTAAAATAACTTAATAAATTAACAAACTTTTAGATTATCGATGATCCCTGATGAAGCCTTAAAATGAGTGACTTTTATAACCGTGTTGATTGGTGTAATAGTTAATTCAAACCTAATAAGGGTATGTTTTGGAGACACAGGTCGTTATTTCCAAAACATCTAGTAATAAGCTCAAATTTGCATTAAAAAAAGGAATGATAGGGATAATACAGCCTGAATATAAGTATTTAATAGTTGGGTATACATATAAGGCCGTTAAACAATTAATATACATTTTAATTGTCTGTAAAATGTATTATTAACAAGTTCTATAAGTTTAACGTTATCATTTAGAACAATTACGCCTGATGGAGGCCAACCTAATGCTATTAAACATTTCTTTTAACGCCCAGAAGAAGGCACGTGAAGCGAACATTTTCTGTTTGTTTTGAATTTCGCGCTAAGCTACACAAGGAAAATTGCGCTATGGTTTGTGACTAGTCTGATATGTATCTTACGAAAGCAAAAAATAGCTGACAGAAGATCCGTCAGCTGAGAAAAAAATTCGGGAAAAAGACTTGGCTTTCTTAGACTCCAACAATTTTTTTCATACTTTTTTTTTTCACTTCCACAATACAACTCGCTTTATATACAGCCCTCTATCTTTATTTTTTATTAGTCTAAAGAATACCCAATGCACAATTGTTCTGGAAAAGCAAAACATTGTAGTGGAGAACATCCAATCACATTCTTCCGGAACCGAGAAGCACGAAGACAGTAAAAACAATAATTTTTAAACACTTTATACAAATAAACCACAACAATATTTAAACTTTCAATTTGTATAACAGTTACCATGGAGCATAAATAATGTAAGTGAATTAATACACACATGCACAACTCGGCGTTCCTTTGTCGGGAGAGTACTGTAACTACAGCGAAAGATTTGTAGACGCCGTTGATAGAACTTCCGACGTCAACTTTAATGACAAGTTACCACAAATAGTACCGTTGATACACACAGTCAGTTATACAGACGTAGGATCTGTCCTAGTATTCCTTCACATTGTCATTGACCCATAACTCAGAGTTGAGTCACTATAAATAGAGATATCGTACTCTATTTCTGATTTTGTTGTTTGATAATAGAAAACAAATCACCATATAGATCATTCCGTTTGATTAGTATATCATAAACCAATAGGCAGAAACACGGCGATTGTTTAAATTTATGCTAAGATCGACTTTTGGTTGTGCTAGAATCTAGATTGAACTAAACGTAGCCAGAGAGAAGATGCCAACAACGTGCAGCTGTTCAAGTTGCTTTCGGTCACAACTGATGCGTTCATAACAACGATCAGCTGTTCACATCATAAGTTTAAAACTGTTTATTTAAATCTGAAAAATAAGGTGGTGGGGGAATGTAGTGATTGCAAAACAGTATAGTTACTTTTGGATTCTTCTATGTGTGCGTTATATGCTCTGTCGCCATATTGTTTAGGCCTAACTGTTAAGGTTTCTACAGAAAAAGAACTTGAATCAAGACGAACAACGATGAGACGAAAATTGTTGTGTGTGGAGCACGATAAAGTTCACACACAGTTTATTATCAAAATCGCTATTTGAGTAGTTTAATAAAGTTCGCACACTTTGTTAGCGAAATCGCTGCTTCTGATGTAAATTAAAATTCGCACCATTTATTAGCAAAAATCACCATTTTTGAAGCTTAATAATAATTGCGCAATTTATAAGCAAAATCGCTATTTGTGTAGTGAATTAGAGTTCACACAATTTATAAACGAAATCGCTCCTTGTATAGTTCAATATAGTTCGCACACTTTGTTAACTTTGGTTACACATTCACCTTGTGGACTCGGTGATTTTTTGAGGAGGAAGCTCACGTCCTTCCAGATATGTGACATGACCTATGCCAAATAATATATCACATACGTAAACGATGGGATCGGAAAAGAGTTCGAATCTCGTCGGTTTAAAATTTCTCCAACTAATGGTAAGACAATTATTCAATAGCACTCGCCGCCAATTCTTTGACTACTCCTGTCTGACCGAAGAGTGAGATTTAATCTTTATTTTTATAATTAAACTATGGTCACAAATTGAAGAGCCGTTTTTCCTCTGTGAAGGGACGCGAACTACGAATCCCTAAATTCACAGTCCTTATACGCTAACCATGTGGTAAAGTGCTTTTTATTGCCATAGTAACCTCACAACTAAGCCTCTAAATCAGAGGTTTTCAAACTGTGGTCCACAACTTGGGGTGTCCGCAGTCATACCTCAGATTTATAAAATCACCATTTATTGAAAGAGTAACGAATAAAGCGGCTCGGCATGAGCAGATGGTTAAGGTACTCGACTGGTAATTCGAGGGTCGCGGGTTCGAATCCCTCACACCAAACATGCTCCCCTTTTCAGCCATGCGGGCGTTATAATATGACGATCATTCCTACTATTCATTGGTAAAAGAGTACCCCAAGAGTTGGCGGTGGGTGGTGATGACTAGCTGCCTTCCCTCTAGTCTTACACTTCCTACATTAGGGACAGCTAGCACAGATAGCCCTCGTGTAGCTTTACGCAAAATTCAAAAAACAACCCATAGAAGCATGCTTTTGATCATGCTAAGAGAGGAGAGAAAATGAAAGATAAAACAGTCACTAAATTAACTTCCTTCTCTATATATATGATCATCGCCATGAATGCTGTTTCAAAATTAGGGACAATTAGTACAGATGTAGGCAACCCTAAAAAAAAAAAAATTTGCAAAAATGCTTAAGCCTACAAGGTAATACAATTCTTTCGTTCCTACCAGAAAAGTCTTAAACGTAGAAGTTTCTGCTGATAGCATGACAGTTCCTGGAACTTTAATAATCGATTAGAAAATAGATCAGGTCAACAATAAATCTACCAGCTCTTAAGTAATAAACACTTATGTATGAATTGGAAATATATTATTTGTGTACGTATTTTGGTGAAAATAAAATTAATAAGCTTTAATTTATATCATTATATATGCCATAATATTATATATACATATATTTAGGATTGTGAAACAAATTTTTGGTAATTTCGTATTTTTTTATATTTTGTTAATTTGCTCACTAGCTGGCAGGATCTGTGAAGAATGTCCACAAGTGATAAATTACACTATAATCTAACACTGATGCGTGTTATGATTGTTGTTTTCTTTGTGCAAAGATGCACGAAAGGATGTCTGCTTTCTGTCCACTACAGGAAATGGACTTATAATTTGAATGGGGTAGTCCGTAATTTCCTTCACATCCATCAAAGGGTAAAAGGGGCTAAATTTCATCTTTCATACCTAGAATGAACGAGTAAACTGGTATTTATGCTAGATTACTTCCGCATGGTTCCTCAAAGAGTTTTCTTTCAAGAGTAAATAAACCAAAATTGAGAGCAACAAATATTTTTCATATTCTTGTCATGCTATGTTGTAGCCTACAGAGTGGGCAATTCTTCTCGTGATTTATGGTATGTGCACGTTTTACTGACGTCGCGACAGTGCAAATTGCAAAGTTAAGTTCCTTTATAACATGTCATTTGAATGTCTGACTGACAGACTATACATTACTGTATAGTGGTGCGAGTGGTTAAAACAAGTGACTCCTCCAGATGGCTCCCCTTTCAAAGAAATTAAAAAATTTCCTCTATACCATCATCATTTTCAAAAGAAGGGGTCGGTGGTTACATTATTCAGGCTTACGTTACAAGGAGATTTTATTGTATGATTTACCGTGTATTCTCTTTCATTGTTCTGCATATTTGAACTTTACTTTCCAGAAATGAACTTCATCTGCGATTAGTATTAAACTGGTATTAATTATTAACGTTTTTCAAACATTTTCCCAAACTGGTTTAACACCCATGATATTGTTGATTAAAAGGTTTATTATACTTAATGACACACAAAAACCGTCAGTAATGAAACTTATCTACTATTACTGATGAATTCCTCTGTATATTGAAACACACTAAAACCATCAGTAACGAAACTTATCCACTAATTACTGGTGAATTCCTCTGTACGTTGTAACACACAAAAACCGTCAGTTATGAAACTTATCCACTAATTACTGGTGAATTCCTCTGCATGTTGTAACTTTAAAATGGTATCAAATGTAGACCTCGCTAGGAGTAAAGGTATAAAAGGTTGGTAATTTTAGGCATAAGAAACGGTTTGTTTGACTTTGACCACCGTAGATTTTTAACTTCTATCGTAATTTTTCTCGCTTACCAGTTCACGATCTTCCCTGACAGTACTTTTATTTACTAACTTACAAACAATTGTTAACTCGTTAACAAGACATTTATTTCCCACAATTTAACACAAGGAGAATGCTGATGGTTCGAAGCCCATCTGAGACTTCGAATGGTATGTGTACGTGACCAAGCTGGTCTGACAGCTCTGGGTTCGAGGAAAGACCCAATCAGAAATAGTACGTCGCTAGCAAGATGAAGCCAAACAATTACCCACGTTCTTGTTGTTATTTGATTTCACAAATGGACAAGCTAAGAATAATGAGACATACAGTGGAACCCCTCTAATGCAGTCACCTTTGGAACTGAGACAAACTGGCCTGATTAGAGGGGTTCCACTGTACATAATTAGGGATTATGTAAACAAGAAAGGGACTGTGATTAAATGACCGCTTTCAAGGGGTGACCGAATCTTAGGGGTGGCCGCTTAGAGGGGTTTTACTGTAATTGATTATCCCACTTATGGTGGTATTACTTTACACATATATGACTATAATAATGTTTTTATAAGTAGACATGTATACGCTAAAATTCTATGTTCTTGAAGACGTAGAAATGGACATTTAGTATTCTAATTTCCTATACTTGTATTTAATCTTTAACATAGAAACCCGTGTCACCACGATTTTCCACCTAACCAGTTAGTCCTTGAACCAGAAATACTTTGATATAATTTTAAGCGTTAAAATTAGTAGTGGGTTAACTTTTTAACTCAGTTGCAGTGCAGAGCCCTGGGTTCGAATCTTATACATGGGAAATTCGAAGATTAAAATTCTTGTAAAAAACAAACTAACGGTTGTTGTACAACCGTGAGAACAGATTTTATTAGCGGGATTATAGCAGTTGTAATCGTTAAACGTGACGCATTAATGAATGGAATTAGTAGAGCGTTAGTACATCTGTGGGCTTACAACACCAGAAACTGGTGAAAGTAGACTCAGAATTAAATGAGAAGAACGTATCGTAGGTGTTGGAGGTTGAAAGAGCGACATCGAATAGAGTCAGAACTATTAGCAAATACTGAGCCATTAAGACCGAGTCGAACTATTTCTCGTTCCTTGATTCATCGACCAAATCTTTTGCTCTTTCGTTTTTTCTCCTCTGAAATCAAGTCAATTAAAAATTCAATTAACATTATTACGAAGGGAGAGCTGACCACATTATTACGAAGAGGGGAGCTGACTACATTATTACGAAGGGGGAGCTGACCCTTCTGCAAGATTTGTTTTCTGTAATTAGTTCTCGTCATCGTGACAAACCAAATATACATTTATAAACTTCCGAGAATGGGGAAAGAGTTTAAAAAAAAACACCCTAATATTTCTGAATTTCTTTTGACTGTAAGCCATTTCTGACAAAGCCTACTGCATGTTGTATGGTAAACACACACGTCCAGTTTCGTGTTCCAGTAATCCCCTTCTTCTGTAGAAGATAAACAAACAAAAGATCTTGTCTCGTGATGTATCGTCAAATCACTCTGTAAATAAAACGAAGAGCAAAGGTAGTTACTCGAACAAGGAAATACGAGATTAAGAATTAGGATATGGTATACAACGATAAAATTCAGGGTTCGACTTCCCGCTGTGAACACAGCGAGTCGCTCAATGAAGCTCTGCTTTAAAAGCAAACGTGTAAAAGATTTTTTTGTATAAAAACAAAATCATTATTTGAGTAAAAAACACCTAGAAAAACAACACGTGTAGTGTTTTTTGTTTTCTTGTATCCAAATAAACTAAAAAGTATTTTAAATAAAAAATGAAGGATTTCGATGTTATCGTTGCTATACTGGTAAAATAAGCGTTTTCAAACATTTATTTAAGACTTTGATTCAATAAGGATAACTACAACTAATCAAAATTTTTACAATATATACGTGTAGTTTGGCTAATTCGGTATCAAACTCATTTGTGATATTACAACATAAAACTACGGTAGAGACAAATGAATTTATGAAACTATGACGGAGACTAAGGAAGTTATTAAACTTAGGTAGACGGAGACTAAGGTAGTTAGTTATCACAAAGTTATTCGGACTTTACAATCCTTGTTAACATTTTTCTGCGTTTAGTATTTTATTGTTACCTAACCTATCTGTATCTAAAATTAACTATTATCTTTTGAATCACTAACAGTGAATGTCCACTAACTATTATCTTTTGAATCTCTAACAGTGAATGTCCACAAACTATTATCTTTTGAATCTCTAACAAATTACAAACCTTCTCGTTATCGGGTGACGATGTCTAAAACTATCAAGAGCAAGTGCTTATAGCCCTCTTGAAAAGGTTTCTAGAGTTCCACAAGGTAGTTGATCCTATACAACTAGTCTTACTTAGTCCTAGCCTATATCAGATAACACTCTTTCCCGTTTGTGCATATTTATAAGTTTTATTTATCTGCAGGAATATTCTACATTCTATAGCTGGAACCGAGGAAGGTATTTCAGGGTAATTTACTGCATAAAAGAAGGTAATGATGTTGTCCGATGATAACGCTGTTAGAGTGCACAAAGGTACTTGTACCACGTGACCTCAGCTAAAGGATGATTCGAAATGATACTACCTAACATATGCCTGAAAGATACGCAAGCCTAAGCGTCAAGGAAACTTCACGGTGTATGTCAAATATAGTAGTATCAAACATTAGTGTTACAATACCTCATCATATAAAGCTTGTGAACAATATGATGTAACAGTACAGATGTAAGTCAATAAGTTACATCAATTAAAACTTGTGAACAACATGAAGTAACAGCACAGATAAAATTCAACAAGTTACGTCATTTAAAACTTGTGAACAACATGAAATAACAGTACAGATCAAAGTCAATAAGTTACATAATTTATAACTTGTGAACAATATGATGTAACAGTACAGATCTAAGTAAGAAAGTTACATCATTTAAAACCTGTGAACAACATGAAGTAACAGCACAGATCTAAATCAGGAAGTCACATCATTTAAAACTTGTGAACAACATGAAGTAACAGTAGAGATCAAAGTCAACAAGTTACATCATTTAAAACTTGTGAACAATATGATGTAACAGTACAGATCTAAGTAAGAAAGTTACATCATTTAAAACCTGTGAACAACATGAAGTGACAGCACAGATTTAAATCAGGAATTCACATCATTTAAAACTTGTGAACAATAGGATATAACAATACAATCAAAGTCAACAAGTTACATCATTTAAAATTTGTGAACAACATGAAGTAACACTAGAGATCAAAGTCAACAAATTACGTCATTTAAACTTGAGAACAAAGAGCTGTGCGCACGCTGTCTGAGCCTTGATTAGCATAAGGAAATCACCATTCGATTGTAATGTTGTAAAGTGACCTCTAACTCTTTAGGGAACTTTTTCCTATCAGTATGTACACTGATTAGTTGTCCCCTCGTAGCTTCAACATCATTAGATTCGACACACAGTTCACTTGAACATTCCAACTACATTCTACATTCTCTGGAATTCCACACCTGAAACCAAAAATATATATATCAGTACAGTAAGAACGTGATAAACACAGCTTCAAGAGGGACAATACTGTTGAAAAAATCTAACCTTCTGGAGCATTCCTTCTTTCATATAAAGTCTCTCCATTTACTGTTGAAAACTTCAACGTAACAAAAGTGATACCAGTAAACCAACGTCACACTTCAGTTTACCATTTAGATCTAAAATCAATTAAAAATAATTCATACTTGGACGAAACTTATTGAACATACAATTCCTGACTACTTCAAATTCATCCCAAAACCTCTGCCCTCACGTTAAATAAAAATTATGTAGAAACTCACAATAAGAACGTAATTTATAAAACGATCTATAATACCTAACCTAAATTCTACATCGAAGAAATCACACACAAAAAAACATTGGAAACTAGATTCATTGAAAAACATAAGAACTCTTGCATGTTTACCACCATTGGAAAAACAAAATCCATACTATTATCTTTTAAAACACTGTAATTTTAAACATTGACAAAAGTAAAATCAAAGTCATATCAACTGAACAACACAATTTGGTATAAGTCAACACCCTCAGACACCATAACATCTTTATTAAGTCATTAAGCACTGTTCACTCATCTGACTTCCTTGTTTCTTGTTATATATATATATATATATATATATTTGTGTCAATGTTAATTACTTGTACCTGATGAAGACAAGACCTTGTCGAAACGTTGTACGTTTGTTGGTGTGTTAAACATGTCATAAAGTTTTCTTTGTTACCCATCCAAGCCTAGCCCTAAATTTTAATTGTGTTAAAATGGATTTCTTGTCATCATAAATTAGTGGTTTTCTACAGTGCATTCTTCATGTTCTGGGCTTACCTTTTGGAGAAACAATCACTAAAATTACTCGGAGTGAGATAAGTTGAGAATAGAACTCCATTCACCAACTGGACACATGTTCTAAGACAGATTGGCAGAACATAACATAATGACTTGGAATACTTGCAGAAATTCAGAACCTGTAGTTAGTGAGAAAACGTATGGTAATTTGTTCTACTCGTAGTTATCATCTGCGATTACAGTGAAAGTAGAACCACTTGTAAAACCATGGAATCAGAGACGTTGCTGATTACAGAATATATCAGGGGAAGGGGGTTACTTGATGCGAACGAATCTTCTAAAAACAACAGTTCAGAAGAAATAAAAAAACTGAAAAATGTATAAGTTTATGTTACTAAGTTTCGGTCTTTCATTCCAATCATGAGAAGTACTACAGACTAACCATGAAACTAGTACCGATTTTATACTAGTGAACTTTCCATATTCGGGACCTATCTGAGCTAGCCGCCCCTAACTTTGAAGTGGTATTCAAAAATAAAGACAGGTAATTAATATTACCCACTGGCACCTCTTTAACCAATGAATAGAAAGATTAAGCGTCACGTTATAACACTCTAAAGGCCACTCTTTATACAGAAAATACAGAGGTTAAGCGTCACGTTATAACGCTCTAGGGACTATTCTTCAATTAACTAATAGAATGGTTGTGCGTCACGTTATAAAGTCCTAAAAGCTACTCTTCAACCAACAAATAAAATGGTTGAGCGTCACGTCCTAACGGCGATAATGTTCCGTGAAGGGATTCGAACTCGCGACCTTAAAGTTGCCAGTTAAGTGACCTAACCATCACGGAAGACCGATTTTTTCCATTAGTTGGTTGGTTTTGCAAAAATATTTGAGGGCCATCTGTCGTCCATAACTTCGAAGTAAAAGACAGACTCGTAGACTACTTTAATCCAATAGTGAGAATTAGCCGCCAGTAGATGACGCACCACTGACTCAAAGTAGGGTACCCCAACAGTACAGCGATAAGTCTACGGATTTATAATGCTAAAATCAGGGGTTCGGTTCCTCTCGGTGGATCCAGCAGATAGCCCAATGTGGCTTTGCTATAAGAAAACTCACACACACTCAAAGTAGGAGGTGGTTTTGTTGTTGTTTTTTTCGGTAACGGGAAGCGATCCACGGGACCTTAGACACACGGTCTAAGCAGGCTAACCATTGGGTCGCCCTCGGCCTTCTGTCCCTTTGCCTTTATGAAGATAAACACTTTGTCATGGCCATATGAAAAAGCATGTAGAGTTTTTATGAAGCTGTGATACGACATTTTATACACGGAACTAAAACTAATGAGATATGACAGAAGGTTCGTTTGTAGTTAAGAGAATAACTACACAGCCATGTCACTATGTTACTGGTGGTGTATCTTGACAGGTGATACATCTATTCTTTATGATGGTAAATCCAATATCTATTTTATCTTTAGTTCCATTTCCAAATGTTATTTTGTTTTGTTAGCTTACGTTTAAGAAGTCCTCCTATCATTGGTATCGCAACTCGATATTTAAGGTTATAAACCAGAAGTTTTGAATATCGTATGTTTTAGAAAATACTAAAAGTATAAAAATATAAGTTAATATTATTTCATTTTACAGCAAATTAATAGATTGTTACAAATCGTGTAACCCTCGAGTTAAGGAATTCTGTGTTATCTTTATTAGATCTGTTTTTATTTGTTTTCTACCCACGTGTTTTCCTGACATCATGATTCTATTAGATCGTTACGTCTAACTTATATAGCGACAATACAACCAATAAAGCAGCAATTGTAAGTCATATATACGCCTGGTCACACCAGATGTGCTCGCCCTTTCAGCCATGGAGGCGTTATAATGATACGGTCAATTCCACTATTCGTTGATAAAAGAGTAGCTCAAGAGTTGGCGGTGGATGGTGATGAAAAGCTGCCCTCCCTCTTGTCTTACACTGCTAAATTAGGGATGGCTAGCACAGATAGCTCTTGTGTAGCTTTGCGTGAAATTAAAACAATCAAATATATATATATGCTTAACTGTGACACAGACAAACAGGCTATTTCTATTCGGTACTCCATAAAAAACGAACAATAGGAAAGAGCGTACCAAGATAAAAGCCGGCTTTTACATTCTAGAGTAAACCAGACCAGTTGGCTAATGCCACTGACAGCCAAACATAATGTCGATAGGATTGTGACATTTACGTCTTTTTTTGAAATCATCCAAATTTCTCGAAGCTCTCTAAATAAACAATACTGACGTCTTCGTGTGCACAGCCAGCCCCATACCCTCACTTCCGACCCTAAGCATTTGAGATCTCGGCGATAGATATGTAGCCCTCTTGACGGATAGCAACTTGTTATCTGTTCCTAAGTTCATGTTCGACCTACGAATTTCAAAACATGCGATTGTAATCGGATGAAATACATTCAGACTTCGAGTTTTATCTTAGTCTTGAGAGAAATCTTCGAGACTGATACATTTCTTGTTTAAATTCTTATCAGTAAAATCGATGTTCCAGGTCTGTGGTTCACGTGCCTCACATGGGCTGGCGGTTAAGGAAATAGACTTGCTACTTACGGGTCGCGGGTTCGCATCTATTCGCCAAGCATACAGTTCTAGCCATGGAGGTGTTATAATGTGTTGGTCTATCCCACTACTCACAGTAGAAGAGTAGCTTATAAATTAACGGTGGTTATTGCTGCTTTCTCTCTAGTCTCTCTCTCCCCAGTGGCACAGCGGTATGTCTGCGGACTCACACCGCTAGAAACCAGGTTTCGATGCCCGTATACAGAGTCCATTGTATAGCTTTGTGCTTAATTCCATACAAACAAGTCTAATGTATCAACTTCGAAATTAGTTTAGCTTTGCGCGAAAACCAACTAGAACGACTAAAGTAAGTTTTATTTCCCTCGATATATAGAGAAGTTCAAAAACAAATGATAATTATTTCTTTTATTTCTCGTGTTTAGTGTTAAAATAATAAACAATACACAACAGCAAAATAGGTACAAAACTAAAAATATTTTAATTAAGGCCCAACCTACGACCTCTAAAAAGTTGACTCTTCATGTTTCGATGTTGTAATGTTATCTTCAGAAGTGAGTTGCAAGAGATAATTGTGTCTTGTTTATAGTTTTTGTTGCCGTTAAATTAGTAATGTGACGTATGTACAGCTTTAAAGTTCCCTCGTGAACGTTTTAGAAAGGGTCATCCCACATTTTTACATAGATATTCCATAAATGTCTGAAAAGGAAAAGGTTACATAATTCCAAATGCTGCGGCTATAGAGGATTCCCTCTCGTTTTGTCTCCTAATCGCCCAGTGAATTTTAACAAGTTTCTCGGCAACTGTTTTCTAGTTTTAACATTTAGTCATTTTTGACTAAGTAACTACTGACAACGTCCTTAATCAGTTTTTGTACACATCTACATAGCATATTCGATCTATTTATAAAACTGTCAATAAGCTGACAGCTAACGCTCCAGTTCATGTGTTTGAAAACCTATTGGATTTGCAACACATAAAACAGAGATTCATATAATATTTTTATTAACTTTATATTTAATCTTCAAGCTTACATTACCGTAATACTTGACGGTTTTTTGTTTCGTTTTTATTGTTAGGAGCATATAAAGTACAAACTGTCATGTTAAACATTACACACAGTCATACAAAACATTGTACAAACTGTCGTGTTAAACATAACACAGTCATATAAAACATAGTGCAATTATGGTTATAAGGTGACACAGAATTGTTAAATATAAATTAATGTACTTGAAAAGTGTTTCACAATAAGAGGGTTGGTAACTGTGTAATGCACGCTTGACTTAGAAGTGATAAACTTCACCCATCCATTTTTTTCTCCGGAACTTCGTCTGGAACATGTCTTTTAGAGTGGTTAACGCCCGGTGTTGGTTTGTATCTAGTAAATAAGCTGATTGAATTCGGTGGGAAAGAGATTTATAGAAACTTCCAATCACGATCGTATAGTAAATGTCGATCTCAACAAGAACGGGACCCTTTGAAACCCCTGATTCGTCACCAATCGTTACGATGTAGCAGAGTATAACGCGCCGCACGTGACTTGACCTTATAATCAATTTCAAACAACTCCAGATGCACGAGTTCGACTTTTCTCCCACCCCACCCACTCAATTTCAGCCGTTGGCTGACAAAACTGTTAAAAGTTTTCACAAGTCAACTGCACTGGCGCTGTCGCTACTGGTTAGACAGCTTGCAGACCCCGCATGACATTTGACCCAATATAAAGCGGTGAGAAATCACTTGTAGTGTATTGTTACAAAATTTAGCTAAACTGCCGATCAAAATATTTCTTGGGAATATAGCTAGTGGACTGCAAGACGAGTTCGTGAATTAAAAAAACAAAACAAAAAAACGTAAATATCAAGATAGTATTCTGTATGGTTTATATATCAAGATAGTATTCTGTATGGTTTCTGTATGGTTCAAGGTTGAAATAAGTTTTAAAAATAAAATGTTGAGACATTTCTCACTACTCTACAACAGGATCAAGTTCAGAGGACAAACACAATTACTTATTAACAAGTTTTAGCAAAATGCTAATACTAAAACAATATCTTAAGATTTCTTACAACATGTTACTCGAGGAAATAACTTAAATAAGGAAATAAAACTTAACTCACACTCTCTATTTTAGTCTTAACTTGTATTCCGTTTAAGGTTTAACTCATGCTCTGTTTAAATCATAACTCGCGTACTCCATTTAAGGCTTAACTCATACTCCATTTAATGCTTAAGGATAGATTTTTTTTGTTTTGAATTTTACACACAGTTGCACTATTCGTTCTTAATTTACCATTTATAGACTACATGGATGGCAGCTAGTCTACACCACCCAACGCCACGTTTTGGGCTACTCTTTTACCAACAAACAGTGGAACTGATTACCACACCTCTCGTGCTGAAAAGGCGAATATGCTCACGACGAGGATTCAAACCCGCAACCCTAAGATTGCAAGTCAAGTGCTCCTTAAGCACCTGGCCATGTCAGTATATTAAAAACATCAATTCCAAGAAATTAATATACAACAGTCCGGACCAACTTTAATGAAAGTAGTATTCGAAACCAAATTAACTCTATAAAGTAAGTCGCGGTTTCGAATCCCCGTCACACCAAACATGCTCGCCCTTTCAACCGTGGGGGCGTTATGACGTGAAGGCCAATCCCACTATTCGTTGGTAAAAGAGTAGCCCAAGAGTTAACAGTGAGTGGTGATGACTAGCTGTCTTCCCTCTAGTCTTACACTGCTAAATTAGGGACGGCTAGCGCAAATAGCTCCTGAGTAGCTTATGCGCAAAATTCAGATACAAAACACACACACAAAGTAAGTATATTTCTTCTTTTAGAGAAGGAACACATCGAGTTATCTGGTATATATATGTCAGGAAATTGAACCCCGGACATAAGCGTTTTAAATCTATAAACTTACCAATAATCTATAAACCTAGGGATTAAAAACTAAATCGAATAAACTACGTTATTTTAAAAGTAAAAGTCAAGTACACTCACTATATTTCTGTCTTTACTACACATGTAGTTTTATACCTGTGTTCCTGTTTTGGAACAACAACTGGTGCATTAATCTTGCAAGGACGTGTGAAATATTCTTAATGTGCATGGATCCTGTAGTGTAGGCATTTGGAAACTCGCCAAACACCTATTTGTCATATATTTAAAAACTTGGAAGATTTGAAATATAGAATCCCGACAGTTTGTACAACAAACCTATTAGAACAATTACAAGTAACTTGGAAGACTTGAAATACAGAATCTCAAGAGTATGAGGAACAGTATTACAACAATTACACGTAACCAGAAAGATATGGAGCATAGAATCCCGATAGTTTGTGCATAAGTATTACATCAATTACACGCAACTTGGAAGACTTGGAATATAGAATCCTAACAGTTTGTGCAACAGTATCAAAAGAATTACATGTAACCTGGAAGACTTGGAGTACATAATCTAAACAGTTTGTGCAACAGTATTACAACAATTACGTGTAACCTGGAAGATTAGAGTACAGAATCCCAGCAGTCTCTGGAACAGTATTACAACAATTAGATATATCCTGAATGACTTGGAGTACAGAATCCCGACAGTTTGTGCACCAGTATTAAAATAATTATATGTGACCTGGAAGACTTTGAATATAGAATCCCGATAGTTTTTTGCAACAGTATTACAACAATTACATGTAACCTGTAAGACGTGGAGTACAGAATCCCAATAGTCTGTGCAACAGTATTACAACAATTACATGCAACCTGGGAGACTTGGAATACAGAATTCCGACTTTCTGTGCCACCGATATAATGTAATGTAATATAATATAATAATCAGTGCTGCTGGACAGGATCCATAATCTGTGTGAAGCGGTAACAGTATATATAAAGAGCGACAGTATATAAACGGTGTACGTTTCAAACAACTGCAAAATCAACAAGGATGAGAAAAAAAAATCAACATTTCTCTATTTCTTGTGTTTTTCTCTCATCTAAAGAAAGCCCCAGCTAATAGAAAAACCTGTTATACTATTATATACTATGCTTCAAACTGTGTCTTTGAAAGATTGACGGATGACCCCCAACTCACCAAAACTTCCAGAGTTATCATAATTAGACAAATTACAGTTACGATACACTTACTGTCATAACTGTATCTGTGTATATACAAGAAATGGTAATTCATTTCCATTTTACTGAATATCGGAGCTACTCGCTTTAACTATATAGTTTAGAATAAAGCTAAAAATATCAAGTAGAGCCACTGAAGTTTCGCTAAAACAGTAGCAGTGCCTACACAATATTTCATTTACAGAATTTAAAACCTTATCCACCAGCTAATTGCTAAATAATATTAGTAGTTTTCGAAATATTTGGAATTATAAATAATATCTATATACATATAGAATAGTAGTGATATTGGTTTAAACTTGAAAGATTGGTAGCTGGCGACATATTCCTGAAGAAACGCTTTCATTGCATAAACAATGATACATAATATGTTGATAACACGTAAGACACACACACACATATATCACCAATAACCCATGGTATAGAATTGCAGAACAATGCACCATTATTAAACTGTCAGGTTCTATGAAAAATGTAAACAAATCATTTCCAAGTATCAAATCGAAACAGAAATCATCTGATTTTACTGTTTGTGACGATCAAACAGAGGAGTGTTTAATAACTACCTACAAACAAAGCTACACAGTAGGCTATGTGTGCTGTGCAAAACACAGGTATCGAACCCCAGACTTTAGTACAAAGTTACACAATGGTCTATCTGTTGCTATGCCCACCACAGAAATCGAACTCCGGAGTTTGGTACAAAGCTACCCAATAGCCTATCTGTGCTGTTCCCAGTACGGGTATCAATACCGGTTTTTATCGTTCTTAGCCTTCAGGAATGCTAAAGTATATCGTGTAGCATCATGTATGCTGCTGTAACACATTAACAAAAAACATACTTTAATGCAGTGTTTTCTCTCATTAAAATGCACCACTCGGTAATTCAGCACTTAATAATTGCATTGCACCCACATTCAGCTTAAGGGAAGTTGAAGATTGTTACTTGGGTTTTCTTTAATTCAACCATCTTACTCACTTCAATTTCTCAACAAGTGGGTTTCTCGACATCACTGATTAATAAGTCTATTTGACAAAAAGAAGGATAGCTATACGTCAGTTCGTGTACAGAAAAAAACCAAAAAAACCTTATTCTCATTCTCTGACATCGTAACTGAAAATCAAAATAAACAAGATTCCTAGTGAGTGATTAATTAACTACAGATGTGAACTTGAATTTTAAAACACCGTTTGAATGTTTACTTTATTTCGCTGTATAAACAAAACAGACACTTAGTTTTTCAACCACCTTAACTCTATACACCCCAACATTAAGTTCACCTGTGAAAAAAAACAACAAAAATTAACCCAATATCATTTTTCAGCCTCTAGATCACCAGAACCGATACACAATTCAAAACAGAAATCTATAGAAATATCACCCATACTGGATTATACATTCCCTGGGACTCAGGACATGAAACAAAACAAAAACTCAACATGTAAAGAAACCAAATAAACACAGCCACAAAACTAAGCCCATCCGATAAAATTAACGATGAAATGAACAAAATAAAACAACACTTCATTAACATCAACAAATTTCCTCAAAAAACCGTGAAACAGTTATACGCGCACACCTAAACCAACAACAAACAAACAACAATAAATCCCAAGATACAACAAACTACACAACTTTATATTACTACATACCATACGTTCCCGACATCAGCGAAAAAATAATCTATATATGGAAAAACAACTTACAATAAAACACAACATTCCAGTAAACACCAAATTTATTCAAAAACCAGGTACAAAACTAAAGTCCATACTATGTAAAAACTACCCTGACAAACACAACACCAACATAATTTATAAAATACAATGTAACAACTGTTACGACTTCTATATTGGAGACAAGCAAAAAAGTGGAAACTAGATTCAAAGTACAAAAAAGAAAAACCTTCACACGTTTTCGAACACTGCAAATTAAATAAACACAACCATAGACAACACCCAAAATCAAAGAAGCCATTCCAATGCAACAACTAAAACCAAGATTAAACCAATATAAAGAAACACCTTTAAACTTAAACTAATTAATAACCTAACATACAGCTGCAACATCCCCTATAATCTCCTACCCGTTTATACTCCAGTCCCTAAGACGTGCCGTGGCAAGTGTCAGTTGCAAACTGACACTTTATTAACCAGAAAATGACCTAAGAAGGTCGGAACGTTGTTCTCTGTTTTACTAGTAAAAGTGTTGATATCCATACCAGCCGTTCTGAGATACAGCTTATATAGTTTATGTTGATTTACCAAAAGTCACATAAAGAAATAAACCTCTCAATAAAGAACTGTTTTCTTGCGCGGACGTGTTCGAATACTTCGTTTTTTTTCGCGATGAAATAAAAAAATAGATTAATTTAACAGGTGCGTAGCTAGAGATTTGATATAAACATAGGTTGACATAAGCATAATTTAATTTAAATAAGTTTACTAGATTAGTACCATCCTATCTCGTTTAAAGTCATATCGATAGCACAAAGACGAGGTAAGTCTAATGTTTCACTTGGTTTGTTTTGAATTTCGCGCAAAGCTACACGAGGGCTACTTGCGCTAGCCGTCCCTAATTTAGCAGTGTGGGACTAGCGGGAAGGCAGCTAGTTATCACCACCCACCGCCAACTCTTAGGTTACTCTTTTACCAACGAATAGTGGAACTGACCGTGACATTATAACGCCCCCACAGCTGAAAGGTCGAGCATGTTTGGTGTGACGAGGATTCCCTCTGATCTTACACTGCTAAATTAGGGACAGCTAGCGCAGATAGTCCTCGTGTAGTTTTGCGCGAAATTCAAAAACAAACTAGTTAAATAATTTCATGATAAATACATATATGTGCAACTTAAGATGATAGGAACAGCTGTGACTTCATCACCTTCCGCGATTTCTGTTTGCTGCCGAGTGTAAAGACCTGAAAGATATAATTAAAACGAAATTAGTTCTTTTAAAAATCAATGTATGAAATAAACCTTCCTTCGATGATTTATAAAAAAAAAACACAAAAAGAAGCGAAACTTTCGTACGTAGCTGTATATGTTTGAGTTCACTGTAGGCTAGCCACTAGGTGGCGTTTAAACATAATTATGACGTATTTGGTCTTTCCGTAATCAATATTTTCACGAAATCCAGCATAATTTGATAATGTTTGTTTGCTTGTCTCCACTGCGGGAAATCGTTTGTTTGTTTTTGAATTTCGCACAAAGCTACTCGAGGGCTATCTGTGCTAGCCGTCCCTAATTTAGCAGTGTAAGACTAGAGGGAAGGCAGCTAGTCATCACCACCCACCGCCAACTCTTGGGCTACTCTTTACCAACGAATAGTGGGATTGACCGTCACATTATACACCCCCACGGCTGGGAGGGCGAGCATGTTTAGCGCGACGCGGGCACGAACCCGCGACCCTCGGATTACGAGTCGCACGCCTTACGCGCTAGGCCATACCAGGCCATGCGGGAAATCGAGCCCCAGATTTTAACGTTCTAAGTCCCTCCATAGACTTACCGCTTGACTCGCCAGGTTTTTAGTAAACGTTGTAAGAAATTTTAACTTATTTGTTTTGAACATATTTTTATTTCTTGTTTGTTTTTTTTAATTTTGTGGAAAAAATTATAAAAAGACTGTATGTGTATTTTGTCAATAGTATCTACCCCCAACTCTTGGGCTAGTAGGGCTTTAGTGTTACTGTTTTAGCGCACTCAAAATGGGATTCACCTTTTAGAAGAAACGAGTCGAAAATTGTGAACCTACGCTAAATATAAAACTACGGCAGATCCTATCGGATACACGGTCCGTTCACGCTAGCCACCAGATCACAGCAGTCTTTAAGGTATAACATTATACATGGTTATAAGTTTGTTCTGTTCTAATTTGTGTTATTTTAGTGGATAAGTTCTTTTTAAGCACTGATACTCATTTTCAGAGTCGTTCTTATACCAGTTTTTCTTCCACTTTACTATGGAAGACTCGTCAGTAGATCTATGTATTGCTCTACGTAAAATAAATTGACTTGTTACACAGTAAAAAAGGGTTAAGATTTCAATGCTATTACGTACACCACGACATAAAATCCCGTGTAATATCTAGACCAGACTGTTAATGACGTAAGTTTTGAATGTAACTTGGAAAAGCTTCGTGATGTGCGCAGAAAAGGGTACCTGCGTAGAAAGACTGAGGAAAAGATATTTTAAAATGTTAACGTGGCTGTGTATGTATGCTGTCTACAGAATTACGTGGTACAGGCCACATACCGGAGATCCATAGGCTGAGTCAGAACTAAATGAAATGTTCAGATCGTTGCTGTAATTTCACATCGTTGAAAAATTACGTCATATCTAATAAGTTACTTAACATTTTAATACGATCATAACCAGTTTAATTGGAATAGTTGTAACGTCACGATTAGCGCTATAATTTGCACCTTACTTAAATATCTGTAGTCCAGAAACGACAGCTATGAAAGGCTTAAGTGTTTGTTTCGTCATGGCACAAGCTATCGGATATCTTATAGAACACGCATGCGAGCTACATAACCCTGGTGTACGACAACAGCACGATTTAAACTTAGGTACACGATGTATAGACCTAGAACACCTTTCGAAGCATTAGGAACGTCTGTCTTGGAATCATGCTGCAGTAACTGTTTTATACATATATATGATGTTATCAAACATGATTACATAGATTAGGTCACAGAGTAATATACAGTAGTTTAAATTGATGTAATAAATGATGGAATACTAAATGAAGTACTAAAATAAAATGGGATCATACAGTGACTTAATCAAGTAATATTATACACTGACGTAATCAAGTAATATTATATAGTGACATGGTAACTCTGAGTATGAAAACATCAACAATAATCTAACAGACTCATGTAATAATTCCAGCCGAACATTGACCCTGTCCATTGTACGCTTAATAATCTTTATAAAACTACACTTCTATTAGTGTACATTAAACATATTTTTACTACACAGTAAGTTTAATGTGACCATAACTGGACTTGTCCAACATTTTTTATACACAGTAAGTTTAATGTGACCATATCTGGAATTATTCAATAATTTTGATGCACAATGAGTTTAATGTCGTACACTAATATGTGTAGTTTTACAAAGATTCTTATGATTACTGAGTAGTTTTGTTTCCTACATCCGATTGACAAATATGTGAGTGAGTACAATAAAACTGAAAGACTTTTCTTTAAAAACCTTAATATAAATACTCACTTAATCTGAACGTATAGCCTTGCTGACGTATAATAATTTACTATAACACTGATTTAAATAACCTCAATTAGATCAACCGTAATGTTCACACACCATATTGAAATTACTCCAGTTAAGTTTAATAAAATTATTTTGCTTGACATTGGGAAATAGGATTTGAAAAAACACAACAAACTCACAACCAAACGAACTTATTCTACTGGTAAATGAGCACAATATTTTTTTTATAATATATTCTACAAATAAAACTAACAACTGGTAACACTATTCTACATTACTAAATTTATTAGTTATTGACCTTATAAGTTTATTTATTACTTTCTAGTACCTATAAGAGGCCTTAGATTACACTTTAACTGTTACGTTTCAACTATTTTAGATTGCAGAATAGCTGTGAAGTAAATTTTGATTACGAGAAACCCACTTGAAATAAAAACGTATCTCAGAACGGCTGGTATGGGTATTAACACTTTTATTGACGAGGAGAGAACAACGTTTCGACCTTCCTAGGTCATCTCCAGGTTAAGAAAGAGGACACCAGCCGTTCTGAGACACAGAATGCCGGATAGGTATATTAAAATCTGTTCAAATTAAATATCCGTTAAAATGACAGAAATGGCAGAATACTAATCGGATATTCATTTCAGTACTTTTTCACAAATCCATACGTTACGAAAGTAAATAAACACACAACAATAGGTTTCCGTAGGTTATCGTTGCTTACCTTCTGTACTTGCTAGAAGTTTCTTAAATATCCTCATCTTGAAGATCTCACGGAAACCAGATCACCTTCAGTAAACCATTCTTTATAAATTGACTTATCCGACTCTTGCATGAAATATATACTGTTTGTCTTCCTTCACCAGGTAACTAATATTCAACGTAATCTCCTGGCGTGGTGGTAATTGTTAGATTCTAACAAGCGAATAGTAAACATTCGATTTCCTGCCACCTGGTAGTAAAATAACAGGTTGGTCAGTAAGACACCGTTACCAGTGGTAAATGTTTCATAGACTGGTTTGTTCCAATTCCTGGCCGACACAGAACTGTTTGCTTTCAGTTCGTACCATCATACACGCGTCTTGATTTCTTGCACAGATGTCCGTAGATGACGACAGTCCGTTGAAGCGCGTGGCACGCAGAACGCGAGAGAGTGTGGTTCTGAAATGGAGGGAGGATTAGTGGTTTTAGTGGTAAAGCAACGAGGATGAGGGGAAGTGGGAGGGAAGGAGTTGAGATTCGAAATAGTAACAAACTGTAAAAAAAAAAAAGGAGTACAATTTATAGCTACTTTACGGTTTTTACCACTACAGGAATATCAACATAACTAACGTATGACAACACATATATTACAGTCTCTAATGCATATGCTATCATATTTCATCTGTTGTGCTATGCAGGCCTAGTTGCTATAAATATAAGACATTAACTATAATATTCAATAGTTTCCGGTTCAGAAAGTCGTTTTCATTACATCAGAGTTTGTTGTTGTAGAATCTCGCGCAAAATCACTCGAGGGCCATCGCGCTAGCTGATTATAATTTAGGAGAAAGGAAATTAGTCATACCGCCCACCGCCAACTCTTGGGCCACTCTTTACCAACATTATAATGCCCCGTCCCGCTTAAAGGGCGACTACTTTTAGTTTCCTGGTTCGAACACGTGGCCTTGAGGTTGCGAGTACAGCACCCGAACTACCAGTTCATGCTAGGCCTACAAACGCATTTTCTCGAAAAGTCTTTCCTCATACCACCAAACCATTACTGTAGTGTCTACCACACTTAGTTTTATGGTATGAAGTAGTATAATTTTGCATAACGCTTGGTTTAACAGTACAAAGTGGGATGAATTACTTAAACTGACCGTTAGCAAACCAGACATATTATTTTTCTTACACTGTGTAATTAATTATTCTAATTTAATTAACATATTACAAAATTCTTGCGTTCTGGGTGTCAACGATAATATTTTCGGTGTACGTACTAAAAGCAGGGTAAATAGCCAGAGCGGTACTGCATGGTGATATGTATTTCGCTCTGTAATCTCCCATTTTTATTAATAACAAAATGTAGGCTGTGTCTTATTTTTGTGAACTTTTATTACAACATCGGTGAACTTAAAACTACAGCATATGTATCGTCGTACATAGCGTTTTTATTGGCAGCAAGTTACGAACAGAACGATGTCGCTTGAGAAACTGTCAAATAGTTGTTGAGCTGCTTGAAAAATTGTCCAATAGGCATTGAGCTGCTTGATAAACTGTCTAACAGTCATTGAACTGATCGAGAAACTGTGCAATACTCATTGAGCTCCTAGACGTTCGAAATCACACTGAAATTACGAACAAAAGAACAATAGTACTAAATCTAAAATATTTTGACCCATTTAAACCAAACAAGTTATGGGGTTTCTAACATAAGTACTTACCAAGACCCCATCTTTCACTTAAAACTTCGACAAGAATATTCATTAAATACTCATTTTACCTATCCTTTAGTCTGTTTCGTAGGTATCACCTAATTCAATGTTATCTAAACGGTGGGGTAAAAGGCGTACGGGTGTCTGTGGGAAGGGGGTACAGCGTTTAGGCGGGAGAGACTAAAATTGGAGACAACGATAAAATGCTGTTGTTTTTTTCTCTCGCATTTGCCATGGGTGGAACACAGATAGCCCATTGTGTAGCGTTGTGCTTAAATTCAGGCAAACCCACTTTTTACAAGTATTAAAAGAAGGCGAATCAAATAAGCTGTTTTCAGTTCAATGGTACGTTTTAACGTGAAAAACATATTTAGAAAATAACTTAACGTTTTGAAGTATTTGTTACGGGAAGACAAGATTACTGAGATGAAAAAAAAAATTATATATATATACCATATCAACGGATCTAACGAGGTCTTTCGGCTAGCGTATCGGGCTGTGTATCGTAAGGTCCAAGCTTCGATTCCACTCTTTTAACTGTTAGTGCATTATAAAAGTGAAGGTTACTTCCGATATATAATTAAGGATAAGCGGCGGTGAATTATTAGCAGTTAGGGTATTCGAAACAGCAGTACCCGAATTTTGGGATCTCTGACTGACCATTATACATCAGTAAACTGACCAAAGTCTATTTAAAACTGATGAACGACATCATTAAAATAAGACGATAAATCAGCTTATGGTCAGATAAAGAAGACACGTATGGATATACAACACTAGCTTTTTTGTTTTCCACAGCAAGGAAACGAGTTTCTGTTAGGTCAGATAAGCCAACCACCTTTAGCTATCAGCTTCGCATAGGACTTTCACTAGCCAGTAGAATCAAAACAGAAGTCGGTTGAAAGAGACTTTTCACCACAGCTTCTGCGACTAAAATACGTCCCCCTTTAACCACGCGGTTTGACTCACAAGTTTGCTTTTCCTCGATCTCTACTCGTTTCATGAAAAAAAATGTTTAAGTCGTCTAATGACTTGTTAACATGAAACCAGAAAACACAGAAGGAAGACCTTAATTAAACACCGGAAGCAGCAGGGTAATATGGGAAGCGGATCGCACGTGCGAATATACGTTTATCAGATGAACTCTAAAAAACATACTCAATAAACTACGTCATTAATAGCGTTTTGTATAAATGGGTAACGGAAGTAAAAAGAAAACGTTCTCACGAAGTTTGTTTTTCTTTTGATAAAATCCAGTATTTAAAATGAAATACGATAGTTTTTATTTACACGATTTAAATATCACATAGATTTCAGACAATTTTCATTGTCCACCTAACCTGACGAATTGCGGTAATATATGAAAGGCAGTGACTTGTAGGAGACAAAAGGTACTTAGATTTGACACGCCATTGATAAATCGGGAGAAATATAAAAAATAAAACACTTGAACTGTAAGTGACTTTTTATCAGAAACCTTAAGACTTATAGTTCCGTCAGGTTTCGTTGTTCAAACGGTGTCTTGTAAATAAACCGCAGATAGAAAAAGTGTTTCAAAGAATCTTTTTCTGTCATCATTCCACTCATCTGACGAATTCTTAAATTAAAGAATATTTTAATTTTTTGCTACCAAAAAGTTGTGCAAAACGATTTTGTCAACAAATGTGATGTTGATTGAAAACGTTTTGACAGTGGAAGTTATTTTTCAACACTTAAACAACTCCTGCCAGTCTTTAGTCAGAAACTTCAATACGACCGCACTTCACCACGCAATTAATATATATTATAAAATACAGCGCCATCTTTTAATTATTAGTTTAAAAAGTTTTCTACAAAAACTGGCGTGATAAACTTCAGTCCACTTGAGATCTTCTAATTCTAACATTGACGAAAGAAGATAGCCAATAAAAGGATTTAACGACAGGTTTAGATATCTGCTTAAAGGGTCGGAATTCGGCCTACGTAAACACCACAAACATACATATAACACGAAGTATCCTTGTCTTGGATTACACGTCTACACTTGGGAGCTACACAGGGATTATTTGAACTCATACAGGAAGACAACGAGCCAACAGCCCCTTCTTGTGTTTCTTAGTTTATTATTGTCACTCTTATAACACAGTCATGGCTCCCAATAGCGGAATGAGACACGAACTATAAGTACTCGAACCTACAGTAAGGACGTTTTAACCACTAGGTTACTCCGGCCAATAAGAAATTGAAATGAGGTACTACATTATTTTTATACATTTAAATGCATTACAACTGAAATCAAAGAATCTAGAAAAACTGGCTAACAAACATCTTAGTGAAGCCTCGCAAATATTACTGCCCTTCGATGTGTTAGTTGAAAGTTTAGACTAACAACACAAAACTCTGAGGTTTGATTCTTTGCGGATGTCACAGCAGATATCCCATTGTAGCTTTTTGATGAAAAAATCCACAAACACGTACATTACACTGATCGTCTATTGTGTAGCTGGGATTTTAACAACAAACAAAGAAACTAAAAATACGTTGGTCTTGATGAAAAGTTGAAAGGTATATGTTTAAAGGCCTAACATGTTCAGGCGGTTAGAACACTCGACTGGCAATCTGAGAATCGCAAGTTCAAATCCCTCCCGTCACACCGAACATGCTCGCCCTTTAAATCGTAGTGGTGAACTGTAAATAACGGTCAATCCTAGTATTCATTGGTAAATAAGTAGCCCAAGAGTTGGCAATGGGTGGTGATGAATATTTAGTCTATCACTGCCAAATTAGGAACAGCTATTGGATATAGCTCAAGTATAGTTTTGCTCTTAATTCAAAACAAACTGGCCCAGCATGACCAGGTTGTTAAGGCACTCGACTCGTAATGGTATTAATGAGGTTTTTGTACCTGAGAATATTTTAACTTCTTCCAGGGCATTTTGTATGACTAAGCCTTTTGAGGGGAAGGGAAGTTTACAATCATAATAGTAAATATTTAATAGTTTTGGTCTATGGACTGAACAGTGGTATATGCTCCCGCAGATCGACAGTTATAGGTGGTGTTAGGGACAAGCTAAAAGGATGCTCGAATCATTACTACAATTACATGAAAATAAATGTGGGGACCTAATTACATTTTATAACAGGGAATGGAAGCATCTTTAGAAATCACTCCGCTGGGATTAAGGCGCACTAATCTGATCTAGAGTACTGAAATAAACATTTATGGGGATTTCATGTCTTTTTTAATTCACAGGACGTTAATTTAGGTGTGTGGATAATGTCATGAAATCGCGCACCGTTCATTATTTGATATCATATAGCGTACCAAGTGTTTAATAACAAAAAGGAAAATAAATATGTAACATTTATAATTAGCACTGTTCGTAGTTCAGGTACAGTTTTTATCTATCCATATTTACTTGTTCCTGATGCCTTACTACTAGGACTACACTTAGATAAGGGAATAAACAACCAAACAACATATTTTTAGAAATTCCAACATTGATAAGAGGAGGTAAAAACATATTGTATGCTTATAAGCCACATTTCCATAACTAGGAAAGAATACATCTTTATTTAAATATATTAAGATATTTGCTTTTTCAAAACTTATTACAGATAATCTACATGAAATACTAATCTTCTAGGTTATACAAAGCTTACATCCATGACGATTTTTTATGTGAAAGTTAATACTTTTTGTACTTTGTGACCCTCTTTCTTTCCATGTATGTGTGTGTGTGTGTATATATAATGAGAATAATTCTTGAGCGGTATAGATGGGATTCTGGCATACTGCACTTGGACGTGTGTTTCACATGACAGTATGGACTTCCTTTCTATCTTCTTTTGGTCCAAACGTACTGTCTCCAATTCTAGCACTGAAACAAACTATAGAACCAGTAGATTTAAAGACTCTTAGAATTGTTTATATTTGTGAATAAAGATTACTTTTATTCGTTGACGTAGATGTTTTCTTCTTTGCAGTACTTGCTCACTTTCTTTTCTTTGTAATGTTTCTTGAACCTACAATGTAGTTTAGATGTCACAGCCAATCTAGAGATCTACTACTAAGACCTATATTTGTTTTAATAAATACATTAAATACTACACTAAAATTAATATAATTAGTAACACAAATGCATGGCCAGATGGGTTAAGGCTTTCGACTCGTAATCCGAGGGTCGCGAGTTCGAATCCCCGTCGTACCAAACATGCTCGCCCTTTTAACCGTGGGGACGTTATAATGTGAAAGTAAATTCCACTATTCTTTGGTAAAAGAGTAGCCCAAGAGTTGACGGTGGGTGGTGATAACTAGTTGCCTTTCCTCTAGTCTCACACTGCAAAATTAGGGACGGCTAGCGCAGATAGCCCTCGAGTAGCTTTGCGCGAAATCCAAAAAAACAAACACAGAAACAAACATGTTCTACTGCGATCAAAACGATAGTTTCATGTTAGTTATTTTCCTTTCTACCTTTTTGTTGCTCAGATTTACTGTGCTGTTACATCTGGGGAATCCTGAAATAAAAATAAGCCAGTTTAGATTATTAAGACCTTCCAGCAGTAGCTATTACTACCATATTTTAAAATAAAGTATAAATTTGACATATTATAGGTTATTTCTGGCAAAATCTCTCTTAGAGAAGTATTAACTTATAATCAGAGAAACCCTATGTTATCAAGTACGAATATGTGTTTCAAATGTTGTTGATTCCAACCTTCTATTTAACAATTGAGGATAAACCAAGTATGGGTACATGTTTCAAATATCGTTGGTTCCCACCTTCTGTTTCATGATTGAGGATAAACCAAGTATGGGTATGTGTTTCAAATATTGTTCGTTCCACCTGTTTAACAATTGAGGGTAAACCAAGTACGGGTATGTGTTTCATATATTGTTCGTTCCACCTGTTTAACAATTGAAGATAAACCAAGTACGGGTATGTGTTTCAAATATTGTTGGCTCGCATTTTCTGGCTGTTTCAGGCTCTTTGAGCAAATTATACAGATGTTAAAGGTTAAGTTGAAGAGAAAATTAATTTAAGGTTTCACAGGAAGTCCTGCATTATCTGATAAAATATAGAGAACATTAATATCAGATTTAACGATCTTAGTTACGTCAATGGGTGATCTACACATTGCTGTGAAGTATTTTTCAATCCGGTATATAGGCGCGGGAACTGATGTGGAGTTTCGATACGCACACATTCATTCCGAAACAATTATGCGGGACACCTGTCGCGACAAGGTACAAATAAATCAATAACAAATTCCGGGAACGCAAATAACTTTTTTATAACACAGAAGCCACTCAAACAGACATGATCGAGTTCTACGATTTCAGTATCATTACTCTTTCTTGTCTGACTCCCCCCCCACCCTCCAACAACTCCGCTTGTCCCTGGTCTTGGTTTCCACATGTCAACACCCAAATTCACTCCTTTGAATTTCATAACGATGATTTACCACCCTAGGAAGCAACTGTTAAGACCTGCCTCGAACAAAAAAGCACGTTTTACGTTATCTGTCGAGAGACAATTTTTGCAAGTGTTACAGCACCTCGTGTAAGAAAATGGCACATGCACGTACAAAACATCACATATGGACACATGCTAGAATTACATACGAAAAGCAGACATTTAAATAAAAATGATCTGTACGCAGTGGCGACTAGAAGTAATAAAAATCATTAAACTTTTCGAATTAAAAGTGACTGAAAATTAGATTGGTTGTTAGGAATTTTGCGCAAAGCTACACGAGAGCTATCTGTGTTAGTCGTCCTTAATTCAACAGTGTAAGAGGAGAGTGAAGGCAGCCAGTCATCACCGCCCACCGCCAAATTATGGGTTATTCTATTACCAATGAATAGTGGGATTGATCGTCACATTATAACGCCCCCTCGTCTGAAAGAACGAACATGTTTGGTGTGATGGGGATTCGAACCGCGACCTGCAGATTGCGAGTAGGACGCCCCCTAACCACTGGGCCTTGAAAATTAGAAAAAACTTATCGTGTACTTTGTATTTAAAGCAAAGTTATTCAAGCTACCTGCCACAGTCCCTAATTCTGAGCTAGTCGGAAGACTAGCTTTTTATAATTTTATAATGTAATCACAGCTTCAAAATGTCAAAGTAAAGAAGTGTACGTTATAACTAGCGAACTCGTGTGCCTACAGTCAATAGTTAAGGATCGCTATAAGTAAATCAAAGCCAAATTTGGAGTCTGCTTTCGGGAAATCACCGTAAAAGTCTTTTTGAGAAACCCTGGCTGAATGAATAGTTGTACTTCTGTGTGGACCTCGGGATCGAGCCGATTCTTTTGGTACGAATTAGAAATCAGTGTAACTAGCGGTTTAGGAGTTACATGACACACAGGGACTGAATCTTATTATACTAACCACACTACAGTATAACCCTATGTTTAGTTCACCAGTGACAGTGTAACCATGTAATCTTATACTTCATAGCCATCACGACAAATAGGTTTTATCCTACATTCATTACGCTATTAAATATAACAATAATTTTCATTACTCAACTTGTCGTACTGACCTACCAGTTATTTACAAATTCTAAAATTTCTCATCTAATTTGAGAGTTATACCAATGCTTACACATTCTGTTAACATTAATATCTTAATCATTCAAGTATTCTGTTATTCGATTTATCTTACTGTCCTACAACATTTGTGTTTAATCACAAGTCAGTCTACATTCAAATTCCATTAAACATTCTAATATATTTTCTCGCATTCCATGGCTGTTCACACATAACTTTTGTTTTTACCGACATGTTAAACAATTCGAAATTCTTTATGTATTCATTGTAATCAGTTTTCTCGTTACTCATACAGCAAAAAACGTAATACAAGTTCCAGTATTGTTTTCTCTTTTGGTTTCATGTTCAAGTCTGACCCATATAACCGAATGTACTTTAGTATCGTTTTAACCCTAAAATTACCGATTTGTTTTAATATCACTTCCTACCGGTAAAGCCACATAGTGAGTTACATTGTTGGTTTTATTACAACACTCGCTATACTTGTTTATTCATTATTAAACGCACAGTTACATAAATGCGCTCTCCGTTCTGTGCCCACCACGAGTGTTGAAACCCACTTTTTTAGCGTTACAAGCCAACAAACAGACTTAACGCTGAGCCATTTGCAGAGGGTGGGGGTACTAGATGTAAAGAATTGGCAAAGCAGTTGGATAATGTAAACAATTTCCTATATATAATACATACGGGAACTCCGCAACGCAGTTGTTAATTACAATATTAACCCTTAAACGTCGGCCATCATCAACTGATGTTGGTACCTACAACATTCCCGCTGTTTAAGGGTTAATGATGTTTTTGATTATTTATTTTCAGCGTGTCTCAGATTGGACAAGGAAACGTTTTAGTCAACAGTCACGAAACTGGAAGCCATTTGTTTTAAAAAACCGTAGTTCTAAGATTAAATCTCCAATTTCTTATGCACTACTTTACTTTTATACAAAAACATTAGCTACTTTCAGTATCGTCCATTTTAGTTCCAAGTTTCACTGTGTCGGTATTTGGGTATTGATGTTGTTAAATACCCAGGAGGGTCAGGTACATTTGACCTCTTCCTCCCTCCCGAACGATTATAGCGTCTGTCTTTAGGATTTTTTTTTTTTTAAGCTTTGGGCCAGAGTAAAAGTATAACATCATACTCAGGCCCATTTCAGGGCTCAGTCCATGCATGGACGAACAAGAAGTTTTTTTTTGTTTTTTTTCTTCCTTTTATTATTTCTCTTGTTTTTTTTTTCCTTCATTTAATTTTTTTTTCTAATCATCCATTTTAAACGTTTTGTTTTTGAATTTCGCGCAAAGCTATACGAGGGCTATCTGTGCTAGCCGTCCCTAATTTAGCAACTAGTCATCACCACTTACCGCCAACTGTTGGACTACTCTTTCATCAACGAATAGTGGGATTGACCGTCACATTATAACGTCCCCACGGCTGAAAGAGCGAGCATGTTTGGTGCGACGGGGTTTCGGACCCGCGACCCTCAGATTACGAGTCGAACGCCTTAACCCACTTGGCTATGCTGGGCGATTTTAAACGTATTTCGTAATTCAGCTCTGTCTTGTGAATATTATATTGCTTTCTTATGGTATTACACCGGAACCGGAAACACCAACTCATCATTACACGAGAGTAGCAATAATCTCGAAACCAAAACAAGAGAATTTCGCGATTATTTTTACATCATTTATATGTTTCCTACTTACAATAGTTTAAAAAAAATTGTTTTTACGGTGCTTTATAGGTTCAAGTTAAAATTTTGTCTGTTTGTTGCTGTTCCCACCAGCGGTATCAAAACCAGATTTTTTAGTTTTATAAGCCATCAGACTTGCCACTTAATTACTGAATGGATTAAAGCAGCGTAAAAACAAACAACTAAACACAGTAAAAGTTAGGCTTATGCCCAAATCCAGACGTCGACAAACTGGATCATCAGATTTCACTGCTAATTTCAGCGATCCCGACTCGTTGGCCACGAAAAGCTAAAAATACTATCAGACGACAGACACGACAAGAGAAAAAGTTGATTTATAGCTTAAGTGAAAAACAACAACCCTAAAGTCATTTCTAGAGAGATTAATTTTTATTTTTAAATAACACTCACTCTCCGAGCTACCCACCTCCCCCAGTTATTGCTAATAATTCAACTCTATTTCGTCATAGCACATGAAATAATATCAGGAAAGCTGTCATAGAGTTAAAGCTAACATATATCAACAGGAATACTGTGTGCGCGCAAGCAGTCTGCATTCCCGAATATTATTCCAAATTCATTACTGAAATATTAAGAGGTGCGGTTCCCAAAAGTTAGTTTTTATTCCCCAAACATGAATGTACGAAACAACTTTATACGTCCCACGTTCTTTAACGTAAAACGCGACACAAAAGTTTCTGATAGAATAAAACATGATAATACGATGTCTTGTTTTAGATTTTTAACGAAGTTTATCATTCTCATAATTTGAATGAACACAATCTAGAAAGATGGTAACCAGTCAACAGCAACCACCGCCAACTCTTGAACTACCTTGTACGATCGAATAATAATAACCGAAGACTCAAGTGCTCTTCATTCAAGCAACAGAACGCGAATATTGAACCCTCGGATTCACAGACTGAAGACGCTAACGTTCGGGCAGTAACGATGTTTATAGATAACCTTATGATTCACAATTGGATGTCCCGGCACGGCCAGGTGTTTAAGGCACTCGACTCGTAAACTGAGGATCGCGGGTTCGAATCCTCACCACACCAAATATGCTTGCCCTTTCAGCTGTGGGGGCATTATAATGTACGGTCAATCACCCTATTCGCTGGTAAAAGAGTAGCTTAAGAGTTGGCAGTGGGTGGTGATAACTAGTCTTACACTGCTAAATTAGGGATGGCGAGTGCAGATAACCTTCAGGTAGCTTTGCGCGAAATTAAAAAAAACAAACATCATAATTACACAAAATCATATTACACAGCACGTTAAAATCAAAATCAATATATACAATTTGTTAATCATTTAAGAGTAAAGTACCTTAAGTACAAGACCACCTGTTACAAGTGGGTTTCTCGACATCACTGAAAGTTGTTTGTCGTGGATCCTTATTCACATAGATCATTAGACAAAACTGAGTTGAGGTCGATTCTCCTTGAAACATAGTAAATAAAAACTAATAAGCCCACTCGTTTCTCCTTCACGAAAAATAAAATTATTTTGTTACATAATAGCAATGGTGCTATCATTTAGCGTGGTTGGAAAGCACGCAAACATAAAATAAAAACAGATCAAAGAGGACGGTTTGTTTCTAAACTATACTATTCACCCCACCTTGTATTCGTCTTACTAAGTCGCTATATATGTTATAAAATAAACAACAACAAAAAGATCGTAACTTTGTTTAACAGGACGCACGTGCTGCAGGGATGGTCACGAGGAGGAACGGCCACGTAATCTAAAGAATCTATATACAGTACGTGTTTTCTTATAGCAAAGCCACATCGGGCTGAGCCCACCGAGGGGAATCGAACCCCTGATTTTAGCATTGTAACTGCGAAGACATACCGCTGTACTAGCGGAGGGCTAAAGAATCTAAGCCTAACATTGTAGATTATTTCAGTGCTGTCGTAAACGGATTTAATCTTCGTTATCATTGGCTTGTAAAATGCTTTTCCCACTGAAATACTAATATCTGAATCTCCAATCAGGTGACCCCTTAACGGAAATTTTGACTATTGGTCTTACTACTATAATAAAAGTCTTCCGTCATGAATGGTAATAAATCAAGTCTTCGAATGACTTAAGTTCAGTAACGTTTTACTAACTTGCAAGTTGAAAAAATTATGGGTTAGTGAATTTGTTCGTTGTTGTGAAAATCCTAAACCCTTAGACTTAAACTTAAGAGTACGATAACATGGTGATAAACTATAGAGCATAACTGTTAACCTAAGTTAACTTTAATTTAAAAATTATACAGTATTTTAATTCACGCATTATTTTCGTAATTTACGCTTCGCTTGAGATTACTTCACAATTAAACTTCGCAAAATTCATGTTTTCAGAAACTTCTCTCTTTTTGACCTCTGAACGAATTACTAAATTTCGAGATTAAATATTAGACGTCTAAGTTTATACAGAAGTTGAAACTGCGATCCCGGTTCGTGGTTTCGCCATCTTTGTACTTTATCCTGACAATCACATTAGCTTGAGGAAGTTATTATATGAAATGTATGGTGCTGGTAATTTTTATCGAAAAGATGTTACTCGACAGGAAATCGAAGCCAATATTTTAGCATTCTAATACCGTAAACCTACCTTTGCTCCAGCAGGGTCACTACTAATCATAGCAACAAATAAGCTTCCAAATAAATCTTAATCCAAAAGTTTTATCTATCTATTATTACTAGTATTAATATACCAATCTCTAGTAACTAAATTGAATATTAACAGTGTATGACCAAGTTAATAACTTAACGCACATGAATGCTTATAACAATGATTACACGGCTTTCACATTATTTCTTTTATTGACAGTGGTCTAAGAGTGACCCATAGTTGCGTTGGTATGTTCTGTGGTGGGAATATCAAATATTTTGTCTTCTCAAGCTAGCGAGTTTCCGCAGTCACCCCACTCACCAACAATCCTCTTCAACCTCAGTGTCCAACACGGTCGCAACATGTAGCAAAACGGCCATTGATCCATGACAAATTGGTGCTTTACTTCTACCACCTATTTATTAAATATAATTAATTCTATCGATAAATAATTTAAAAAAATATGTATTTTTCTACCTTTCTATACTTACAAAAACAAAGATATCTTTTACTCATGTGGCGAAACGGCCATTGACCTGTGATGAATTAGCGCTTTACTTCTACCACTTTTTTTTTTTAATATAATTGATTGTATCAGTAAATAACTGTAAGCATGATTATGTACTTTTATGTCCCTCTATGACTGAGTCTATGTACAAAAACACAGTTAATGTTTTTCGTCATGTGCGGTAATGTTAACACATTCTCCAAAATTTTGGCGATTATGAAAATACTAATGAACATCGCTGTTCAACAATACACGAGTGTGTGTGTTTTCATTCAACAAAGCCAACTCGGGCTATCTGCTGGTGTGTGTGTGTGCGTGTCAAGAGACAACATTTCTCATCTTCCAAGCTCTAACAAATGTTGTACACACGTAGAAAACAAAATGACAGGTGTTACCATGAGGGAGCCTTAAAGGACCATCTTAATGTTCTTAAAAGTTTGAAAGGTCCACTATGTCCCAACTTTTGATTTCTTCAAATAAACACTTGACTTTTACCTAAGTTATTTACATAGACGAAAAATGACCACTTTTTAGGAAAAAGAACCCCCCCTAAACAACAACAACAACAACTCTATAACAAGTCTATGCCTTTGTTTAAGAGATTGGAAGTTAGAAGTATGAACATTGATATATTTTACTAAATTTGAAAGCGCACATAGACCCTGATACTAACAGTATTGAAGTTAAAACTGGTATATTTCTGGCAATAGTATAAACGAGATTCTTTAATTAATGTGGGTTTCCATTGCTGAGAGAAAGGTTGTACATTTGTAATAAATTTCTTTCCATTACAAATTCAAACTTTAAGGAAAGACTATTTCATCAAAAGTATATTAACTTTTTATCATTAAATTGTATTCTAAACATTTTAATTCAAGTGTTTCTCTTCATAAAAAGAAGTTAGATAAATATAAAACTCCCAGCATGAGTTTGATTGATTCTAATGCAAACCTCTGAGGTTCAGTACACAAGACTTGTACATTACAGACAGCCCATGGTATAATTATACTCAATTACAAACAAAAAGTGTAAAACAAGAGCTCTAGTGGACAAAAATGAGATAATTTATTCAACAGATATCTATGCACCAAATGGAAATATTCTGTAAGCATCACAGACTAGAACACAGCTTTGCATGGGTTAGTAAATAACTTCATTTTATTTAGCCTGTCATTTATATTCTACTTACAATAATATACTTTTGTGGAAATCGATGATTTGTTTGAACTTCAGTATCAAAAACCACGTTTTAGCTACTTATAATCCTCCAGACTTATCTCTTTGTCACCAGGTAACGCCTTAGTGTTAGTTCTCTTAAGTGCTTTTGTTAATGGCAAGTATGATGATTTCCATAAAACAATAAAACTTGCTAAAGCTCATTTGAAATTTCACTTTTAAACATATTCACTAGTTCCATCTATCAGCAGCTCAAATTCAACATGAACAATTAAAAATCTCAACTACAACTGTAAGAGGTTGAATTGCTCTTATTCATTGTAAATTTAGTTTAATGGCACATTTTTGTAATCTGTAAATAGATGCTTACAGTGTCTGATAAAAGCATTCTTTCATTGTTTGTGTGTCACTCAAACAGTTAGTAATGTATATTTCTTGGCTAAGCCAATCACCAAATGAAATATGATTTCGTGTTCATGTTTCCAAGTTATAAATCCGTAAATGACTTGACACATTAAATATGACTGACTTTCTTTCTTGCTAGATTAACATACGAACTTCTGACACTGGATATAAAATTCTATAAAACAAAGAAAATTATCTTTTTCTAAAAAATTAAAAAGGAACAGTTTTCAGCACTAAGCTACAAAACAGGTTACTTTAGCACTGTGTCTGTAAACTTTCCAGGGGTACATAAAATAAAATAAATGCAACATAAGTAATTAAAAAAAAACACCAAAAAATGTAAAACAAGTTTTTATTAATGAAATAAAATCAAAAAGTCAACTTGTTTCCAATTTAGTACATAATATATTTGGAAGCTTTAGTTACAAAACCTAATTAACCATGTTGTGCCACCAAAAGTCCTGACAAAATACTGTTTTTAAGATTTCCTTTTTGTAAAGAGAAATATCAAATTGAGAAAAACTTAAGTTTTTTGTTGTTTTTTTTTCTGGGTGTGGTAAAAATTATATGCATTAATTAAATTATGCCAAATTAAATTGAACATCAACTTTCCAAGATGCTTCTTAAGGCAGAAATAGACATAAAGCCAAGTACAACACGACAAAGACTTTCTGATATAAATACCATCCTGTATTCTTTCATGAATCAGAAAACAAGTCACAATCAAAGAATTATTAAAAATAAAAATGCCAGTTTCATGCACTATAAAACTTAATAACATTCCTCCACTAACTGATGGGTAATTTAGTGACTGTTTTGAAACTGCAAGAAGTACCTAAGAAAAGATAAAGTGTTCTACTGATACATAAATATGAAATTCATCTTTATTTGTAGTTCGTCAATATCTTTTTTGAGAAGCCATAAATAAACAAACTTTTTTCTAAATGCAAGGAAATGATGCATCTTCTAGCTGTTAACTCTAAAATTACCACACAGGTAGTATTGATAATGTAAAAATAGAGATACTTGTATATATTTTACCTCATTAAAGAATTTATTCTAGATTAAATGATGACTGGTTTTGAACATTACTGTCAAAAAGACACTGGAAGTCTGGTAACATGTTTTGGAACTCTCCCTTTTTTATTG
Organism: Tachypleus tridentatus; assembly: GCF_004210375.1. Taxonomy (NCBI): domain Eukaryota; kingdom Metazoa; phylum Arthropoda; class Merostomata; order Xiphosura; family Limulidae; genus Tachypleus; species Tachypleus tridentatus. The sequence continues at coordinate 74,106,320 of NC_134827.1, read as the reverse complement.
TCCAGAAAAGTTAATGGGCTGGAAGAATCTGAAGTCAGCCTGGAGGAAAAAATGTTTCCTCTTCAGAAACTTACATTTCAAATAACAAAAGTAGTAAATCTTCATCACTAACCTTATACCTTTCACTTATAGGTGATGATAAAGGTTGACTAATGAATTAACTGTAGTGTGAGAGTGACTTATTCTATAAGCTTATAATTGGTATACCAGTCTTAGAACCTTTGTTCTTTTCGATTTACATTTTGGGAAAATATTTATTTGCTTGCTACTCAACCATTTTGTTAAGGAAATTAACAACAAACAACTCTGAAAGCATGAAACTTAAGGTGGTTTACTCTGAGTTGATGTGAGAGCAGAAGAGGACAGAGATATGTCAAGGACCTTCGAAGATGGAGTAGGAATGCCAACACCAGGATAGATACTCATTCGCTGCATGCTTGTTAAGGTTTTGTAAGAATTATCAGCTAAAAAGGAAAGAAGAATTACATGGAAAGACTAAATAAGTAAGTAATGAAAAATACAAAAACTGAAAACAATTTTTTGTAGTATGTTTGAACAGTTTTCTCAATCATGCTTGTTTAGTGATGATATTTTGTATAAAGAATAATTTATATCAAATAATATAATGACCCATAAATTGTAGCATTTTAACCCCTGGAGTGACACTAATAGACAGGTTAACTGTACGACCTAATTTTGTTAACTATTAACTGATTTTATTGCTTCTAAATTTAAAATAAATGAACACCAATTTATTTTCAATAAAAACTTCAGCTACTGTCAAGAGAGGGCCTGGCATAGCCTAGCGCGTTAAGGCGTGCGCTTCGTAATCTGAGGGTCGTGGGTTCGCGCCCGAGTCGCTCCAAACATGCTCGCCCTCCCAGCTGTGGGGGCGTTATGTGACGATCAATCCCATTATTTGTTGGTAAAAGAGTAGCCCAAGAGTTGGCAGTGGGTGGTGATGACTAGGTGCCTTCCCTCTAGTCTTACACTGATAAATTAGGGACAGCTAGCACAGATAGCCCTCAAGTAGCTTTGTGCAAAATTCCAAAAAAAAAAAAAACAAATACTGTCAAGAGGTAATGGAGGAATGTGATACCAGTAAAATATATACATTTAAATTACTCACAATCCATATCAAAGTTACTAAGAACTATGTGTATTTAATTATGTTAAACTACATATAACAATAATTCCTCAAATTACAAATGTATTTCTTTTGCTGTCCTTATAAATAATACTAATAATGCAACAAAACAAAAATTCATTCAGCTACCTACCTTAAAGTAAATTGGCTATATTTCTTAAAATACCAATCATTCACACTTTAATCAAAAGTTGTACAATAATTTTATATACTTACAAAAAACTGGTCAAAATTATTGAACACAAAATATGTTTTACAATAATAAAACACAATCCTTCATGGGAAACTTAATGATATAAGAATAAACTTCACTGACATAAACAAATCAATGATTGTTTTTCTTCTAATTTTCTTCCTTGTTCACTCATTTATTCCTTACCTCTTTGACTGGGATTACTGGTGTTTCCTATTTTACTAATTCCATGATCTACTGGTTTAAACATTTGTGATACAGGTACTATAGCTTTCAAAGGAGCACATTTCATCACTACAAAGGCTTTTGATCCATGACGTGACGTTTAGTCTCCAATATCTCGGTGGTGATTGGTTGTTTCAGCTTCAGACTTGCACCTCTGGCCTTTCTAGTTGTTTTATCAAGGTAAAGTTTCAATGGGAGTTGGTCTCTCGATACACTTTCAACTGAACGTACTGCTATCGGCAATCTTGATTTACTAGGAAGACAAGACGAAGCGAACAGAGTTGACAGCGAAGATCCAGAACTGCTACAATATCTTGACAGCGAATTTGGGGGTTTTAATCGAGATGTTGCTGAATTTGTCGTCTAAAAGCAACATAGAAAATTATAAACTTTTTGTATAAAACACTGAGAAATAAACAGACAACCCCTTAGAAAAATTACTCTTAAAATATCTCTGTTATTAGACTAGTTCATTGAGTATTTTTCAGGCATACTGATGTATTTTATTAACAACTTCCAAGGAAAATCATTATCATTCCTTGCAAAGTATCTTGGAGTTAGTTATTTAAAACAGATATCTTATACCTAAAATTAATAGTTAGTTAATAACAGTCTAATTTTCAAAGTTTCAGAATAAGTTTTCTATTGAGTCATATAAACTGTGCACTGGAAACAAAACCAGAATGATTCAAATTAGAGCAAGATAGCTTCAGTAATATTTAGGCCTACAAATTAGCCTAACAACTCCAATTTTTCTTCATCCACTCCTACACTTCACTGATATTTTGTTTCTTTTCCCTACACTTCAGTAACAAGAAAATAAAAAAAAGTATATAATATGTCAACCACATGATATCTAATATGTCAAATGCTGAAAAAATCTATCTAATACCAGGACTCTTCAGGGTTTGAACTAAGTAAACCAGATCAAATATAATTTTTCAATCAGTTTATTTAAATCATAAAATATCAGAATGAGGGTGAGTAATATTTAATACTGTACACTATTGCTATGAAAAAATAATATTTTCTTTCTTTCTTGTACTAATGAAAAAGTCTCATAATTAATTAAACCATGACTGGACTAGCAGTTGCAGGTTTTTGATACTTTTAAGAGGGAAACTGTTTGACTGTTCATCATGATCTACACAAACAGCCCATTTTTAGAACACAAACATTATATGATTAAACATATCTAATAGGTGTACTGTAAAACCTGGAATAGTAAATGAGTAACATTACCATGGCTACAAACCTTGAAATAAAAAATGGAACCCTTTGATCCTTGAGAATTGCTCACCAAGGTTTCCATCATCTTTCCAGGAAAAAAGGTTTACATTAATTTAAAAAAAAAAAATCATTCTACATAAAATTGTTTACATGTATATCACTTAACTGGTTCTCACACTAATCCATCCCATGCCAGGTTTCTTTTAGAAATGAGCTAAAACAATGGCAGCATTTTTATTTAATTTTTTGCTAGTCTACTATAACATGTAATCATACGTGAACAAATAATTGAAATAATTTGCCCTAATTAACTCATATAAATGTTTTGAAATACAAGGAGCACCCAAGTTATTATGGGCAAGTTACATAAGAGGTAGATAGTATGCTGGAATGTAAACAGAAATATTATTTTGAGATAAATGTTTAACAGATTTTTTAAATGTATTATTGGAAATTAAAGTATACATATAATGTACATTTATATATAGGTGTCCTATCAATTAATAAACACCTTCATAAGTTTTAACACCTCTTTCTCAAAGCCCAATATATTGTAATTTATAATCCCACCACTCAACACAATGATCTCTCTCGCTGCTCTCACCTTGCTTTGCTCATCAAGATCATGCACCCATTTACATGTACAATGAGTCCAAATGATCAGCACATAAGTGCCATTTTTATAAAGTGTCCACTGTTAGATGAAAAAACAACAAAAAAACTCTAAGTCATTATAGCAATGGAAGGTTACAGTACACACAACTATAGTTTATTATTGTGATAAAAGGTTCTCCATAATGTGAACAAGATTCCTCAATGTTCATGTTTCAGTGCAAAGCCACATTGCTTATCTGCTATGTTTACCACAAGGAATCCAACCCCGAATTGTAGCATAAACGTACCATTGTCCCACCAGCAGACAAATCTTGAAAGAGACAGCACTAAGTAGCAAATTTACATATCACAAAGAAAGCTCTCACTGAAGATAACACATTAAGATACATCATTAGCAAAAAATCACTGAATCAAACAGCTTTAGTACAGAAGTATATCATCCAAAAACTTCTTGAAAACACAAAACTGATTGACATTCAAAATCATTATAAGTTGTTATTTTTTGAAAGCAATAGTGTTTAATTCTTCCAGAACATACACCTGAAATAAGGCTCAAAAGAATTATGGAAAGGAGCATCATGAACACGGGTGTGGGCCATATGATTGTTAATTATATCTACATTACGACCATCTAGCATGAAATCAGCTACACAAGAACATTAGACTTGAGACTAGCAAAATTGTAAAAGACCAATAAATTATATTTTAAAGCAATCAACTTGAACTATTTTAAAAAAATTAAATGGTCTTCTGACAGAAAATATTTCTTCTTTCAAATGAAGACGAGTAGACCTCGTTTGCATCTTTGATTTGTTTTGAATTTTGTGCAAAGCAACAAGAAGGCTATCTGCACTAGTTGCCTCTACTTTAGCAGTGATAGACTAAAAAAAAGGCAGTTAGCCATCACCACCTACTGTCAAATCTTGGGCTACTCTTTTACCAACAAATAGCAAAATTGACTGTCACATTGAGATGCCTCAACAACTATAAGGGAGAGCAAGTTTGATGGGATAGGGACTGGAACCCACGACTCTCAGATTTGTACCAAGTGCCCTAATCACCTGGCCATGTCAGAATAGGCACATTTGTGGAATTTTACCATCAAATTTTAATCTTGGAAGCCACCTGAACAAAAGTAACATATATTGAAATGTATTCTTAATGTCCATACATAAGATTACAGACTACATAAAAGTACTGAATATACAATGTTTACTTGAAAATAGTTTCTACATAGCTGGAATTGATAGTGAAGAACTGTTTATTACAAATGTACAATGTTTTGACAAGCTTATGTCACTGGTATAGTCTTTACTGCCTGATGAAGGTAGCCATCTGAAAAATAAACATTTTTACTTTTAAAACGTCAATTTATTTTTTATCATCTTTTATTCAAATTTTTTCCTTACAAACCAACATTCATCCAACCATTAGGAGATATGATAACATGCATATTAGTGAAAGCTTTTAAAAAGCAAATTTCATTAAGTGCTTTAAACTTCAACACAGTAACTACTACATGTATTATGCAGATATTTCAAGGTATGTAATACATGTATCAATTTTAAAATAACTTTACTGAGCTTCTGCTATTATAATCCAAAATCTTTCAACCTTTTTTCTGTGAAATAACCAAAAGTGTTTATTTCTGTTCAAATCAACAGTCATATTTTTATTTAAACATAAGAGCTAACCAAACTTACCTTCACCAACTACAGAAGGATTCCATGAACTACTCTTTACAGCGGTGACATTGGACTTGTTAGAACTTAAGGTGCTTACATGAATGGTTTCAGTTTTATTAGGCAAACTATTTTGAAAAGCTTGTGTAGTAACAGTACACAGCACTGTCCTGCAAGCTATCTTCATCAGAGCAAAACAAATGTAATGGCACATTATTTTGAGTTTGTTTTTTACACAAAACTTCTAAAGTATGGTTTTGTTTATCATGAATTTGATGCGTTTCTTTTTCTGGTTCATTATCTATAATGTCAAGAAGTTTTTCATAAAAGGGTGACCTATGAATTATTCCATTCATGCTAAATTCTGATGCAAACTTTCTTCCTGGCAGGTCAATTAAGGTAGCATCATCAGTCCAAAAGTTACTTTGTGTTTCCTGTACTTCCTTCTGTGTATTTACTTTATTTGGCTGGATATTCCTTGGTTAGAGAGGTTTCAAACACAGGGGATGACAGGTCAGTATCTGTTGAGGTGATCTCAACCAATATACCTATAGGACAGTCTAATCAAGATAAAAAGTAAATGTTAGAGTGATAAAAACATTTTTTACACAGTAAATATGAACATCCCACAAACAATTTACTTGTTTAAATACCATTTACTAACAGTGACTTAATAATTCCACTTTATTTGTAATTTTGTTATTGCTTGTTAAAGCATAAAATATTAATAATTGCCTTAAAAAAAAGTTAAATCATTTATTCATATAATAAAAATTGATAATAATTAAAACAATTTACAAAATAATTTATGGTACTTTTGTTAAGTTTTATGCATGATCCATATGTTATTAACAGTCCTGCAGCTAACAGCCATGGACCAACAAGTTTGGTGCATAAATAATTACAAAAATGTGCTTAAATATATAATACTCTTCCCTTCCCCCATTGTTAATTATAGAACATGAAATTTGGAATTTAACAATCTTCCAGAATTGACAGATGTATTAATATAGGTATTCATTTTACAATTTAAATTGTACATGCTTTGAACAAATGTTACACTTTAACAGATCTACAACTTTACTTACACAAAGTTTTAATGCTTTAAGATAACTGCTAAAAAGTGTGATATGAAGTTTTAGAGGTAGAAAAACAACAACCTTGAAACATACGACAAAGTGAAAACTTCAAAACAGGAGAGACACGTACATGACTTCAGTTTGATGATATGTCCCTATCAGAATTTTTTTGGGTGTGTGCTTGTTTACAGTTCTTTTCAGTGTTACAGAAACTTGGTGGGTAAATTCTTGTATTCACCCTCAAAATTACCACTTTTAATATGAAGTTTGTCACTTATCAAGTGGAACATCCCCAACACATTCCACAAAACATGATTTAATGGTTCTTGATATAGCCAAAGGTTTCAGTGTCATTATCAAGGTACCAGTTTACACCTCTCAAGTGAAACTTTCCCAATATTTTCCAGAAAATATGATTCAATGGTTCTTTACCCAGTCAAAAGTTTATTAGTTTCAGTGCCAATACCAAGACAACGATTAACCTCAATTATATAGGCACAGCACTTCGTACATAATGTACGTGACTGCGTAATTAACAATTGACTACAAGTCAAATTTAGGTGTGTATTACCAGATTTATAATGTTTAATTTAGTTACAATTTTGTTTGTTGCTTAGCAAGTGTCCATTAAACAGGTCATCTGCTGACCTAATTAATGATGTACCAGACATTTTAGTCTAAAAGTGTGTTCTTTATCACTTCATCATAAAATATAGAAGTTAAACTTTTGTTGATGGTGGAATTATATTAACCTTGTCTTCTTGCTACTTCAACCATTTTACTTTCAGTAAGAGTTGCACAACTTTAAGTCTTCTATAATTAATGTTTGTTTTTTATCACAATCACAAATTTTATAGTAAACAATTTAAAACTATTGCATATTTGCATAATGTTCCTTTTCTTGTTCTTTACCAGTCTACATTATTTGTGGATTACAAATAAAAGTTTATACAACATAATCATGGATCAGAAAATTAAACACCACAAATGTACATTTGTTTAAAGAAATCCTTGTAATTAGCCTGTATTTATTTAGTAGGTTTCTTAATCACACATGCATTTCAGTTGAGTTGTTAACAAAATAATTGGGTTTGATATTTAAAATGCCAGTTATCTATTCCTGTGCTGGAATCTTTCAACTTGATTCCAGATTTTATGCAATATAAGCAATACTTATTAAATAATACAGGGTTGAACACTTCACTGATCAAATGTTGGTCAAAAATCATTAGAATAAACTAATTTGAAAGTTGCTTTTAAAAGTTCATGTTCAAAGTTGAAACGTCCAAAACATGAACATCAAAACAAAGCCTAAAAATTAATTTTTGTAACGCTTTACACTGTATACTTTAACAGTGTTACAGTATTTATACTAATATCTTACAATTAAACACTAAAATTCCTTAGAGTCTACATAAAGGACTTTCAGAAATGCACACAGACTTACCATTCATTCTGATGGCTTTTAAACAGTTTGAATAGTCTGTGGGAAAATATAAAATAATTAAACAGTGCTATGAAAAGATACACAAGCCCCTATCTAATCTTTGGAAAATAAAATATTTTTCTTTGAGAATTTCATTAATATTAATGTCTACATGCACATTTCACTTGTTGCTTCTTTCTTAAACTTAGTCTGTACAGACAGTGTTATCAACTAATGTACTAACCAGGCTAAACATTTTTATACTAATTCATTGAAAAAGGTTCAAATGATAGCTAATACACTTAGTTATTTTACAGAGACAGTTTATAATGTTTTCTCTCAAGAAGATGAGATGTGATCTTGTAGACTATACAAGTGATATACTAGAATAAAGGACTTTGATTTGTTTTTTGTTGTGAAGTTTAAAAATTGTGATTGTTTAATGTAACAAATTACTATCAGCAAATGCAGAGACTGAAACATTACAAAAGTTTTAAAGAGCTTGTTTATTTGCAAACAAAATTCTCTGTAGATGTGGGGGATAAATTAACTAATTGGATAGGAGAGTGGCTTCACGAAAGAAAGCAGAGAGTTGTAACAAATGGAGTGTTCAGTCAAACTGGATTAATGTCACAAGTGAGATACCTCAGAACTCAGTCTTAGGACCTTTGTTCTTTTTTATTTACGTCAATGACATAGGTGAAGGAATGGTCAATAAATTACTGAAAGATATCAAAGTCTTGAGTGTTAATGATCTACAAAAGGATTTAAATCATTTAGTGACTTGGATAAATAAATGGCAGATTGGTTTTAATTATAATAAATGCAAGATAATGTATGTGGGTTATTATAATTTTAATTATACATGTAATTTGGATGGAAATGACCTTAACAGTGTCAAGAAAGAAAGGGATCTTGGTGTAGTGGTTGATTAGTTGCTATCTAAGCAGTGTGCTGTTGCTTGTGGTAGGGCAAATAGGATTTTAGGTTGCATATATAGAAATATTGAATAGAAGTCTAAAGATGTTATAATTTCATCACACAAACTGGTTAGGTCCATTTGAAGTATTGTGTTTAGTCTTGAACTCCTTACCTTAAGAAAGATATCAAACTGTCCAAAAAGATTCACAGAAGAGTTACTAGAACAATGTCTGGAATGGAAGGATTGTCATATGAGGAGAGGCTCAAATCTCTCAAATTGTTTTATCTTGAAAAAAGAAGAGTTGGGAGGATATGACTGAGGTGTTTAAGAACTTGACAGTGTTTATACATAATATTTTTACATGTCTATCAGTGAGAATAGTAGGACTACGGGACACAAATGTTCATCTTACAGGGTGGGCGACCTTTGGAATGTGTTGCCTTCAGATGTTGTTGAAGCAGTAAATTTAGTAAATTAAATGAGTTTAAGAAAGAAAAAGCTTGATAAGTATATGAATGATAAGAGCTCTAAGACCTGGTTGTAAGATTTTTTTTTAAATTATTTTAATTTAGTTTAGAGTATGGAACAACTAAGATGGACCAATAGGTTACATGTTGTCCCCAAACAATATGTTACATTATTCATTGGCTATCTGAGTTCTGTTCAAAACCTGATATTTAGTGTTAGAAGCCCTCAGCTTTATTGCTAAGTAACTGGTGGTGTTGAAGGGCTTTCCGTGGGCTTACCTTCTCCAGCTTCTGAAACTCATACTTCTAAAGTTATTATTTTTCTATAATTCAATAAATTATTTTCCTTATATAATCCTAACTGGGATGTGAGAACTGGGGTTAGGGCAAACTGATCTTGTCCCATAGCCTTCATGGGTCTAAATATACCACTGAAAATTAAGGGTAAGTTTAAATGTCCACTCTTCTTAAGGATTGGTGTGTAAGGATAGTCTTGAAAGACCAAATGTTGGCTGAACACCATAAGATGATATCGAGATTATGGCCAAAAATGTCACTAAATGCAAGTCCACCACCCAAGAAGAAAAAAACAAACAGTACTAATCATTGAACATAACATTATATTAAACTGGCTATATATTCATCACACTGTGAGCTTTTAGTCCTAATCTACATATGTAGAGAGTTTACCTCAATCAGAAGTTAAAATTAATTGCTCTAAAGATTAGGTGGTTTAACCAGCTAAATAAGTACAACCCCTGGAAACCTAACAACTAAATCTTAACTGAAACTCAATTAACTTTACAAAAAAGGAATGGCACTAGTCTCTTCCTAGTGATGGGGCTGAGGTGAGTTGCACTCAACATCTTATGAGATATACACTTTTGTATTTATAGTGATTTGGTGTGTTTTGAATTTTGTGCAAAGCTACACATGGGCTATCAGTGCAAGTTGAACTTAATTTAGTAGTAAAAGATGAGTGTAAAGGGAAAGCAGCTAGTCATCACCATCTATTGATAATTCTTAGGCTACTGTTTTGCCAATAGTGGGAATTGGTTGGTTTTGAATTTTGCATAAAGCTACATGAGAGCTATCTGCGCTCAATGGGAAATGCAATCATATTATAATATCCAACAGCAGGAATTCAGATCTGTGACCTGCAGGTTACAAGTCAAGTTCCCTGTCCACCTGGCCATGCCATACCATATTTAGGCAGTGAGCTACCTTTAACAGTAAGCTATTTTCATTGGTTGTCAAAGCTACAGGGTAGGCTACGGTATACTTTTGTGCAACTTCAATCCCAGCAAGCCTCCGAATTGATATAGTTTGATAATATTATTGTTTTTGAGAATTATATACTAATAATAAAAAAATTGTTTAATAGGTAAGAGGAAAATTTTGTATATAATTACTACTGTTTATTTATATTATCTGAATACTAGAGTAACTTTGTCAAACTATATGCATACCAGTAAACAAAATCATGAAAATGGCATATTGTGAAAAACTAACAAATTTGAACAAAGATGCAAAACTGTTTACAAATTATTCATTCTGAGTGAAACTATGCATCAAATTAAAACTGTCATATTAATGTCACATTTTATATTAAAAAAACAATTATACTGAAATTGTTTATATGGTTGGTTTCATTGGGTAACTCGATTATTACTATAACTTAGAACTAGTATAATTTTATCAAACACTTCACAATTTATTTATTCTATCAAACCTGGATATAGTATAACACGTCTTTGTATAAATATTTACACTGTTACTTACAATTTCTTTAATTAACTTAACAAGTTAGTTACCTTTAGACACAGCTTTTTGCATTAATTTTAAACATTTATTATACACGTTACTGTTTACGATATAAAGTGAAAGTAAAATACACGCCATAAGTGATACGCCATCATACCAATAAAATTAACGATTACAACTAATAAATTAGCGAAACTAAGATGTAAAGCAGATAGTCTTTAAGCGGAACTCGAATCTCCTTAAATGGTTTAACACAAATCACTTATAAATAAAGAGCAATCGATAATAAGTATCCTTATATGTTACTTATAGAGTCAATTTCATACCAAAATTAGCAAAAAATTCTGAATTTTACTTGAATTAACGTCGAATCTCTGTCGGTGTTTGGGTGAGAAAAGTTCATACCCTGGAAGGTCAGGTTCTCTATACCTCAGTGATGTCGAGAAACCAATTGTTGAGAAAGTTATATGCAAAAACGGCTTTTCTGTTGTTTGCATCTTAGTTTTTCTAGTTTTTTGTTGTGGCAGATCTTTTTGTCTCTGTCGTTCTTACTATTGATTTGGTTTATGTTTCGTTGTATAAGTCCGTAAATCTCTGGTTTAATGCAGCATGCCAGTTGATGGTCTAGGTTCATTTTTTGTTTTTGTAAGTCATAGAAGAAATGACATCTATTTTATTCAACAATGTAGAAAGGAACAACTAACCCCTAATTTTGTAAAGGTAAAACTTTCAAAAAATTTTAATACATACACAAACATTATCCAAAATTTACAGAAAAAACTACTTAAAGCCATGTTGAACACAAAATACAAAGAACTACATGACTTACAAAAACAAAAAATGAACCTGGACCATCAACTGGCATGCTGCATTAAACCAGAGATTTACGGACTTGTACAACGAAACATAAACCAAATCAATACTAAGAACGACAGAGACAAAAAAATCTGCCACAACAAAAAACTAGAAAAACTAAGATGCACACAACAGAAAAGACACCAACACGACAAACCGTTGATTAACCTCATAATTAACAGATCCGACCGACAATTAAACACAGACGAGATACGTCTACTTAACAAAGGACTCAACTTCGCAATAGCACCTAGGTACATTCCAACCATAGAAATCAAAACATGTTTAGAAGACCTAGCCAGGAGACTTGTGATAATTTCTACAGAGAACAAAAACAAGGAAACAACCAAAAACAACCAACAGAAAGACGACAACTTAGATAATTTTAGTGACATCCAACAGCCAAACTTCCCAGGTAAAATTAAAAATTTATATTTTCCAGAAACATCTAAAAACAACATCTTAAACGATTTTTTCAAAGAATTTTCTCACAAAACCATCAACATAATTTCACAAAACAGAAAACTAAAAAACAACCTTACAAAAAGAGACATTAATTCCATTAAAAACCTAAAACAAGACAAAAACATAAAAATTCTAAAAACAGATAAAGGTAACGCTATAGTCATAATGAACACGAATGAATACATACAAAAAATGAATAACATCCTATAAGACACGAACAAATTTAAACCAATACACACAAATCCAACAAAGACACACGAGACGCAACTGAACAAATTGCTACTCCAAATGAAAAAAGCCAACTCAATTTCACAAACACTTTATTCCTACCTACGTAAAACCGACTCACGCACACCGCAAATATACGGCATCCCCAAACCTCATAAACCAGATTGTCCATTACGACCAATAATGTCCACATATGAATCGTTTAATTACAATCTTGGTAAATGCATAGCATGGGCATTCTCCAAATATGTAACATCAGGCAGCTCATTCATCAAAGACTCTTTTTAATTTCAAGTCTAATCTAAATCAACTTAATCATAAAGCCTTAATGGCCAGTTTCGATGTTATATCCCTCTTTACAGAAGTTCCAACCACTGAAGCCTGCAAGATAGCCTTAGAACTCTATATCTGAGACTCTAACCAAACTATAGACATTCCCAGCAACCAATTAGCAACCCTCATAGAATTCACCACGATAAAGACAAACTTCATGTTCAACAACCAAAACTATATACAAACAAATGGCCTAAGCATGAGCAACCCAGTATCACTAGTTCTAGCCAATATTTTTATGACACAAGTTGAAACACAAGCAATTAACACAGCATTACATCCACCACTATACTGGTACAGATATGTAGATGACACGGTTGCGGGATTCAAATCTACAGAACACATACTTAATTTTTTCAATCACATTAACTCTATACATCCCAACATTAACTTCACATGTGAACAGAAAGAAAGCAATCAAATATCATTTCTTAACCTCAAAATTACAAGAACCGACACACAATTCAAAACAGAAATCCACCGAAAAATCACCCATACTGGACTATACATTCCTTGGGACTCAGCACATGAAACAAAACAAAAACTCAACATACTAAGAAACCAAATAAACACAGCCATAAAACTATGCTCACCAGATAAAATTAACGACGAATTAGACAAAATAAAACAATACTTCATCAACATCAATAAGTTTCCTCCACAAACCGTAGAAAACGTTATACGCACACACCTAGACAGAAAGCAAAATCAACCAACTAAAGTAAATATATCTCACAAATAAAAAAATCACGAAACCATATATTTCTGACATCAGCAAACAAATAACCAACATTTGGCAAAAACTAGTAACAAAATATGACATTCCAGTTAATACCAAATTTATTCAAAAACCAGGCACCAAACTGTGGTCTATACTATGTAAAAACTACACTGACAAACACCACACCAACATTATTTACAAAATACAATGTGATAACTGCCACGACTTCTATATTGGAGAAACAAGTAGAAAAATGGAAACCAGATTCAAAGAACATAAAAAGTCACCTTCAGACGTTTTCGAACACTGCAAGTCAAATAAACACAACATAACCATAGAAAACACCCAAATACTAAATAAAGAAACAAACATAAACAAACGCAAAATTAAGGAGGTCTTACTTATACAACAACTTAAACCCAAAATAAACCAATATAAAGGAACGCCTTTATACCTATATTAATATAATAAAATAAATAAAATTATATATTCAAACATCTAATACCGCCCTCTACATTCCGACACTCAGTTACACAACCCCTTTCAAACATGTGGTCAGCTTCCGGTCAGTTACCTCTTTCTTTGTGAACCTGACGATGACCGAAGAAGGTCGAAACTTTGTTCGCTCTTCTATGTAAAATATTTTCTCAACCCAAACGAGTCGTTTTTGCATATAAATTTCTCTATGACCTCTTTCTCCTCCCCCTACTTATGTTCTTGACGGATTGGTATTTATAATTGTAGAACTGAATGTTATTTTGATCCTTTTCAGGGCAATGTCCATGTATTGTGGCTCATATATAGTGATTATTTTATTCTGTCAGCAGAATGTCAAGTTTGTTGGTGGCATTTTATTTATTTATTTTTAATTATATAATACATATATATATATTTATTATTATTATTATTTAATATACATTCTTTATTTATTTATTTGTATATTTAAAATATAAGTTAACTGGGGTGAGATATTTAGGAATAGCTTCATCATGTATGAGGTACCTGTCTAGTTCGCATAGTAATTCGTTTTTCATCCAATTCTTATTAAAGTACATTATTGTACTATGTAGGAGTCTATCTGATATGGTTGGTATGTTCGAGTATTTGTGAATGAACTGAGATGGTATAGTTCTTGGAACTCTGTATGCAGTTGTGAGGAGTGTGTTTTGGATTGTTTGTAGTTTGGTTTTATTTATTTTATTGCTTACATTTATCCATGCTGGAGCGGCATAATCTATTACAGGTCTAATATATGTTTTATAGATTTTTAGTATGTTATCTGTAGATGCTCCATTGTTTTTACCAGTTAGACTCCTAACATAGTTAGTTCTTCGCCAGACTTTATTTTTAATTTCGTTCACATGATTGATCCAAGTTAGTTTTGAATCATAGGTCAGACCTAAAAATTTTGCCGATGGGGCAATCTGGAGTAATGTGCCATTCATATATAATTCTGGCTGTTGTTTTTTGTGTTTTGTCAATTTCGTAAATACTACGAGTTGTGTTTTTGCTGTGTTTATTTTTATTCTATATTTTTGACAGTATTCACTTATTCTATTTAGTTGCGGTTGTATGTTAGTGGCTGCTATCATGGGTGTTGCGGCAGTTTTCCAGACTGCCACATCATCTGCGAACTGTGAAAAGAATCCATGATTCGGATCCCTCAGTGGCATATTGTTTACATACATGATGAAGAGTATAGGACTAACCACCTCTCCCTGAGGGACACCAGCTTGTGGAGTAAAGTATTCAGAAAAAGTTCCTTCAACATTTGCTCTACATTTTCTATTTTCCAAAAAGTTAGATGACCAGCGAATAATTCCTCACGGTAGTTCCATTTCATTCATTCGAAACCTTAGATCATCATACCATACAGTGTCAAATGCTTTCTTGATATCAAGGAAGCAAGCGACAGTACATTCTTTTTTTTATTGAAGCTATCTATTATGGTTTCGGTTAATCTGATTAGGTGGTCTGTCGTTTGTCTAAATTTCCTGAATCCATTTTGTTCTTTTGGTAATTTTGATGTTATCTCCAAGAATGTGGAGAGTCTATTACTGATTACTCTTTCAATAATTTTGCCTACACAGCTGGTCAGGCTGATTGGTCGGCAGCTATTAGGTTTATTTGCTGGCTTTCCTTCCTTATGGAACATTAATATATTTGCAAGCTTCCAAGAAACTGGGATTATCCTGAGGATAGAGATAGGTTAAAAAGTGAATTTAAGTGGTCAAACAATTTCGGAGTGCCCTTTTTTAGAAGGATAGCTTGTATTTCATCTTCACCTGGTGCTTTGTTTTTGTGTTTTTTATTGCTTCGAGTAGTTCTTGAAGGGATATTTCATTTGTTAGTAACGTGCTTGTATAATCTCTGTCGGGACTTGTATTTGTATCAGTTATGTTTATTGGAAAAATTGGTTCAAATTGATGTTTATTGTTTAATATGTGATTAGTGACTTTATTGTAGAAATATGTATCCATATCTAGATCAGTGTGAGTTTTAAAAGTATTTTGAAGTTGATCTTTGAAAGCTTCGGCTATTTCTTTATGTCTGTATTTTCATTGGTGAGTCTTTTAAGATGTGACCATAATTTTTTTCGGGTCAGTTTTATCATTTAGTTTTGAGCAGTAGTTGTCCCATTTATCTTGTTATTGTTGTTTTATTTGTGTTCTGATGTGATTTCTAATGTTGTTGATTTGCGTTTTGGTTTTCTGTCTCTTGTTATCATGTACTGTCTTCTTAATTGTCTTCGTTTTTTGATTAGATTGATTATTTCTGTGGTGGGTTTCCATGTGTTGTTTGTTTAATTAACGTTCGAATAAGAAGAATGTCGTCGGTGTTTGGGTAAGAAAAGTTCATACCCTGGAGGGTCAGGTTCTCTGTGACCTCTTCCTCCTCCCAGTACTTATGTCCTTGACGGATTGGTATTTATAACTGTAGAACTGAATATTATTTTGATCATTTTCAGGGCAATGTCCATGTGTTGTGGCTCGTATACAGCGATTATTTTATTCTCTCAGCAGAATTAACGTAAAAATTCTCCTTTCACTTGTCATAGTTACCGCCTAGCCGTTGCATTTCAATATGATTGGATGTAGTTTTAAACGCGCTACTTGTAAACGAAAAAATAAATATGTTATTGTAAATAATATGGTAAATTAAAATAAATTTACTCCAAGTTCACAAAAGTTTGTTTGTTTGTTTTTTAATTTCGCGCAAAGCTACTCGAGAGCTATCTGTGCTAGCCGTCCCTAATTTAGCAACGTAAGACTAGAGGGAAGGCAGCTAGTCATCAACACCTACAGCCAACTCTTGGGCTACTCTTTTACCAACAAATAATGGGATTGACCGTCACGTTATAACGCCCCCACGGCATCATTCAACTATGTGTTGCTGCTCTTTGTTTTCATGCAAAAACTGTTAACCAGTTAAGGACTTTAGAGCAGCAGATTTAACTAAATAATGCAGCCTGTCCTCATGTTATTACACAAAAGACAATTCTTAAATTCTCCAGTGTGAGACAGAAATAAATTTTCAGATTTACAATACTCAAATCCGAGGTTCGATTCTACGCAATGAATATAGTAGACATTCCAATGTGACTTTCTTCAGAAACAAACAAACAAAACTGTTCTTAAACTAACTTACAAAATAAATAAAAATAAATAGGCATTCATGAGAAAACAACTGGATTTGAATTTAAGAGACGTACAAAACTATTATCACACGATCAGCCTAACTCTTTAAAAGGAATAACACTAGATTTATTTGAAATGCCATAGAAAATATTCTTTAATATATTGCTCAGGCGGGATATTCATGATGAAGTTTCGTTGATTGTTTCTACAACTGCCTGTTTAGAAAAACAAGTATTCTTGTATTTCTACATCAGGCAGTTGCCATTCAGTCAACCAAATATCATTGGAATATGTTGTGTCTGGTTTGTTTTGCATTTCGCGCAAAGCATATTGAGAACCGTCTACGCTAACCATTCCTAATTTAGCAGTGATAGGCTAGTGGGAAGCAGCTAGTCAACACCAATCACCGCCAACTCTTGGTCTGTTATTTTACCGATGGCCTGGCATGGCCAGGTGGGTTAAGGCGTTTGACTTGTCATCTGAGGGTCGAGGGTACGAATCCCCGTCACACCTAACATGCCTCCCCTTTCAGCCGTGGGGATTATAATGTGACGGTCAATCCTACTATTCGTTGGTAAAAGAGTTGGCGGGGAGTGGTGATGACTAGCTGCCTTCCCTCTAGTATTACACTGCTAAATTAGGGACGGCTAGCGCAGATAACCCTCGTGTAGCTTTGCGCGAAATTAAAAAAACAAACTGTAACTTTACCAACGAACAGTAGATTTCACCCCCATGTTATAACGTCCCTCACGACTGAAAGGGCGAGCATATTCGATGACGGGGATTCGAGCCTACAAACCGCATATTGCGAATCGAACGTTCCCTAACCATCAGGCCATGTCAAAATGTTCCGTTTGCTTTCATGGGTTCTTTTCAGATTACTTAGTGTGACATGGGTAAGGTCAAATGTTAGCAAATGTGCCCTGTGCTCGAACTTCTCCTTAAACAAAATATTATTCATTAAAGTTATTTCTCATTTAAATATTTTTGTTGTTTTTTTCTGTGGATAAACCTGTGGTTACAGATTTAGTTATGGACAAAAAGTATTAGAAAAATAATAGGAATAATTCAAATAATACACTAAGTCTAAAATATTTTCATAAGTAGTTGCTATACACAAATTTCTAGTGCATTTTACTTAAGGAGATAAACCATTATCATTACGATTACCACTATATTACACTATATGACTTAATTTAAGGTATAAGCTATTGCAATTTCTTTTTAAAAAGTGTAATTATTATTTTAGTATGTTCAATTGAATGTTTTTTTTGTTGTTGTTACGAGCATATATTTTACATTTGAAGATCGATTAATATGCAAAAGTGAATCAAAATCAATGTAGCATTTATTAAAAAATCATTTTAGTATAATATAAAAAAATTAATTTTGAAAGAAATATTTATGATCCAAATTATTTAAATAGTGGATTACTTTGCAAGGAACTTCTGTTTCAAATTTATTGCTATGGATTACGTTAATTTACACATTGCGACTAAGAAAGATTTTCTGTATTTTTTTTAGCCTTAAATTTATGTAGCCGTGTAACTGTAACAAAAAATTACTGGACTGATGCGGGCAAAAGATTTCGTATCTATAAGATATGTTTTTAGTCTGGTATTACACATCTAGTAATGTTCATTTACGATAATAATAAATAGTCGATAAGTATCTGCAAATGAACGACATTGGGACAGTACAAGTGCCACAAAATCATAAATGTACCACGTAAAAATATAGTACTTATGAAATATTGGGTAAGATTTATTCTTAATTAAATTTTATGGAATAATAATAAATTTTTAACATCATACTTTCGTAACGTTTTAGTTCACAGACTAAATACATGTGAGCGTATTTTCTTACTAGTTATTATATACTAAGTAGAAAATAATAAACATATTTAATTTAAGGTTTTATATTACAAGGAAAATGTAAGTATGGATTGTATAGGAAGAAACTTAGTCTTTAAAGAGTACGAGTTCATGAAATATGAAATGAAACAATGTTTTCTCGATGTTTGATGCACCGAAATACACGTTTGTTTGTTTGTTTTTAATTACCAAGCTACAAAATATGCTGTCTGTGCTCTGCCTACAATGAACATCGAAATCTGATTTTTTTATATGTAGAAGTCCTTAAATTTCTTGGTAGGTCACCAGGTGTCGACACAGCATGGATAACTTTGTAGGAAATTGGTTTGTTTTGAATTTCGAGCAAAGCTATTGGAAGGAAATTAATGGTATAAGACTTGCACGTTCACTTTAAACAGATAATAAAACAAAGAAACAAAAAAGAGATATTTTCTGAGTGCAAATGAAGGAAAAAACTCTTTTATAAGGTGTTGTTTTAGATAGAAACGTCTAAACGTTTAAGCAATAAAACTAATAGAAATATTTGGTACGAAATATATTAATACATTAAATTCAAATCTCAAATAATTCTTTAAAATTTAGTATTTTGCTCATGGAGATTTAGTATTTAATTTTCTTATTTTATATAGAAAATTTAAAGAGATAATCTGTATTTTCTAAAGAAATCCCTGCAGGTGAAGATGGCACTGCTCTAGTTACGTAGACGGATGTGAGCTGCTGTAATAGGACCCTTCGTAATAATTATTAATACGAATAGATTTGCAAAACGAAGGAAAAAACCTGACCAAAGAAAACAAATAACATTAATCCACTCTATCATGTGTTGTATTAATACAGAAAATTTATCCTAAAAGCAGATACTGAACAAAATTGAGCTTTTATGCATATGTTTATGCCAGCTAGACACATTTCAAACAGATAGTTTCTAGTGTCTAACGGCATTAAGTAAATGAACACGTAATTATGAAAATTTGGATGCACACCAATGAACTCTTTTTTTTTTTACAACTTTTTCTCCGTTATTACTTAGTACCATTTCTAAAAATAATTTAGAAAGGTATTTTTGACTTAAGAAGTAAAACCTGTTTTTTGTTTTATTTCATCCAAATATTTCAAATGCCAGGTGTGTTAATACATTTTATCACTATCTCCAATACTTTGTGTTTCGATATTGCGAAAATATTACTGCAACTGAGGCAACCTGATGTCGTTAATAAAGAATATATTTTCATGGAAATAATTTCACTGGGCATTTGAAACATTGGTGAGAAAGAAACTGAATAAAAAACCATATCTTTTCTTCCTCTGTTTCATACTTTTAAAAATAAGACCTTGTCCAAAAAATCAAACAATAATCCTAGTGTTGTAAACCTTATTTAGAAAATGGTATGATAACATTAAAGATTTTAGATCTTATTCAGAAATTAACCCAATGAATGACGAACCATAAACGGTTATTAATGTTTTTGAATAATAATCCCCTTATCTATTTCAGAAGCAGAGAAAAGAGTATTGGAAACAGCAATCAAATTCGATTCAGACGTAGCTTTCTGGTTAGTATACCGGATTGTGAATTCGAGGGTCCGTGATTTGTGTTAGTTGCCTCAGATTCGCGCTCTACACATTAAAAACTTGGGTGCGTTAGAAGAGTAACAGTTAAATGCCATTTTGCTGTCAGGGTAGCCAAAGAGTTGGCGGTAAACGCTGTTGACCAACGTCGTTGCTTATGGTCTTTCAGCTCAAAAATGAAAACAGCTAGCGCAAATAGCAGGAAGCTAACTAACAAAAAACCAAAGTAAATTTAGATATATTTTATTATTAGTACGAACTAGAACATTTATACAAAAGCCGAAAACTGTAAATGAAATTACAAGTTACTGAATTTTGAACTACTGAAAAGACTGATTTTTCGTGCATTGGTGTGAAAATGCAAGACTTTCCAGACCTGGGGAAAATGTTTTGAATGAAAAGCTTGAAAATACATATTAAAAGGCAGATTTCGCAATTTCAGTGAATGGATGCCTTTTGTTAGTAATATAGGTTTTCCATAGCGTTTCTCGGTTCCGTTGAAATGTCACAACTGTAACTTGTTAATTCAGCACGAGGAGTTATGCTTCTCATGACATACAGAAGATGGTACTTATAAAATGAATTAATAAAATCGAAGTCAATAGCTACCAAATAAAAATGATGTATATCGTACACAGCGAACAGTAAAGGAATGGGGAATTTTCACAGTCGAAGAAACGACAGAATGTTTCCCACGATTAGTGCTCAGTAACTAGAATTAAGACACTTCAAAAGCACAATTCACAATAGTGTAGTAATTACACGTATATAAAGCATGCAAATATGATTTTTAATTAGATTTTTCGTAATTATTAAATGGCTATAGTTCTTTCCCTCCCCCTCCTCCTAAAACAAGAAATTTTTGTTGTGGTGCGGATTGATCCAGGTTAAAGTCCATGTGACACTGGTACCTTAAAAACATAATCTATACTTTATACTGTAGCTGTGTCATAAGAGTAACAGTAAAACTCTTAGCGTAGACATTGAGTGGTATGGTACTGCTGAGTTGTTGCGTTCTGTGTGGTCAGAGATTTAAAATTAAGGTTGGCTGTAGATAGTGTTAGTAGTTTTACCATTAAAAAAAATACAAGTAGCCGTCATGTCGTGTGTTTGTAAATAAATATTTTTTATGATTCCCCAGTTTACGTGCAGTTATTCAAACCAATAAAAATAGCATGATTGCGTTGTAAAGCCACAGGATCTTTATAGGGGCTAAAGGCTAATAGAATAGCCCTATCCATCACATTTTTTCGTCTTTGTGAGATCAGCTATTTTCAGCAAAGAAGCGGAAGCTTCACCTCACTTAGAAGACAAGACAAAGACAGATTTCCACCAAGTGCCTATACTGACCAAAATACTAATGAGCCTAACGTTTACACACTTACTCGTAACGGAAAATATTAATGTCTTGTATTTAACTCAGGCTTGAGTTGATAAACTCAATCGACAGATTTTGGTGTTAATTGTTGCGTATAACGATGTAATTATCGTACATTGTTGTGTATAAAGATGTAATCATTGTACATTGTTGTGAATAACAATGTTATCATTGTGCATTGTTGTGTATAAAGATGTAATCATTGTGAATTGCTGTATATAACAACGTATTCATTGTACATTGTTATGTGTAACGATGTAATCATTGTGCATTGTTGTCTATAAAGATGTGATCATTGTACATTGTTCTGTATAAATATCTGATCATTGTTCATTGTTGTGCATAAAAATGTTTCATTGTACATTGCTCAGTATAACAATGTAATCATTGTGCATTGATGTATATAAATATGTAATCATTGTACATTTTTGTGTATAAAGATGTAATCATTGTATATCGTTCTGTATAACAATGTGATCGTTGTGCATTGTTGTGCACAAAGATGCAATCATTGTACATTGTTGGGTATAAAGATGTAATAATTGTATACTGTTGTGTATAAAAATGTAGTCATTGCGCATTGTTGAGCAAAATGATGTGACTTTTTGCTTCGTTCTGAATAACAACATTATTCTCGTGCTTTTGTTTTATAACAATGTTATTCTGTTGCTTTTCTTTGTATAACAAAGTCATTCTTTACAGTTTTCCCTCATGGCCTCGCAAGTAGTGATACAAATTACTTAGAAACGATTTTTCAGCCGCATACAGTAAATTCTGCTGTGTCTCTTTGTTAACGAAACGAATGTAATTAACAAACAACCGCCCCTCAGTGGCACAGTGGTGTGTCTGCGAACTTACACCCCTAAAATACGACTTTCGATACCCATGGTGGGCAGAGCACAGATAGCCCAATGTGTAGCTTTGTGCTTAATTGTAAGCAAACAACCTTGATTGATAGCTCACACTTAATTTAAATTAATTTATTTCATTACAGCTACTATACAGTACCATCTTAAATTAAGAACACGTCATATATCAATTATATTTAACACATTACACACTGATACAAAATAAAAACGAAAATAAACTCAGCTCCGAAACACTTTCTAGGCTTCTAGCAACATAACCTTAGAGATGCACTCCACAACTCTACCCAGCTTATTATTACCAGCGTTTAAAACAATAATTTCCCATCTCCTAATTAGTATGATCTCTAAATTTGAAAACCACCTCACTGCCGGAAATAGAGGTGGTAATGTATAAATATATTAGCTTCTATTATGTAAGGGCTATGATATCTAATTAATCCACAGGTTCTTTAGGCCTAATTTTAAGAGGTATTTCTGTTGCCCCCAGATAATCTATGTCCACTCTTAATCGAGGGAAGGGGAAATTATCTCAGTTTTTTTTTTTTCTGTTTACTATAATGTAATAATTTTTCTACACATATACTCCAAGACACCAGAAACAAAGTTAACCTTGTCTAATCTCTTTAGAGGCATAAATATCAGATTAACTCACCAGGAACAAAGCCAATGGTGCATCATCAAGTTGTTATGAACGTTCATATTTGGTTTTTAAAGAATATTTCAAACAAAATACAAATAGTTTTTTTTTTAATATTATGTTTCCTAGCTTTCGTATTTTAGGTGGCGATCTTGAAATGCAGGTACCATATAAGAGTGTAGCAACCTATATAATTATTCAACTGTTAATTGCCATGAAACTTCCTGCCCTCAGTAGTAAAAATAAGTGTTACCTTTAACACTTAAAAAAACTTTGAAATACATTTCTCTCATTCGTAGTCCCCTCTGGAGGTGGATGGAACATCAATTCTAGAAACGTAAAGATTTATTTATTCTCTAGAATAAAGAAATCCAGTTTTTAAAAAAAATATTTTCACTGCCGATACTGTGAGGTTTATTTTGCGGTTTTATGGCTGATGTCGTGGCATATTTAGTTCCCCAGTGGTAAAGCAGTATATCTGCGGATTTACACCTCTAGAAATCGCGTTGCAATACCCGTGGTGAGTAAAGCACATATAGTCCTTTATATAGCTTTGTGCTAACAAAAGAAGTTATGGCGTATTTACAAATAAATTGGGATAATGAGCTTGTAAAGAGATAAACCTGAATTTTTCTTGATAACGAGAAACACACTTGAATTAAAAATTATCTCCAGACGACTGGTATGGGCATTAAAACCTTTATTAAAATAAAGTAGAAAACAACGTTTCTACCTGAAATGATATTTATGACTCTTTTTAAAGTTATTTCGGTAACATCTTTTCTCGCTGTGCCAAACATATTTTGGTGATTCTACAATTAGGGTCGTGATGGCTTGAAACCAAGCTTTATGTGTGTATGGTTAAAGCGATACGATGTTTATGTGCAGGAAAAATCGTGTTCATGTCGTCAATTCTGTGATTTTAGGTTTGAATTTACTGAATTTTCGTTATAATAAACACACCTACACAGTTTTCTGTCAATGTTACAGTTTAAGAGAGTGTGTTTCCTTATATCAAAGCCACATCGGACTATCTGCTGTGTTCACAGAGGGGAATCGAGCCCTCTGATTTTAACGTTGCAAATTCCTAGACTTACCGCTGTACCAGCGGGGAACTTACAATTTAAGTAGGCATTATTTTAAAACTCGAAACGTTCACAACTTCATCGAATCTATGTAGGGGCAAATGCATATATAATTTTATGTAACGAAAACCATTATATAAATATTCTCACTAGAAAGATATAATTCCACAAAATTTAACATGATTTCTCTAACGATAGCTGAAATAAAAACTATAGCAACCTCTATCGATAGATTTATTAACTTCTGTAATGAACATTTTGGTTACCACGGTGATGTGTTTACACCAAAATTTATTTGACTATAGAGAAGTTGGTAATTTTGTTTTCATGTCGTTAACGTTCTGCTCCTGATTTTCAGAGCGTCTATAAACTTTTCACGTAATCCAATCAAATATCAAAAACCAATAAATGCCATGAATACTGTACACGTAGGCCTAAGTAAACCATGCTTTTAATGTATTTCAAACATTGCCACTAGGGATACAAGTCATTCACTATAAGAACTTGTGTTTCTCTGCCGATTCCATACATTATAGTGAAACAGAAACAATTTAATAGAACTTCTTCTATTGAATGGCTCAACATGGACGGTTGGTTACAACGCTCGACTCCTAATCTGAGATTCGGGAATTCGAATCTCCCTCACTCCAAACATACTTTCCCCTTTCAGATTTGGGTCCATTATAATGTAACGGTCAATCGCACTGTTTGTTGGTTAAAAAGTATGCCCAGGAGTTGACGGTGGGTGGGAATGACTAGTTACCTTCCCTTTGGTCTTACACTGTTCAATTAATTTTGCTTTGCGTGAAATTCAAAAATAAACAAATAATTCTATGAGTAATAATAATAAAAGTACTCGTTTAAATTTCTTCGTAGAGATTTCGTATAGAAAAGCAAACGAGCACCTAATTTGTTTCACTAAATCACCACCAGGAGGGAATATTAAAAAAACATACGCAGTAGCTCATTAAATCGCATCACGATGACGTAACATAAATATAATTCATCTAATGTGACACTAGAGGGCGCTAAGTACAAATGTTTTGTGTACTTTGAGATTTTAATTTACACACCTTTAATGATTTACCAAATACGTATCTTGGACTTATCCAAACACATATATTATAACTTCTTATTAATTTGCCACTAGGAGGTGCTTACGATTTTTATGTCATCAAAGTTTATTGGGTATAAGAATGAACCAGTAACATTTTTTGAAATGTATCCCACACTTTCAGAACATAATTACACTTACTGTTGTTATTTAGACGTTTTTATTTATTTCAGTTTGAATATAAACCAGTGATTTGGCAACCACTATTTTATGAAGATAACTGTAATTGTGATTACTTCCATTATGTGAATTGTTAACGATTTTCTAGTTTAGTATTAACAAATTAAAGATATAATTAACTGTTAATTTCTTTATCGAAAACCTATTATATTAATATTAACATCCCCTTTCATCATAAAATGGTTCGGCACGGCCAGGTGGTTAAGGGACCCGAGTCGTAACTTGAGGGTCGTGGGTTCGAATTCCCGTCACTTCAAACATGCTCGCCCTTTCAGCTGTGGGGACGTTATGATGTGACGGTTAATCCCACTATTCGTTGGTAAAAGCTTAACCCAAGAGTTGGTGGTGAGTGGTGATGACTAGCTGCCTTACACTGCTAAATTATGGACGGCTAGCGCAGATAGCCCTCGTGCAGCTTTTCGCGAAATTCAAAACAAACCAATCATCATAAAATCAACGTAAGTAAAAACATAAATAAGAATAAATAAAGACGTAATTAGAAAAAACCGGTGAAAACGTAAGTGAAAACATAACTGAGAACAAATAAACACGTAATTGAAAAATAACTAAAATCAAGTAATTACTTAGTTAAAAACAAGTACAAACATACGAGGGCTGTTCAAAAAATACGCGGACTGACGTCATAAAACAAAATGTACTTTATTTAGAAGTTACAGGTCTGGGACTCCTTCAAAGTACTCTCCTCCCCAACGCACACACTTATCCCAACGGTGTTTCCACTTGTTGAAACAGTCCTGGTACGCTTCTTTTGTAATGTCCTCCAGCTCCTTCGTCGC
Organism: Tachypleus tridentatus; assembly: GCF_004210375.1. Classification (NCBI taxonomy): domain Eukaryota; kingdom Metazoa; phylum Arthropoda; class Merostomata; order Xiphosura; family Limulidae; genus Tachypleus; species Tachypleus tridentatus. The sequence goes on along the minus strand of NC_134827.1, from coordinate 74,079,827 downwards.
ATTTGCCTTAATCTCGGGAATCGTCTCAAATCTTCTTCCTTTCAAGGGTCTTTTGAGTTTGGGTAAGAAGAAAAAATCGTAAGGAGCAAGGTCAGGTGAGTAGGGGGGTAGGGAAGAACAGTGATCGAGTGTTTGGCCAAAAACTCACGAGTTCTGAGGGCTGAATTTCGCAGCAACGCAGTGCATCTTCAATTTTTCGGTCAAAATCTCGTAACAAGATCCAACTGATATCCCACACTCTTCAGCAAACTCCCCGACAGTCAGATGTCGATTCGCTCGCACCAGGGTGTTGATTTTGTCGACGTGTGGGTCGTCAGTTGACGTGGAAGGACGTCCAGGACGCACATCATCTTCAATGGACTGTCGACCATCCTTAAAACGTTCATGTTACTTGAAACATGCCGTACGCTTCATAGCAACATCATCGTAAGCCGTGTTAAGCATAGCAAAAGTTTCAGTCGCAGATTTTCCAAGTTTAACACAAAATTTCACAGCAAGTCGTTGCTCCTTCAGGTCATTCATTCTGAAATCCGCCAAACGAAAAAATCGCACTTCACTTAAAACCGCGTAGCCAATACACAAATGAAGATATCTGCAATCGGGAAATGGCGTCGTAATCAGCTGATCTGTGCAAACCTAGCGACACCAAGCGGATTCCCCTGGAACCAACTGGAGCTGCGCAATTCAAACAGTCCGCGTATTTTTTGAACAGCTCTCGTAACTTTAAACAACTAAATAAAAACGTAAGTGAAAGCTTGAGAAAAACAACGTAATTACAGGAAAACATTTATACTCTTTAATTGTCATGATATTTGTATTATTGTCCGTAAAAAAATTCTATATTTTCACAACACATTTTTACGTACATTTCGCGTGTTTCAAACGCGGCACCATATTTTATTTCATATCTATTATTTGTTGACAAAACGTTTTCGCATTTTCATGAAGTTCCGGACACCAACATGAACAAAGGCTGCTTGACTTATATACACTCACCGTTTAACATGAACAAAGGCTGCTTGACATATATACATACTCACCGTTTAACTAACAAACTTTCTATTGATGATTTCAACCAGAAAGTTATATAAAGCCCAGCATGACGCCATCACAAATATTTCCACGCGCTGCTGAGCTGTTATTTCTTGAGCTAAATTACTTTTTTCATAGAGAGTTTCGTTTTTTACTTTTTCAAAATATAAAAATTTTAATATAATTAAGCCTTAAGATTATAGTCTATTCTGAAGTCACGACATAAATCCATTTTCCAGAAATAGTGCCATGAATAATGGAGTACGATCCAGAAATAGTAACATAAAAAAAATTCTTTTAAAGTCTGATAATAACGTCTCACGTTATACTAATGAAAGGTCCCTCTTCTATACTTCAAATATAATTCATTGCAAGTTGAAACATGTCAGGATTCGCGGAGCTGTTGGCGTTAAGTAAAATCTGTTTCTATAACATTAGAGTGTAATGACGTTTTGACCCGAGATCACAAACCATCGGACGAAGAACCAAAGAAAGTAATGTAGTGTTTTACAAATTTCGTAATCGTTCACTAAGATCTGTCGACTTCATTTAAATGACCAAGTCTGGTCATCTTGCCATCAATTCTTAGCATAGTGACAACATGCCAGAAATGGAGGAGAAACGACAATAAAAGGTTCCCGTGTAAGGACACTTATTATTCTTATCTCTCCATTACCATTTCTCTCGGTACTCGTCTAGAGTTTCAGTTACGAGAGATCACAGAACCAGGCGGAACCCTTATGAACTAGGGCCTCTTTAAACATAGCTTTTTTTTTTTTTTTAATTTCGCACAAAGCTACTCGAGGGCTATCTGTGCTAGCCGTCCCTAATTTAGCAGTGTAAGACTAGAGGGAAGGCAGCTAGCCATCACCACCCACCGCCAACTCTTGGGCTACTCTTTTACCAACGAATAGTGGGATTAACCGTCACATTATAACGCCCCCACGGCTGTGAGGGCGAGCATGTTTGGCGCGACGCGAACCCGCGACCCTCGGATTACGAGTCGCACGCCTTACGCGCTAGGCCATGCCAGGCTCCTATACATGTCCCACCGAGATTAAACATAGCAGCCAAGCCAGTCCCCACGAGGTCTCTCAACGATTGACACATAACTCAAATGAATGCTGTGTATTTGGTTAGAGTTTGTTTTATAAATAAAAGCTATAAGTGTCGTCTAATGTTTGTTATCCGAAGGTAAAAACTAACAACCCCCCCATCTGTCGAGTCAATTATTGTTTGCTAGCATATGAAATGAGCACTGAAATAAAAATTAGAAAGAAGCGACCTGGGTTACATAAAGTATCACCAAGAAACACAATAAAACCAATTAAGTGGAAGTGAGTAGACATCTAGCGCCCTAACTGCCAGTCAGTTTCTCAAAAACACAGGATTAGCTTCACTTTGTGATAATAATGCAATTCATGACGTCATGTGTTTGACAACCTGAGATTTCATCCCCTGTCTTTTCCCATATATCGTTACGAATACCAACCGTAAGGTCACATACTTAGCATTCGGGTATTTGACTTTTGGTGTATTCTAGACGTTCTAGGGAGCAAGTCTATCAAGGATGTCATTTAAGGGGAGAACTTTACCACAAAAGATGATATATCATTATGAAATGGCAAATAACACATCTATATATAACCCAGGGAATAGTATCGGAGGACAGGAGATTTGTTGTTGACCACGATGAAAATGGACAGGAAACGGACGATTTATTATCGACCACGATCAAAGTGGACAGGAAACGGACGATTTGTTGTCGACCACGATGCAAAGTAAGCAGGAAACGGACGATTTGTTGTCGATCACAATACAAAGTGAGCAGGAAACGGGAGATTTATTGACAACCACGATCAAAGCTTACAGGAAACGGACGATTTATTGTCAACCGCCATAAAATGTGGACAGGAAATTGATGATTTGTTGTCGACCACAATCAAAGTGGACAGGAAACGTAAGATTTGTTTTCGACCACGATCAAAGTGGACAGGAAAGGGGAGATTTGTTGTCGACCACGAATAAAGTGGACAGGAAACGGGAGATTTATTGTCAAGCACAATAAAAAGTGGACAAGAAATTGACGATTTGTTGTCGACCACGATCAAAGTGAGCAGAAAACGGAATATTTATTGTCGACCACGATTAAAGTGGACAGGAAACGGACGATTTATTGTCAACCCCGATCAAAGTGGACAGGAAACGGGAGATTTATTGTCGACCACCATAAAATGTGGACAGGAAATTGATGATTTGTTGTCGACCACGATCAAAGTGGACAGGAAACGGACGATTTATTGTTGACCACGATACAAAGTGGGCAGGAGACGGAAGATTTATTATCGCCCACGATTAAAGTTGACAGGAAACGTACCACGATTTAGTGAGCACAATAAACGTGGGTAAGAAATAGACGATTTATTACTGATCGTTATAAAAGTGGACAAACACGGATAATTTGTTACCGACCGAGATACTACATGAGTCACCAACATGTTGCAAAGAAAAACTAATTTGTTTTTGTACGTTGCGAGAATTGTAAATTTCAACACATGCACCATGAATAGAGGGAGACATCAGGTGTTGTCAGTAGAACGTATTGATACGAAGTTAAATTCCTGTCCTAGATAGAAGGTATCAATATCAATTATATGAGGTGTATCGTTTGTTCCAGAGAATCGAGGACATATAGCTACAGCAGAACAAAGTTTCAGACCGCACGTACCAACGTTTTAACGAAAAAGAAAGAAAGAAACCTGCTCATGTTGCACCCTCCTCCAACATACCCCCAAATTTTTCTAACTACTCAATCATAGACTTCTATGTGTTCAATTACCTTAAACGTGATCTTGGAAATCGAGGCGCACGTAAAGTAAAGTGTGAGCTCTGTGGAAACTTTGTAAATGCGTGGGCTCTGTAGAAAGTCTGTGGAAACTTTGTAAATGTATGATCTCTGTGGAAATTTTCTGAAAACTTTGTAAATATGTGGCCTCTGTAGAAAGTTAGTAAAGAAAATATTGTAAACGTTTGTTAAAAAGCAAAATACTTCATCATCATGACCACCAGACAAAATAAAACTACCGTCAATCTACAACTATGTGTACGTCAAGTGAATATTCTGGTTACCTTCTGTATACAACTACGTGTACGTCAAGTGAATATCCTGGTTACCTTCAATATACAACTAGGTGTACGTCACGTGAATATTCTGGTTACCTTCAATATACAACTAGGAGTACGTCACGTGAATATTCTGGTTACCTTCAATATACAACTAGGTGTACGTCACGTGAATATCCTGGTTACCTTCAATATACAACTAGGTGTACGTCACGTGAATATTCTGGTTACCTTCAATATACAACTAGGTGTACGTCACGTGAATATTCTGGTTACCTTCAATCTACAACTATGTATGCGCCAAGTGAATATAAAGTTTCCATAAAAGAGACTTCAATTAACACGAAAGTTACTTTTTCGCACATCGAGAATAAATAACGTTACATTATATTGGATGATGCATTTATTAAGCACGGATTTCTAAAGAAGAAGTTACGTTCTACTTCATTAAGACTGGATCTACTGTATGAATTTGAAATCTCGTGGCCTCACTCTGTATTCGTGGGCTTATATTTATATCTTATATTTATGGTAATACTACTACAGTTATTTGGAAGTACTGAGAAGTAGAAAAGCAACCAAACAATAGAACCTTGCCGCCTACCAGTCACTTTAAAAACCTAGTTCTTCCTCTTACAAAACACCAACAGATTAAAGTCCGGGAAAGTATTTTATGGTATCGCACAGATTCGAACCTGGATTGTCACCTGTAAAATATTCTGTTTTACCAAAATCGTTTGTGTCCATGATTATAGGTTTGTTTTGGAATTTCGCGCAAAGCTACACGAGAGTTATCTGCACTAGCCGTTCCTAATTTAACAGTGGAAGACTAGAGGAAAGGCAAGTAGTCTTCACCACCCACTGCCAACTCTTTTGAGATACTCTTTTACCAATGTATGGTGATATTAACCGTCACATTATAACGCCACCACGGCTAAAAGGGCGAGCATGTTTGGTGTGGCGGGGATTCGAACCCGCAACTCTAAGATTACGAGTTAAGTGCGCTAACCACCTGGCCATGCCGTACCCCAGGATTGTTGATAAAAACAAAATATCTAAAAAAAACATGCTTAGTGATGAGTAGCAAATCGAATGGAAGATAGAGTTTGAAATTTAGGTGACCAGACACATGAAGACAAGTCACATGTAATACATAATTAATAATGATAAAACCCTATAAGAACGTGTAATAAATACGTATAATTAAAATGTGCCCATAAGATACATAGTTAATAGGTGTTAAAACAACACAAGTATCTCTACACATTGTTAATAGGTGTTAAAAACCATACAAATACCTCTAAAACATTGTTAACATACGATATAGCCACAGATACCTCTAACATATTGTTGATACACGTTGTAATCACAAAGACAGATATAATACACCGTTAACAAAACCCACACTAATGAACAATACGAGAGCTATCTACAACAACGTTTCTTTCTCTGTATGTAAACGAATTAGAGAAGGGCTTGCTGTGACAACGTTTTATGTTGCTGCTGTAGGACCAGAACAAACATGTTTATGATACCTGTGTTTGACATGAAAAGTTGGTCCTGTCTCCACTTATAAAACGTCTGTTCTTATTAGATCTTCAACGTCTAACTCAATCTGTAATTTTCGTGGTGTGTAGGTATGAGCCTATTTTTAAGCTCATCTTTAAAGCTGTATTTTATCAGTAAATGTGTGTTGTCTACAATGATCCAACAGACAATGGTTTACCAGAAACGAAGCCATTAGTCTCTGGTCTTATTCAATCTTAAGAAAAACGGACAAAGGCGACAAACATGAAAGAATTATAAATAGTAGTAAAAAACAACTATTGAAACATGATAAATTTATAAGTGATAGATTTCCAACCACTGATAAGGATTTACTACCTAGTCTCAAAGTCTTTGGAACTAGAAATATTCTGTAAATAATTAATACGGAAAAGTTATGTTTATTTATGTCATATGAATGAAATGATCACGTCTATCTATTAAAGTGTTAAAATTAGGCCTAAAGGAAACGTGTAAACTTTTATAATGGTACTTTATTAAGATACACTTGTACTTTTATAATGGTACTTTATCAAGATACATGTGTACTTTATAATGACACTTTATCAAGATAAAGTAAACATGTATCTTAGTAAAGTACTATTATAAAGTACACATGTATCTTGATAAAGTACCATTATAAAAGTACACATTTATCTTAAGAAAGTACCATCATAAAGTACATATGTGTATTCATAAAGTACCTTTATAAAGTACACGTGTATCTTAATAAAGTACCATTACAAAGTACATATGTGTATTCATAAAGTACCTTTATAAAGTACACGTGTATCTTAATAAAGTACCATTATAAAGTACATATGTGTATTCATAAAGTATCTTTATAAAGTACACGTGTATCTTAATAAAGTACCATTACAAAAGTACACATGTATCTTGTTAGAGTGCCATTATAAAAGTACACATACATCTTCATAAAATCCTATTATAAAAGCACACATGTACCTTGATAAAGTATCATTACAAAAGTACACATGTATCTTAATAAAGTACCGTTATAAAGTACACGTGTATTTTAATAAAGTACATATCAAGGTACTTATGTACTTTATAATGGTACTTTATCAAGATACATGTGTACTTTTATAACGTGACTTTACCAAAACCAAAGTTAAGAGTGAATTCGTACACGTAGAAAAATGAGGTTGAAGCAAGGGGGGATGTCAGACCAAAAACTGAAAGGGATACACTTTAAATAGAGAGGGATATGGGAAGTGTTCTACTTTAAAAGTAAGCTTTATTCGTTTAGTGCAGGGGCTGTATGGTAGGGCTAAAGTAAGTTTTGGGAAGCTTCAGTCCTTGTAGTTCGTTTCTGATTTCGGCACCTCTTTAAACGCTCTCACCAACGTGTTATTTGGCTAACAAACTGATAATTTAATTGTTAAGATAAGATCTCAGGTCCACAAAACTATCACTGTAGTCCAGTATCTCTTTTAAGTGTGATTATTTGAATTTTTTTTTCTTCGATTAGCTCGTCGTGTACCCCTTTTTTATCGTCACTATGACAACTAGTGGTAATAACTGAAGGTTAAGCAAAGAATGCGCGAATGAGTCGTAGACTTCATGGTGTGCGCAGCCGTTAGTGAAAACAACAACCAAAGACTCGAAAGACGGTATCACACAAGACACGGCGAAAGGCGTGAATCAAAGCATCAGATTTGTCCAGGTAAGTTTTTTCAATTACTGAACTTAATAACAATGAATATCTGCTGGGCAAATCGGATAGAAAGTACTGTTGCCACTTTGCCTTTATTTGCCAACAAATTTTCGTTTAAATTTCTATTAATAATACGAGATTTGTCCGTCTTCCCTTTAGCTGTTGATAGGTGATAGTAGAAGGTTAAGAAACCTAGTTTTAAAGTTTAAATTAATCGAGATGGCGGTAGTGAGGATGATACCGACAACAAGCAGACTGGTGGTAGTTTTCGAGTTAAGAAAAACTTGGTTTATTAATTTCAAATTAGTTTGCTTTGCTCTAAAGAGTGTGTGTGTATCTTCTTGTAGCAAAGTCACATTGGACTATCTGCCGAGGCCACTGAGGGGAATCGAACCTCTGATTTTAACGTTGTAAATCCGTAGACTTACCGCTGTATCGAAGGGGGACTGCTTTAAACAACACTTTATTCAATCCAGATCTTTGTTGGATGAAACAACTCATTTAGTTCTCTTTGTTAAACGCAATATCTTATTCAAATCTTTTTGTTGAAGAGAACATTCCCTTTATGTTTCTTTGTTGGACAGAGCATTTCATTTAATTTTGTTATTGTTGTGTAGAACACTTCATTTAGCTTTCTTTGCTGGACATAACACTTCTTTTAGGCCTCTGTTAAATAGAACACTTTGTTTATGTTTTTATTACGTGAAACGGTTCATTTAGGTGTTTTCGTTTGATAAAAAACTTCATTTAAGTCTCTGTTTGTTAAATAAAATACTTCATTTAAGTGTCTTTTGGAGAACATTTTGCTTAGATATCTCTATTGGATAGAACATTTCATGGGTGTTTGTGTGTGTGTTTTCTTACATCAAAACTATATCGGGCTATCTACTGAGTCCACCGAAGGAAATCGAACCGCTGAATTTAACGTTGAAAATTCATAGATTTACTGCTGTACCAGCGGGTGAAGAAACATTTCATTTAGTTTTATTTGCTGAACAGAACACTTCATTTAAGTCTTTGTTAAATGGATTGTTTGTTTCTTTGTAATTAGAACAAAGCTACACAATTGCTCATTACGGATGTCGAAACCCAGATTCTAGTGTTGTAAGTCCGCAGACATACCGCTTTTTCACTGGGGGTTTGTTAAATAGAACAAATAGTTTCGATCTCTATTAAATAGAACATTCTGTTTAGACAACTTTACTGGGGGTTTGTTAAATAGAACAAATAGTTTAGATCTCTATTAAATAGAACATTCTGTTTAGACAACTTTACTGGGGGTTTGTTGAATAGAACAAATAGTTTAGATCTCTATTAAATAGAACATTCTGTTTAGACAACTTTACTGGGGGTTTGTTAAATAGAACAAATAGTTTAGATCTCTATTAAATAGAACATTCTGTTTAGACAACTTTACTGGATGAAAAGTTTCTTTTAGTTTTCTTTGTTAGATAGAATTCTAATTAGTTAGGTTTTCTAACTAATCACGTTATGAAACTGATGTGAGGAATTTTTAATATCAGAGAGATTCAGCCAAACAAAGCTTGTGAGTGTGGAAAACGAACTGTTAAGATGAAAATGAGAGACTGAAATGTTTAATAAACAGAATATTTTCAACGAGCCCGAACTTAATTTGATGTACTTAGATTTTGATAAGAAGTCACAGAGAAAATTAGATAAAATAAGCATCAGTAGGAGGTAGGAAAAGACTAACTCGATTGTAGTGTGACTGGATAAGTGTGTGTTTTCTTATAGCAAAGCCACATCGGGCTGTCTGCTGAGCCCACCGAGGGGACTGGATAAGAGAAGCCACAAGATCGTTATGGATAGAAACCAGTTAAGCTGGACTATTGTTACTATTTGAGTACTTGAACAATTAGTGTTTGTGTTTCTACTTTTTGTTATTTAGATGCATTTGATATGGATATTGATTTCTGATTGTTCGACAAAGTTTTCATTCTTATCATCTCAGACCGAGATGGTCGAAGAACAAGTCACAGATTGAGATGGTCAAAGAATACTTCGATATCAGTATACATTTTCTTAGTTATGTTAACGATACTGATAAAGGTGTAATTAATAAATAAACAACGTTTACTGATTATAATGTAACTACAATAAACTACTGAATATTTCTAGCTGTAATGAAAGTAATATGTGTAAGATAAATTGAATAAATGCTTGGCAATTTATTTTAATAAGTGAACGATGATGCAAATGTATCACCATACTCGAGCCATCTAGTAGAAATTTAGAAATATGTTGATCACAATTTGATAGAGGTAATTATCTCTTTAGACAGATAACTAGTTAGACCTCATTTGTAATACTGTGTACAGTTTTAACGTCCATAAATATTAAAATATATCATCTTATTGGAGGTAGTTACTAAGATAATTCCATAGAAAAAACTGTTATCTTAGCAGATTCTCTTGATAAAAAAAAATTACCAAGAGGACGACTATTGAAGGATTGTTTGGATGAAGGAATCTGATATCTTTGTGCTGTATTCTAAATGAGGCATTATGACGCAAGTTTAAAATGTGAGAAAGGTAGGGTATGTTTCTATTAGGACACTTTTGTTTCAACAACAAGATGTATACATTATGAATTTCTTTCGACACAAACGGAGGATACCATTTACAGAACAATAGGTGATTGTTTAAAGGGTTGGTTTAATTTTTACTTTTTTCTCAAGGTTTAACTGCAAAGGTAGCCTTCAAGAGCTAACTGGTTCTTTGCTGTACATATGCTATAACAACTTATTCAGCTCGTGAGACTCGTTTCTAAGAGCAGGAGTAATCTGTTTACATGACATTAAATGACACTGGCTTTGTGACTTCACTTGTCTGGTAGTTTTTGTTTCATTTAAGCATCCTAAACTGACAAAAAAGAAGTAAATAACCTATTAGTTTTTTTTAACCCCCATTACATTGCCGCGGTTTAATCTGTAAAATCTTCGTGTTATCTTCGAGGAATTTTAAGCAGCAAAACAGTTTTGGGAATGTCACCTAGAAACAGAAGAGATTCCTCATTTAAGGACAGAAGAAATTCTTTATTTAAGAACAGTGATCCCTTACTTAAGAACAGAAGAAATTTTTACTTAAGAACAGAAGAGACTCTTTACATCAGGACAGAAGAAATTCTTTATTTGAGAACAAAAGAGATTCTTTACATAAAGAGAGAAGAAATTCTTCATTTAAGAACAGAAGAGATTCTTTACTTAAGAACAGAATACATTTTTTATAAGGACAAGATAGGTTCTTTATTTAAGAATAGAAGAGACTTTTTATTTAAGAACAGAAGAGGATTTTATTTAATTACGTAAGATATTCTTTACTTAAGGATAGAGGGATTCTTTACTTAAGAATAGAAGAGATTTTTTTTTGCATAAGGACAGAATAGCAGAAGATATTTTTTACTTAAAAACAGAAGAGATTCATTATTTAAGAACATAGTATATTCTTTATTTAAGGACAGAAGAGATTCATTACTTAAAAATAGAAGAGATTCTTTGTTAAATATAGAATCTCTTTTGTCCTTGTGCAAAAAATCTCTTCTGCTATTAAGTACAGAACAGATTCTTTATGTAAGGATAAAATAGATTCTTTACTTAATGACGGAAGGGATTCTATATATAAAGACAGAAGATATTTTTTACTTAAGGACACATAAAAATTGCGCTAGATTATTTGCTTATGGTCAGTTCACACTTCATTGTTAGAAAGGTGCTACATAAAGGAAATTAAGGGTTACAAATAAGATATGTTTTTGCTGAATCTTTTAAATTCTAATGTAATGTTATTTTATTCCTAGTATTAGAAGTACAGTTAGCTGTTAATCAGAGAGGATTTTTCTCTACATTATGTACTCGAATCTCAAACGATTAATAAGATCTTTATATCAGAAAACGATCTCGGTTCACAGAAGTGACGTGGTGTTAAAGATACACCTGGTGGCGAAAGTTCTATGTAATTTGTTAATTATCTAAAGTTTTCCAGAAACGACTTATCAAATAAAGTTTGTTGAAGTTAAACCTATCGGTGGCAGTTGTGTGAACTTGGCTGACTAAAGTTGACCAACAACTGACTATCAAAATGTGTTGTTGAAAGTTGTACGAAATTGGTTGACTAAAGTCGTCTAGTAACTGAGTATTAAAATAGTTAAATATTCATTTTCTAATGAACGTTTCAAGATACGTGCTATTACATATTTATTTCTTTGTTTGTTTGGCACCTGAAATGAAAATATTCGAAATGGACTATGTAATGTGTTCAGTCAGGTATCAAACCTTGATTTTTTACCACTGAACTACATTACGCGTATACTTTATAACATTTATTTTAGTTCTAATTGTATTGTAATTTGGTTTTTAAAAAAAAATATACTTATGTATTTATTTATTTGGCATTTACAGCAAGGCCACTAAATTTAGCTGTCGCAATTCCTTAGTTTGAACTACTAATCATAGTGAAGGCAATCCCTTTACAAAGGTCTAACACTCATAATGGAAGCTAAAGGACTAATCGTCACTCTTATGATGCATTCTCAGCTTAAAATGCAGGAAAGGTTTGTGCTGTTACCAAATTTTAACCTAATTGGCTAGTTTCGAAATCCAGAGTTCTGGTATGTCCATTTCTTTCACGACATAATAAGCTAATATCAACAATAACTTCGTTGTTAAACGATACTGGTCAATGAAATAAATCTTTTTGGTATTTTCATAGCTACCGAAATCTGATAGTTCATTTAAAACGGTCACAATAAACCATAAGTTGGCACAGACACAGTAATCAATTCCAGAGGATGAACCAAACATATGATGGCAGATGTCACCGAACGATGATTGATTGACACACACATTAATGCAGGTTAAACCATAAGTTAGGGAGGATCATATCAGGAAAAATGGTGGAAACATAAAGTAAACACACCCACGTTAACGGAGGAAATCACCGATTTTGTTATCAACGGGAAATTACCCAACCGCACTTTTATATTTTTTTATTATTTCATTATCATAAATTCTTCAATTAATGTGATTTCTACGTTATTTGTGACGCAAACGTTATACTATATCCGCCTTGTTAGAGTAATGTAAGAGAAGCAAAAGCTTAAATAAATTCATATATAGTAGACGAAAACGAAACCAGATTGCCATAGTTCGTTATTAGTTTTTATAATACTAATTACTAACTAGTTTTCACTCTGAGCTTCAGCTACTGATCTACTACCATCTTCAAAAAAGTCCCGAGAAAGACTTTTCTTCTGTGTTGTTAGTTTCTTGGGGGATCTTGATGAGAATGATGTTTTACCAAACCCACTTGGGGTTTAGAACTTGAATCGAGATAGTATTTGAAAATTTTCAACATAGATAACAAACAATTTTAAATATTTCCCAACTGAGTGAGTGTGTAATCGACTAGGTAAGTGTGTCAGAACTATTTTACCTTTATTTTCCTCATCTGTGGTTTGTGTCTTGTTAACTTATTGCTTTTCAAACCTATCGTGTGTCCTTCCCTAGGGTCTTTGTGTGATATCATGTGTACTAGACGTGATTGTGACGAGTAGTTGCTTCTAAGTATCCTCATGACATTATGTTATTTACATATTGTCTGTATATTTAAATAATATTTTCACTTTATGTTTAGATACTGTGTGTATGTTTAAATAATATTTTCACTTTATGTTTAGATACTGTGTGTATGTTTAAATAATATTTTCACTTTATCTTTAGAAACTATCTGTATGTTTAAATATTTTGTTCGCTTAATGTTTAGATATTGTCTGTATTTTTAGATACTATCTGTATGTTTAAATATCTTCATTTTATGTTTAGATACTGTCATGATTTTATGACAGAAACATTTAGATACAACTACAGAAGACAGAACGACAGATATATATAAACACAGAAGGTGAACCACATAGATACAGCCACAAAAGACAGAAAAACATATATCAGGTCATCCCTTAAGTAATGTCTGATTTTAGGTTCAGAAAAATAGAAAGAATTTTAAACGCTTTTAGTGTTACTTAATAAACAATACATGTTCCTTTATTATTAATTACTTCCTGCCAAAGATTTACAAGCTTCTGAATGCCACTTCTATAAAATTCTTAGGGTTTGGAGGAAAAGAATGCAGAGATGGTAGTTTTGACATTTTTATGTGTTCCAAGTTCTTTTCCATCAAGATAGTTCTGAAAACTTCTGAATAGATGATAATCAGATGGGGCAAGGTCTGGAGAATAAGGAGGATGTGGAAGTTTTTCCTATCCTAGCTCTTCAATCTTTTCAGATGTCATCTTTGCTGTATGAAACCATGCATTATTCTGGTGTAACGCAACACCTTTACGATTGATCAAAGCAGGCCTCTTTTCTTTCAGTGCAACATTCAAACGCTCTAACTGTTGAGAATAGAAGTCTGATATAACAGTTACATTGAGTGGCAGCAACTCAAAGTGGATCACATCAACAATATCCCACCAAACGTTTAACAAGACTTTCCTAAGGTGGAGATCCATTTTTGGCTGCGCTTTAGCCCGTTTACCAGCACTGCGTCATTGTCTGTGGCTCTTAACATTTTTATAAATATCCATTTTTCGTCTCCACTCACTAACCTGTCCAAAAAAGGTGACTTACGGTCACGAGAATGCAGAGAAATGCAAATGTCCAACCTCACTCTGAGATTGGCTTCTGTTAAATCATGGGGAACCCATTTTCCAAGCTGTTACAGATGAAGGGAAACTGCTTAATGGGTTGAATTAAGCTTCTGTGTCAATTCTTCAACTGTTACAGCACAATTTCCATCAAGTGCAACAAGTCATCATTACACTTAACAGGACAACCTGAATGTAGCGTATCACTTTAGCTACTGTTACTTGATCTGAACTTCTGAAACCGCCTTCGACATTTTCTTTCATTGAGAGGCTCCGCATTATAAACACCTTGAATGTTTCGTGTAGTTTCTGCTGCACTATTGACAAAATAAGTCAAATCGGTATCCCAAGCTACATCACACTATAACTGCAGTTAATATACACACCCAAATCACCTACAGACTCAGTGGAGGATAAAAAAAAAGTTTTCAACATCCCCTGTGAATTTGGATTCCACTACATTGAATAAATAACAATAACGAAATAAAAACGTCATCAAAAGACAGAAGTAAGAAATATAATATATGTACGAGACTCTATAATAACGACTTATCTGTAATCGTTCTTTACGTTGTAAAGACCATACAACGATTTGAAATGATATTAAAATAACAGAACAAAAATCATACATGAGGAAAATAATTTAAAATGAAGTCTAAACTAACATATAATAGGAGTAATCTAAACAAAGGTACTGCATCTGATCACACTCAACTAACATATAATTCGAGTAATCCAAAGAAAGGTACTGTATCTGATCACGAAGTTACATAACAATAACACAACACCAGTGTGTAAGATTTTGTATGTTACGTAACAATAAAACAATACCAGTGTGTAAAATTTTGAATGTTACATAACAATGACATTGTGCGAGTGTATAGATTTCGTATCTAATCAGAATATGATGCGACGATGGCACAGCACCAATGTTTAATATTTCGTACGTTATCAGTATGACACCATCAGTTTTTATGATTTCATATTAATTCAGGGTGATATGACATCAGTAACAACATCACTATAACACACCAGATAAACACGAACAATATGTTAACAAATTTATGTTACCATTGTGTGAATCGTTAGTTTTGTAGAAACACTGACTTAAAAACCTGTTTCAATACTTTGGTGTTAATTGGAAATTTCTAGTGTTTGGTAACATAAGAAACAGTGCGCATGTCTTGACTTGGACAACTCTGATATGGTCACCTCTCTGATGACCCAAATGATCGTAAAACGTAACAAGATTCTTTTCGTTGTTTCATGTTGTAATGACTGTGCATTTATTACGTTATGTACTATTATCGGAAAATGTCATCCAGGATTTATTCTCTACAGATATAACTAAGTTTTCTTTTTTGTTTGGAAGTTTCGTATACTTTCAGTAGATGAAAGTATCTTTAAAATGAGATACGTAATATATCAAATACTTGTTCAATATAGTATAGTTATCTGTATTTCAACATGTACAATCACTCAGAGAAAAAACAAGAACCAGACATGAATTATAAAGAATAAAAAGGAAACAAAATAAATAATTAGTAGTTATCTCGGTCTAATGAAATTAAAAAAATATGAAAATTTAATGTTCAAAATATAGAAATGAAGAAAAATTTGAATATTTATCTAAACAAATACAAACATTTATGATTACTTTCCTCAAGTACATGAAATTCACTAAGTTTATAAGTGTTGTTAAAAGAAGTAAATTGATTTCGTAAGAATCAAAGAAAAATTCTACAACAAAGTTCTCCTAATTTATATATTTTGTCTTTTTTAATTTATGAGATTTTCTACAAAACATCTTTCAAGCACGTTATTGTCTTATATGAGATAATATGCATTTCCATTAAGAGCTACTACAATAATATTAATTTTTTCTAAGGATTACTGTAGCAATACCATTTTTACTAATGAATATTGTTGTATATAAAATTATACAATGAAATTATCACATATAATTTTTAACAATTGGTTTTTATTAAGAACTATTACAACAATGTTGGATTTTACCAATGAATATTGTTATATATATAATATTAAACAATGAAAATATCATATATCATTTTAACAATGGGTTACCATTAAGAACTATTACAACAATGTTGGTTCTAACCAAAGAATACTGTTATACGTAAAATTATACAATAAAAGTATCACATCTAATTTTAACAATATGTTTCCATGAAGAATTATTACAATAATGTTTGCTATTACTGAGGATTATTGGAACAGTATGATTTTTACTAATGAATGTTGTTATATATAAAATTATACAATGAAAATATCACATAAGATTCAACAATTGGTTTTCATTGATATCTCTAACAACAATGTTGGTTTTCACAAAGGAATATTGTATACATAAAATTATACAATGAACATATCACATATGATTTTAACAATGGGTTTCCATTAAGAACTATTAAAATAATGTTGGTTTTTACCAAGGAATATTATTATATATAAAATTATACAATAAAATATCACATATGTTTTTTTAATAATGGGTTTCTATTATGAACTATCACAATAATGTTGTTTCTGCCGAGGAATATTGTTACATAACAAATTATAAACGAAAATATCACATGATTTTAACAGTGGGTTTCCATTAACAGCTATTACAATAATGTCGGATTTTACCAAGAAATATTGTTATATATAAAATTATACAATGAAAATATCACATATGATTTTAACAATGGGTTTCCATTAAGAATTATTACAATAATGTTTGCTATTACTGAGTATTATTGGAACAGCATGATTTTTACTAATGAATATTGTTATATATAAAATTATACAATGAAAATATCACATGTAATTTTAACAATGGGTTTTCATTAAGAATTATTACAATAATGTTAGTTTTTACTAAGGATTACTGTAAAAATACGAATTTTACTAATAATATTGTTATATATAAAATTATACAATGAAAATATCATACGTGATGCAACAGTTGGTTTCCATTGATAGCTTTTGCAATAATGTTGGTTTTTACAAAGGAATATTGTGTTTTATAAACTGTACAATGAAAACATCGCATATCATTTTAACAAGTGGGTTTCATTAAGAATTATTATAATAATGTTTGGTTTTCTTAGGATCATTGTAGAAGTATGATTTTTGTTAATGACTATTGTTATATATAAAATTATACAATGAAAATATCACATATGATTCAACAATTTGTTTCCATTGATAACTTTTACAAGAATGTTGGCTTTCATCAAGGAATATATTTATATATAAATTATACAATGAAAATATCAAATATGATTTTAACAATGGATTTCCATTAAGAATTATTACAATAATGTTGGTTTCACTAAGGATTATTGTAACAGCATGATTTTTACTAAAACACAAATCTTTAAATAAATTCTAGTAATATCGATTACAGAAAGTAATTCTTTCTAATAGGCCAGTAATTTCTATTTATTCATTGTTTATTTCTACCAAAATCACAATCTTTAACGTAATTTTTGTTCCCTAATATCTGTAACATTTATAAAGTTTAACTGTAATTGATTTTTCAACATTAAAGGCAACTGTAACTAGATTTGCTATTCCTTTGGCAAAGAAAACATTACTAGAAGTGTTATCGGAATTATCAAACAGTATAGTTTGTTTTATTCTCACTTGTCATAAGACATTAATATTGGTACTAATATATTTCTAAACATTGCATTCTTTATCTAATCTCTTAAAAGTTTTTAAGAATCAGAAGTGCGTATGTTAACAGTATTCCAGCTACACTATATTTGTCATACCCATTACTGACCAACCCCGACTGCAGAGATTTGAGTTGAACGAAATGCGTCGTCAGCAGTGGATATGACAATATAATGTGGTTAGGATTATAAGTTCTTCTGATTTTTGAAAATATCTATTGGCCTAAATAAAGAAGGGATAATTTAGAAATGAAATAGCCCTAATAGTAATATCTTTTGACAAGCGTAATTGTAGTAATTTCTCGCCATTTTTTAAAAGGTGTACACACCATAAAAATATCATTTATTGTTGCCTTAGACATGTGTAAAAACATTCTCTCTTTTAAGCTGTCAGGGTTTTTGATAAAATAAAGTATATGTGAAGGGCAAAACAAAGTAAATATAACCTGTAATATTATAACGAAATCAGTAACCCAACGATACGTTTGTTTGAACTATGAAGTTGAGGATGATTATTCCAAGCACCAACATGGCATAGTCGCTCTGTCCCTAGTGTATGTGACGCTTTTCGAACGTCCAGAACGTACCAAAATTTATAAAACTTTATAATACACTCTAGTACTTGGTAACCAACATACGCCATCTTATAAATATAAATAAGCAAACAAATGTAAGAGTAAAAAATCGTCTACTAAAAACAACAGAGCTTGAAGTGGACACATCATTTGATCAGCTAATTACCACATACTATACTAATGTGTCTCGACTTTACATGAAGAATAAAATCCTTACATTACTGGCTTCCTCACTGGCAAAATAAATAGAACCGGAACTTTCACTAGTAAAATCTTACTGTATTGAAAAATAGCTATAGAAATAGTGTTTAAAAGTTAACTAAAGGAAGGGTACAATAATGAAACCTAAGATTATATTCAAACACCAAGTTTACTACAGAGAAAGTAATCTAAGGATTTTACTCTCTATGTAAAGTTCATGTGGTCATTAGCCAGATAAGTGACAAGTGCATTTCAATCCCTGTCTTGTCTGGTTCCTTTTTTCAAGTTTTGTACTCAGCTTTACATTACTTTCTCTTATACTTGGATCGATAACAGTTCAAGTGATGCATCACCAGTTCTTTTTAATGTACTTATCAACTTAACTCGATTTAATAAGATTTTATTGCTGTTTCTAGTTGTTTATTGAAATCATTGTACGTCAGCATTAGGATTTTTAAATTGCAGCACATATACTAACCTTCCTAAATTACACTATGTAACAAAATTTCTACTTTTTCTTGTTCCTAGGCAGAAAGTCTTATTTCCCAATTGCTTATGCCCAAGGTAAATGGAAAAGACCTATTTTTCTCTTCAAACTTTGCTTTTGTGACCTGGGTAATGAAATTTTCAAATTTACCCATTTCCCAGAACATTCCAGGTAGATTCAGTGCTGAGTAGCTGACAAAGAATTTTCTCGAACTTACAAGAAATTTCAAGAACTTTCTATAATTTTCTAGTACTTTCCATAGTAATATATATACAGGGGCTAACCACTCACCACCTCAGTTTAGTTCTAGTTGCCTAAGTGAACACATACCTATCTGATTTTATCAGAAATGACAGAAATGAAGCTGCAAGGAAAAGAGTGAAAAAGTACTCTGTGACAGCTTCTGCAAAAATGTGTGAAGCCTACAAGACATATTTCGGTATGCTTGTCGGAGATCAAGACAAACCCTGGGCACCTCATTTTAACTGGAAACACTGCAAAAAAACAACTCTAGAGGGTAAGACGGACAATTTTTGCTTACTTGAAAAGTAATATTTTACATTATACAAATTTTAGATCTCTTAAAATTGAAATACCTTTTTACTTTATTTTAATTTCTAATAGTATAGAAAAAATATCACATACAAAATATTTTGCATGAACCTCTTATATATTAGTTGTGGATGAAATAAGTTTATTCTTCATAATAACAATTTTATTTTGCTCTTTTGCAGGATGGTACAGAGGGGAAGATAGCCATAAAGTTCGCTATTCCAAGAATTAGGCGTGGAACCCACTGACCACTCAAGTAATTCCTACTTCTGCATGATGGATCCTTCCAAACGACGGGCTTGCAAGAATGTATCTGCTATCATGTATCCGGACCTTCCATCATCCATCGTTAAAGTGCCACACTGCCTTGAGCTCTCTGTACCCACTCTGCCAGAATGAAAGCAGCCATCCTCAGAAGAGAGCAGCAAACCAGAAGAGTAGGTAGACGTTGAAGATTTATATTACAATTTTAGAGATGCAACTGGTGAGAGAAACCTATACTACTCCAACCAAAGAGACCTTAATGACTTGATCAGAGATCTTGGTCTAACAAAGTCGAATGCCGAGCTTTTGACATCTAGACTCAAGGAGTGAGATTTATTAGATGAAAGTGTGCAAGTCGCAAGTCAGAGGAAGCTTCACTGACATTTTTCAAGCTTTTTTACTCGTCAAGATGGGCTCTACTTCTGCCACAATGTATCCGGTTTGTGTGAGGCAATTGGAATTGCCTGTAACTCGAACGAGTAGCGCCTCTTCATTGATAGCTCATCCAGAAGCCTCAAAACTGTGCTTCTCCACAAAAGGAATAAGTGTCCGTCTCTTCCCCTGACTCATTTGGTGCACCTCAAAGAGGAATACAACAGCGTAAAGACCTTGCTAGAAGTCTTGAAGTATGAAGGTTATCGGATACTTTAAAATGGTGACATTCCTGATGGATCTCCAAGGAGGCTTTACCAACTTTCTCTGTCATCTTTGCCTTTGGGACAGCAGGGTCACCGCAGCGCACTACAAGAGAAAGCACTGGCCCCAACGGACCAAATTCTCTTTGGGGATGCACAATGTCAAGTGTGAAATACTAGTTGACCTCCAGAAAGTGTTGTTACCACCATTGCACATAAAATTGAGTGTTATGAAACAATTTGTCACAGCTCTTGATAAGGAGTCTGCAACCTTCATGTATCTTCGAGACTTCTTCCTTAAGCTGTCTGAGGCAAAGGTCGAAGCTGGTGTCTTCGTTGGACCACTATAAAGAAGATCCTGGAGTATACAGAATTCCCGAAGAAGCTCAGTAGGTAGGGGAAAAAAAGCTTGAGGTAGCTTTGTAGCAGTGGTTTGAAGCTTCTTAAGCAATCACAATGCCGTAAATTATGTGGAACTGGTTGAGGCTCTGGTGAAGAACTGCTCCAAAATGGGCTGCAG
Source organism: Tachypleus tridentatus (assembly GCF_004210375.1). Lineage (NCBI taxonomy): Eukaryota > Metazoa > Arthropoda > Merostomata > Xiphosura > Limulidae > Tachypleus > Tachypleus tridentatus. The sequence goes on along the minus strand of NC_134827.1, from coordinate 74,058,872 downwards.
GATGTCCCTGAAAGTCCATATCCTTGATACTTATCTTGATAAATTGAAAGAGCGTATAATGAAAACATGGGGGCCGACACGTGAAAGGGATTTACATTACAGTACCAAATCTCAAATATCTACTCACTTCTAAACATTTTTGTATAACTTTTATATAAATACATGTAAATCTTGATTCATATGTTGTTTCATTCAGACCTTATGCAAATGAAAATGTGCAAATTTGACCGTTTTTAAAAAGAAAATAGGTTAAATTCTAAATTTCATTATCCAGGTCACAAAAGCAAAGTTTGAAGGGAATAATGACCATTTTCTGTACTTTTACAACATAAGCAATTAAGAAATAACACATACTATCCAGGAACAAAATTTGTGTCACATATTGTTATTCGAACCCCTTACAAGTAGTTTCTTTTTCATTACACGATAACACCACAGAAAAAGACACAAGGGTAAGTTTGCAAGTGACTTTTTAAAAGTATTTGTGCTTTATTACGCCGCCAGTTGTTTACTGATCAATTTACGAAGTAGCAACGCTAATCGTTGGGCTACAATACTGTTGTAGACACAGTATAGATAGCCCATTGTGTAACTTTATGCTTAACTACAAATAGCCCATTGTGTAACTTTATGCTTAACTGCAAATAAACAAACTTGTTTACGATTTAAAAAATACGTTTTAGTAAAGTTTACACAATGTTCCGTTGAGCTCCGAAATAAATAAAATTAATTCAAAAAACAACAACATTTACCTTAAATGAAACACAAGCTGGTGTTAAAGAGACTCGTATAACCGAGAGAGATATACATAGCTCGAAAACGTCATGAATGTATCCTATATTGTTCTTAAAGTAGGTCCTTTAGTGACGGTAAGTTTCGGCATGTTATATATTAAGCTTAAAAGATACAAGTAAGGCACCAAAACGATGTGGTACTCTCGTGTATTCTATTTATAGGATAATTGTATAGAACTAAAAATATGTGGTACTCTCGTGTATTCTATTTATAGGATAATTGTATAGAACTAAAAATATGAGGTACTCTCGTGTATTCTATTTATAGGATAACCGTATAGAACTAAAACGTTTTTGTAGTTTCGTGTATTATAATTAAATAAACTCACTGCATTTCCAAAAACTATTCTATCCAAAGTATAACCGCATAATGTGGTAATCTTGTATGTTATATTAATAAAAGACTGTATAGGTACAAGTAGTTGTAGTAATATCGTGTATTATATTTATAAAATAATGTACAGTGGCAACTAGTTGTGGTAACATCGTGTTTTATATCTATAAAATAATGTACAGTGACAACTAGTTGTGGTGATATCGTGTTTTATATCTATAAAATAATGTACTGTGACAACTAGTTGTGTTAATATCGTGTTTTATATCTATAAAATAATGTACAGTGACAACTAGTTGTGGTGATATCGTGTATTATATTTATAAAATAATGTACTGTGACAACTAGTTGTGTTAATATCGTGTTTTATATCTATAAAATAATGTACTGTGACAGCTAGTTGTGGTAATATCTTGTTTTATATTTATAAAATAATGTACTGTGACAACTAGTTGTGGTAATATCGTGTTTTATATCTATAAAATAATGTACTGTGACAACTAGTTGTGGTAATATCGTGTTTTATATCTATAAAATAATGTACTGTGACAACTAGTTGTGATAATATCGTGTTTTATATCTATAAAAGACCACAGAACATTAAATAACGTTGTACTGATTCTGAATTAGTTTTCTAGATCGCTTCTATATCTCTACTGCTAGATTTTTTATCAATATTTTTAGTAAAGTAACATTTTAATCAGATAATCGAAGAATAATTAGTTTTTGTTTCTATAAATCCCTTTTTTCGCTTTTCTTTAACTCTACATTGTTATGTGAGATCTAAACCTAAATATATACACTTATATATGTATATAAGATACCTGTGGTTTACTTCACTTTCACGTCTACATGGTTTCCTGAAATAGTGACCGATATCTTTAATGATAGCATGACGAAGCTTTACATTACTATCTCGAGAACTCACATCAGATGCGTGACTAGAAGTTAGGATTAATTCTGGAATGGATAGTTTCGACAAAATATCTAGTAGAACAAATGCACTTTCTGTTTAATTTTTGAAGACACTTTAATTTTAATTTTGTTTATTATCTTGAATAATTATGTTTCAATAAGTCAGTGTTTTTATGAAAGTACTTAAGAGAGTGAGCATTTATAAAAACTAATACCTTGAGGAAAACTTAAATATTCTCTTAATCTCTCAGTATTGCACACGGTTTGCGCTAGATGAATCCTCAGACTTCATCATTAGGGTTATGTGATAACTCCCTGATCCGACAAGAGGGCGATGCTCTATTACTGTTTGAAACCTGGTTTTATCGGTAAATGTTTCAAAAAACAAGTTATTTTTTTTCTTTTCAGGTGAATGCCAGATGTTTTAAAAAGGGACTTTTCCTAATACAACCATTAGCCGTTGATTACAACCAGTGTTAATCAACCAGAAGTGACTTCTGTTTAAACCAGTTTCAACAAGTTCACCAGATGCTTCCTAGAAAGGGACTTCTCGCCCCACAAAATACTTTTCTAGACACTATAGCAACCAGGTTTGATGGAACACGTAAGTAAAACCTTTCTAAAACACATGATGGAAAGGTTCTTGGTATGATAGTTAGTAAGCACAGCTTGTTTAAAACATATGATGAAAAGGTTCTGGTAATTAGTTAGTACACCCTTTCTATAATACGTGATGAGAATGTTCTGGTAATTAGTTAGTACACCCTTTCTAGAATACGTGATGAGAATGTTCTGGTAATTAGTTAGTACACCCTTTCTAGAATACGTGATGAGAATGTTCTGGTAATTAGTAATTACAACTTGGACGGGTTAAAAGTATGTTCAATAACACACCAGACAAAAATTAAACCTTAATTTAGAGTGCAAAATGCTAAAATGATTTCATCAAAACCTATATGTAACACGTGATCTTGTACGATTGTACCGTTTTTATTTACTAATCTTCCAACCTGGAATATGTGTTTGTGTAAAAATACGATGCGGTAAGCCTGAAGTGTCGGTCCAATAGAATTGTATGTCATTTTTGTGTCCGTTCATTCTTGTATTTAATGAATGTCTTGCTTCACTCTAATTGATTTCATGATATGTTTCACAACGAATTCTGTGTATACTGACTTAGATAGAGCTTAAATAAACATCCTATCACTAATTTAATCTAATTGTTTTTAAACTGTTCAGACAATCGTTCAGTATAACTGGTCACTGCTGTTGTAGAAAGTTACACGATAATGAACTGAAATGTGTTATACTACATCGTATATTAACAGTTGCTCTTATATCTTTCGTTTCTCAAGCGCTAAACAAATAAAATATTCTAGTGTCTGTCGTTTTTTATTTTAACATCTACTTAGATATAAAAAAAATAAAAATTGCCTCTGAAAATGGTTTTAAGCAAAGTGTTGATTTGAGATACAACTAAATTTAAAAGAGTCGACTGCTTCTGGAGCAGGTCACCTACAAGTACTACTACTAGTGTAGGTTACCCACTTCTGCAAGTGCAACTACTAGTGTAGGTTACCTACATCTACAAGTACTGCTTCTTGAGCAGGTTATCCACACCTACAAGAACTGCTTCTAGTGTAGGTTACCTGCAAAACCATCGCCACGGTGTGATAGGCTTAGATAATTTCACTGTTAAATTTGTATTGTTTTATACACTGTCATACTATGTAACACAAGTTTTGTTCCTGGATAGTAAATGTTATTTTTTAATTGCTTATGTTGTAAACGTACTGAAAATAGCCATTATTCCCTTAAAACTTTGCTTTTGTAACCTGGATAATGAAATTTAGAAATTAACTTATTTTCTATGTAAAAGCGGGCAAATTTGCACATTTTCATTTGCATAAGATCTGAATAAAACAAAATATGAATCAAGATTTGCATGTATATATATTAAAGTAATACAAAAATGTTTAGACGTGAGTAGTTTTTCGAGATTTGCGACTGTATTGTAAATAACTTTCACGTATCAGCCCCCAAATATAGTCTTCCATCATGTTTTCGTTATACGCTCCCAGGTCACAAAAGCAAAGTTTGAAGAGAAAAATGGGTCTTTTCCATTTACTTTAGGCATAAGCAATTGGGAAATAACACTTTCTGCCCAGGAACAAGAAAGAGTAAAATTTTGTTACATGGTGTAACTACTTATGTAGTCTTGATTTTTATTTCTGTTAACTTGAATCATTTGTGTAATAGAACTATTGTTTTCTTGTGAAAGGGAAGCATAAAAAAACACTATACACCGTCTTCTTTACGAGACTACAAACAGAAAATACAACATTCTCTCTTTCTTTTAAATAGATGTTATAATTTTATTTTAAATTTTTAGTATTTTACTACATATAATGTTTTTTATATACGTAGTACAAAGTTTAATTTTGTTATTTTTCTCATAAAGGTTATTTCACTTTTTTAATTTAGCATATGGGTTCAGGACTCAAACTTACTAACTTGCATGAACCAAGAAAAAGTTTTAATAATATATGTGGATCTTGCATGGCAAGGTGGATAGGCCGTTAGACTCGTAAGCTGTGAGTCATGGATTCGATTCTCCCTACCAAACTTACTCGCTCTTCTAGCCGTGGGGACGTTATAAAGTGATGATTAATCCCACACTTAGTTGATAAAGGTTGGTTTGTTTGTTTTGAATTTCGCGCAAAGTTACTCTAGGACTATCTACGCTAGCCGTCCCTAATTTAGCATTGTAAGATTAGAGGGAAGGCAGCTATTCATCACCAACTCCCGCCAACTCTTTTACCAACGAATGTGGGGTTGACCGGAATTTTATAACAACCCCTCAGGTCAAAGGGCGAGCATGGTTGGTGTGACGGGAACTCGAACTCGCGACCCTGATTACGAATCGAGTGCTTTAACCCACCTGGTCGTGCCGGGACAGTTGATAAAAGAGTAGCCATGTAGTTTGTGTTGGGTGGGTAAAGCTATCTACTTTCTCTCTAGTCTTTCTTTGTTGAATTAGAGATTGTTACTGCACATATCTCTCGTTAGTTTTGCGCCAATTCAAACTATTCATATCATTCACAATGTATGGTAGTTTGCGATAGACATTGGCCTTGAAAGGTGAAATACTTATCTTAGAGTGGACATTTTGTAGCACACCATTTTGTTACTATATCTACTTTTTAATTATTATGCATTGTTGGTTTAGTGTAAAGATTTAGGAAAAACCTAATTTTCCTGGGCTGGTCAAACGTTGCCAGGTAATATTGGGTATACGACTTAAAATGTTGTTATTAAAGAGGGTATAGGTTTTCATTTCTGAGATATATTCATGCTACTTTGATCAAAAGATAACATTGACATCTCTGAAAATAGTTTTTATAATATTTTATTTAATAAGCTTTACAGTTGTAATGGTAAATCTGGAACAGCCACAAATTATCCCACAATTTTGCGATATTTAGAATAGAAAGATTTCGGTAAATCGTTATATATGTATATATATTAATCTGCCATTATAGTAGCACGAGGAGAAACGCACGCAAGTGTTGCCTTCATGAGCACTCACGAAGTGCACGCTAGCCTCTACACGGTCTGTACAACGGATGTGCCCAACTTGTTATGTTATCGTGAAAGAAAACACCAGTGAATGATTCGATTTCCAGGAGCTTCTTGTGTCATAACAAAATCATAAGTTTTAGTAGTTTCCCTTCTTCCACTCTCGTTCTTAGACGTTAACAGTCGAAGACTGTTGCACACGTACGTGTAAATATTGTCAGATGAGACTTAGAGCTTCCAAACTCTGTCCAAGTAGTCATCAAATCTCCCTTCACAACCTGCGTGTGGAACGTTTCGACCGATAGTCAAAAAGACATCTAGCAAAGCACACTGATTTGTTATCTTCAAATATATTTCTGTATCAAGCTCACCGTTGTATTGATTATAACAGGTTCTCAATGTTTTCTGTATTTGAGGACTTTACCGTCAGTTAATTATAGAATAAGCAGAAAAAATCCGATACACCTGCAGAGACAGTTAACAAAAACAGTGCAACGTTGTGCAACAAGTGAGGTCTTTCCTGGGAATCATGGTGTGTGGATGAATGTTTTTCTTTTCTAGTCTGAGGAAAACCCTTGATATACTTTAATAACCGTAAGGTTCTATTGTCCTCTGGTGCTATCTTTATATTTTGATAATCTCTCAGACAAGACCTGTTGATCACTCTTTTCGAGACAGATTGTAATTCATGTAGATACAAGTCGTTTTTAGCTCAATAAAAGGAGATGTGGGAACTGGAAAATGTTGAAAGAGAATATATCAGAACACACAATAATGCAGATTCCAAATCTTCAGTACAAATACTCAGACTTCTCTATAAACAAAATAAATCATCATCTGTTTAGTTTGAACAGTGTACAATCTTTAACTTGATATTAGAATCATCAACTGTACTTTTTAAACCATGTTTCCATGATTTGGAGTATTCCGATAAATGACCACAAATCTTATTTCCTAGTCGTGATACATTCAATAGGAATATGATGTCATCATATCGAAACACATTGTAGCTCCAAGTTTTTGTTTCCAATATGGATTTTATCTCATTATATCTAAACACATTGAAGCTGCTAGTCTTTGTCTCCAATATGAAGTTTATCTCATCATATTTAAACACATTGTAGATGCTAGTCTTTATCTCTAATATAGAGTTTATCTCATCATAGTTAAACACATTGTTGTTGCCAGTCCGTGCCTCCAATATAGAGATTATATCAACATATCTGAAGACATTGTACCTGCTACTCTTTGTCTCCAATATGGAGTTTATCTCATCATATCGAAACACATTTTAGTTGCTAGTCTTTGTCTCCAGTATGGAGATTATCTCATCTTATCTAAACACATTGTAGCTGCTAGTCTTTATCTCCAATATGGTGTTTATCTCATCATATCTAAACTCATTCTCGCTGCTATTTTTTGTCTCGAATGTGGAGTAAACTCATCACATCTAAACACATTGTAGTTGTTATTCTTTGTCTCCCATATGTAGTTTATGTCATCATATCTAAAAATGTTGTAGAAGCAAGTTTTTGTCTTCAAAATGATGAGTTTTCTCATCATATCTAAACATATTGTAACTGTTAGTCTTCGTTTCCAATATGGAGTTTATCTAATCATATCTAAACATATTGTAACTGTCAGTCTTCGTCTCCAATATGGAGTTTATCTAATCATACATAAACATATTGTATCTTCTAGTTTTCGTCTCCAATATGGAATTGATTTCACCATATCTAAACACATGATAGCTACAAGTTTTTGTCCCCAGTATGGTGTTTATGTTACCATATCTAATCGCATTGTGTCTGATATTCCTTGTCTCCAGTACGCAGTTTATCTCATCAAATCGAAACACATTGTAGCTGCCACTTTTTGTCTCTAATATCGAGTTCATATTATCATATCGAAACACATCGTAATTGCCAATGCTTGTCTCAAATATGGAGTTTATCTAATCATATCAAAAAATATTGTAGCTGCTAGTCTTTCTCTCCACTAGAGAGTTTATATCATGATATCGAAACACATCGTAACTACATGTCTTTGTATCCAATACGAATTTTATCTCATCATATCTAAACACACTGCAGCTGCCAGTTATTGTCTCCAGTATGGAGATTAACTCATGAAATCTAAGCATATTGTCTCCAGTACTGAGTTTATCTCATGGTATAGAAACACATTGTAGCTGTTACTTTTTGCCTTCAATATGTAGTTTATCTCATTATATCTAAACACTTTGTATCTGCCATTCTTACTCTTCAATATGTTTATTTCATCTCGTCAGATCTAAACACATTGTAGCTGCCAGTCTTTGTGTCAAATATGGAGTTTGGGTCATCATCTCTAAACACATTGTATATGTCATTTGATGTCTTTAATATGGAGTTTATCTCAACACATTTAAACACCTTCTAGTTGCTAGTCTTTTCTTCAGTATGTACTTTATCTTATCAAATCTAAACACATTGTAGATGCCAGATTTTGTCTTCAATGTGTATTTATCACATCATTTCTAAACACATTGAAGCAGATAGTTATTGTCTTCAATATGATTAGTTTATCTCATCGTATCTAAACACATTGTAGCTTTGTCTCCAATACGGAGTTTATCTCATTGTAGTTGCTATTCTTTGTCTCCAATGTGTAGTTTATCTCATCATATCTAAGCACATTGTAGCTGAACTCATTCTAGCTGCTAGCTTTCGTCTTCAATATGGAGTTTGTCTCATCATATCTAATCGTATTTTAGCTGCTAGTCTTTGTCTTTAATATGGTCAGTTTATCTCATAATATGCAATGACATTGTAGCTGCCAGTCTTTGTCTCTAATATATAGATTATCTCCTCATATCTAAACACATCGTAGCTGCCAGTCTTTATCTTCAACATGATGAGTTTATTTCATCATAACTAAACACATTCTACCTACCATCCTTTGTCTGCATTGTGTAGTTTATCTAATCATACCTGAACTCATTTTAGCTGCTACCTTTTGTCTTCAATATGGAGCTTGTCTCATCATATCTAACGACTTTGTAGCTGGTAGTCTTTGTCTTCAGTATGGAGTTTATTTCGTGATATCTATATACATTATAGGTGCCAGTCTTAGTCTTCAATATTGAGTTTATATCATCATATCGAAAATATTATAGCTGCCGGCTTTGTTTCCAATAAGGAATTTTCGTCATCATATCTAAACACATTTTTGTTGCTAATCTTTGTGTCCATTATGATGAGTTTATCATTCAGATTTTAACGCTACTCTTTGGTTTGGTTTGAATTTCGCTTAAAGCTACACGAGGGCTGTCACTAATTTAGTTGTGTTAGACTAGAGAAAAGGCATTCAGTCATCACTATCTACCGCCAATTCCTTAGCTACTCTTCTACCAACGAATAGTGAGATTAACCGCACATTATAATGTCCACACAGCTGAAAGGGCGGACATGTTTGGTGCGACCTGGATTCAAATCTGCAACTTTCAGATTACGAGTCGAGTGCCTTAACCACCTGGCCATGGCGGTCATGAGCAAACGAGTGTTGCTGTGAGTCATATTGTAGCGATTACCACTAATTTTATTTGTGTATCGTCGTCATTGTTATTGTCTTTATAAGTTAATAAAATAATTTTACTTAATATAATATAGATTTGTTTTATTGAAGTAAAACGAATCTTCAAATTATCAATAAAATACTTATTTTAAAAGTTTGTCTTTCGGTATTTCAGCTTTCTTGCGCTGAACGTTGTAACTTGTATTATAAGCAAATGTTGAAGCTACTCAAACCATCTGCGCTAACCTTTTTTTCGTTTTGAACTGATTCGTAAACTACGACAGGTATCTAACCCTGAGCTTAATCGCTTTTATCCCTTATTTTTATCCCTGAGTTGTGAGGGTATATTTAGGAAACAAACTTCTAATACAAGTTTAACATTTAAATCCACGAAAGGGGTGGAATGGGGGGCAACAAGAACTCTATTCGTATGGAATAACATTAGTTTCATTTTAACATATTTTTATCACATATGTTTTTATGAAATACATCAGAAAAAATACTATCATTTAAGTATATTACTTTTTTCGTTTCAGTGCGTACAAACATTACTCGGTAGTTTCAGAGCGTAATAGAAAGTTTTGGGAAAACATCAAGACAAGATAGATTAATCACATCATAATTTCATTAATTAAGAAACTGAGACATCACAACTAATTATAATCTTCGAAAGCGAAAAGGCACAGAATCGCCAAAAGTAACGTATCTCACTCGAAAACACACTTAATCAATAATGGAAGACACTGTGTTTAAAGAGTTGGTGTTTCTTTAGCAAAACACCTTTAATATAAAACACTTACAGCTTAACTAACTGGAGAAACTTTCAACTAAATTGCAGTTTGGCACTTACAGTGGCTTTTAGTAGAGACGACTAGCGACGACACAAGAAACTAAATGTCAGTGATTGTTTATCATTGATACCTTAATTATCTTTTGGTAAATTACATATTTTCCACTCTATCATCGAACGGTATACTTCCTATAAACTAATAGATTTGATACTGTAATGTTAAATTGTTCATTATTGTATCGCTTGCGTCTTCAGATATGGATACACCATATTAATGGTGCAAGTAGTTCGGCTGATCAGGTGTAAGTGTGTTGGTTTTGAGATCAGGTGTTGATGTATTGGTTAAGATATTAGGTGTTAAGTTGGTTAGATGTAGATGTGTTGGTTTCTAGATTAGGTGTGTATGTATTGGTTAAAACATTGGGTGTAAATGCGTTAATTTGGTTAGGTGCAGATACTTTAAGTGGGTAAGGGGAAGTTGTGTTGTTTTAGAAAATAGGTTTTGATGTATTGGTTAAGACATCGACTGTTAAATTGTTTAGATGTAGATGTGTTTATTTCGATATTAGGTGTTGATGTCTTGGTTAAGATATTGGGTGTAGATACATTAAGTTTTATGACTGTCATAAACACCACCAACTCTTAAAACAGGATTGCTTTAAGCAGTTCACAATGTTATGGATGCTAAAGTTTTCATTATGAAACAGCCCATGTCTTCTCATAACCTACTTCTTTCATATCATCTCTAAGGGCATTAGAAATATTTCACTTCGCTTATCTTTAGTGTAAATTTAACAACAATATTTCTTTACAATTCATAAAATATTGTTTCAGAATTTCCAATTGCTATCAATACACTTCCATCGCTAACTCCGAGCTAGATTAGAGCGAAGAAAACCAGTAGAAAACTCTGACTGTCAACTTTTCGGCTACTCTTTTTCCGATCAAATTGAGGTATTCGACGGTTTATTTATTGTGAAAAATCTTGGGTCCCAGTATGCAGAGAAAGTTTTTGCTAGTAACATTTAACACTTTTTCTGCTTATTTTGCAACCGGTTGCAATTTGTATTGATAAGCGTTGTTTATTATAATATATAAAACATTACAAAAATATATTTTCGGTTTTCTATCGTGTTTGGTCTAAGATTCTCGGTGTAAATACTTCGATTCCAAGCCTTTTTTTTTTTGTCCTAATTTTTCGAAAAGTGTTTCGGTTTGGAAAAACGGATGATTTTTTAGTTACTTTTTATTAATAAAAGAATCGACTGAAAATAACTAAGCGTCGTTTTGCCATAAAACAAAACCATAAAAAAAAGATGACGTTTTGGATATCTCTGTTGCTCCAACGTTTATGCTCTTGTTGCGTCATGTTTTACTGTTTACATAATCCTACTTTTACTATAGGAATAGCTTGTTGTCTCTCAGTAAGTCAGTAGACAATAAGATGATGTCACATAAGAGGCTCTTAACTTTGCAAGTTATACTTTTGTGTCGCCAGTGAAACTTGCCCATGCCATGAATCGCAACAAGAATCATGAACTCTTTAGGTTATAATATAACATAACATATGAGCTTTAAAAGCAAGAAATAAAAATATTTGTTACTTTTAGTTGGTTTTATTTACTCTTGAACCAGAACACTTTCAGGGACTAGGCGGAAAGACATGTATCGTTATAGCCTTTTTTAACTTATCATATTTTCATGAAGGTCTGATATATTAGACTATAAGGTTTCATTTATTAACTTGTTATCATACATCGAAACAGCTCTCAAATGTTATATTTACGATAATTACAAAATTCACAATACAATTAATTTTAAATAAAATTTAGTTATTTTAAAAATCAGGTTCTTGAAAATTATCCTTACAACTAGTAGTACGTATTAACCAAACGTAACTAACAGGTATCCAAAGATAACCGGTTCTAGACCACCTTAGCATACTATCATCAAAATTACGTACCATTTTTTTCCATATATAGATATCTACATGTGTGTATATTACAACTTATAAATTAATCAGACGTTACGTTTGGCACAGTTTTACGATATTGTAGACACATCGCTAAGCTATGAACCGACATTAATTGTCTTAAAGTTACTACCTAGTGTTTCATCACTCTTAACGAGTTTTCAGCCTTCAAAGTTTCTCCCACAATAAAACCACGAGTGGACTTAGTGAAGATAATTATCCATCGTGCTGTGGTTACATTTAAAATGTCACTTTGGATCGGGATGTGGAAATTAAGTTATTCCTCGATTTAAATCTTTCAAAATAGGAATACTAATGTGGTTATTTGAAAGTATGCGTGAAATTTCATTAGATGCTTTACACGTTATTTTGTGTTACATGATATTGAATTCAAGACTATAAAGGACCAATTATTTGATAAAAGGTTGAGAATGTAATAAGTAATCTAAAATACATAATTAGCTAAACTTGTCAGTACGTATCTTGAGTTACTTCAATAACATTGAAAAGAAAAAGAAAACAGCACAGCTAGAAACGAAGAGGGTTTCAACTAATAGAAAGTAAAGTTTTCCAAAACCTAAATACTTGAAGAGCTGAATTCTTGAAAACTCTAAACGCTAACAGAATCGAATTCTTCCTAAACGTAACAAAACACTTGGAGAGCTGAATTCTTCCAAAATCTAAAAACTTAGAGCTCATTTGTTTTGTCTTTGTCTTAATCTAATAATCTTGGATGAGAAATAAGAACCATTTTGCTAGTTCATGTACGTTCTAGTTCATCAAAAACCGTCTTTCAAGACCATGCAGCATTTAATACGACTAAGTGATCGAATTATGTCAATATTTTAAGTACGCTTTGTTTGACGAAGATGGTCGAAAGCTGTACAAAAGTTTAATTATTTTTTCAATATATATATATATTTAGTTACTTGATTCTCTTAGCTTCACCTGGGTAAAATTAAGGTCTTTTTACGTCGATTACACAGTTCGGTGTAAACACACTCAAATCATTAACTTCTCAATTAAACTATCTTTGAATGAAAATTAAAGATTATACACTTAGTTCAGCTTCCAACTAGAAATTAAGTAATAAAGAACTTTCTGTTATCGCTGTGTGTTTTACATCTTAGTGTCTGTGTACTGTAAAAAATTAACACACTTGCTATATTTCCGTTCAATTACTGTTTTATCGGGAAGGCCTGGCTTGGCCAGGTGGAAAAGGCACTCGACTCGTAATTTGAGTGTCGTGGGTTTGAATCCCCGTCACAACAATCATGCTCACCCTTTCAGCCGTGGGAATTTTATAATGTGACGGTCAATTCCACTATTCGTTGGTAAAAGAGTAGTTCAAGAGTTGGCGATGGTTGATGGTGACTAGCTGCCTTCCTCTAGTCCAGAGAGCTCTCGCTGCGCGAAATTAAAAGCAAACCAAAACCAAACCTTTAGTCTTTGTCTGTAACGTTTGGAATTGTAGTTGTTGTAAATGTATCAGATGTCTATGTAGTACGATAATGGTAGACCTTTACAGTATGACAGTAGTTTATGTATTAAAATAATGATACACACACCTTCATACTATCTCAGTAGTTTAGGTAGAACGATAATGGTAGATTTATAGTATGTCAGAAGATTACGTAGTACGATAATAGTAGACTTTCATAGTATGTCAGTAGTTTATGTAGTACCATAATGATAGACCTTTATAGTAGGTCAGTATATTATGCAGTATTAACTATCTTTCTTCTGCCTGACGCATACCTTTTTAATAAATACCACTGTTTCTCCTAAAGCATGCCTTATTAAAAAATACTACTTCTTCTCCTAAAGCATACCTTATTAAAATACTATTTATTCTTATAAAGCATACCTTATTAATAAATAACACTGTTCCTCCTAAAACATACCTTATTCATAAATATCACTGTTTCCCATAAAACATACCTTATTAATAATACCACTGTTTCTCCTAAAGCATACCTTCTTAATAAATACCGCTGTTCCTCCTGAAGAAAATATTATTAATAAATACCTCTGTTCCTCTTAAGCATACCTTATTAATAAATATACTGTTTTTTCTAAGATATACCTTATTAATAAATACCACGATTCCTCCAAAAGTATACCTCATTAAGAAATATCACTGCACCTCCTAAAGCATACCTTATTAATAAATACCACTGTTCCTCGAAGGCATATCGTATTGAAAATACCACTGTTACTTCTAATGCATACCTTATTAATAAACACTTCTGTTTCTCGTCAGGCATACGTTATTAATAAATACACTATTTCCTCCGAAAGCATACCTCATTAAGAAATTCTACTGTTCCTCCTAAAGCATATCTTATTAATAAATACCACTGTTCCTCCTAAAGTATACCTGAAAAAGAAATTCTACTGTTCCTTCTTAGGCATACCTTATTACTAGATACCACTGTTCCTCCCAAAGCCTAACTTAATAATAAATACTACTGTTCTTCCTGCAGCATACCTTATTAATAAATAACACTGTTCTTTTTAAAGCATACCTTATTAATAAATACTACTTTTTCTCCTGAAGCATAGCTTATTAATAAATACCACACTTCCTCCCAAAAGGAAACATTATTAATAAATACCACTGTTTCTCCTAAATCATGCCTAATCAATAAGTACCACAGTTCCTCCTAAAGCATGCTTTATTAACCAATACTACTGTTTTTCCTAAATCATACCTTATTAAAAATACCATTGTTTGTCCTAAAGTCTTTATTTTATACCACTGTTCTTCTTAAAGCAAACTTTACGAATAAATACCACTGTCCCTCGTAAAGCATGCCTTATAAATAAATACCACTGTCCCTTCTAAAGCATACATTGTTAATAAACACCACTGTTCTTCCTAAAGCATACTTTACTAATAAATACTACTGTTTCTCCTAAATCATACCTGATTTGTAAATACCACTTTTCCTGCTAAAGCAAACCTTATTAAGAAATAGCAATGTTCTTACTAAAGCATACCTTTTTCATACATTCCACTGTTTCTGCTAAAGCATACCTTATTATTCAATTCGACTGTTTATTCTGAAGCATACCTTATTAATAAATACCACTGTTCTTTTGGAAAGTATGTACTACAAAGATATTAAAATTGTCACTCTCCAAACTTGTGACCTTAAAATCACCTTATGGGGATTCTGACGGTCGAGATCTGAAGTCTTAAAATTTTTATATGCTGTTGAAGAAAAAAGTATCAAAATAGAAGAACATGGTTGTTAGTTCCGGGTAAAGAGTTTCTGTAATAGAAATGTTCGGAAGTAACCGAAGAACAATATAATGAATTTCGGTTATCTTTTAGCATTAGATGAAGAACATATACCTTCTGGTATCTTTCTGTGTATCAGAAGTAGTATATGGAGTATTGTTATTTAAGAAGACAGTAAAAGATGTTACTGAAATAACGATGTTTGCGTTTATTTTTATATGTTGTATCCTTTGTCACATATTCCACAATTATATCGAATTATTCTTAACCACAGTCCTTCTGGTGATCTATGTGCGTAAACTGTCGCTAATTTTGAAGAGGTAAACTAAAAATAATGTATCTCAATACGTCCTGCAATTTACTCCATGTTACTGTTTGTGTTGGGTTACTCCATGTTACTGTTTGTTAAGGAGTATTGGGGAACGTAACTAGCTGAACAACAGAACCAGACACAAACTTTCGGGTTACTTCAGATTACTGTTTGTCAAGGAATAGTGAGGAAGGTAACTAGCTAGTTAACACAATCCGACACAAACTCTTCGGTTACTCCAGGTTATTGTTTGTCAAGGAATAGTTGGGAAGGTAACTGGCTGACTAACACAACCCGACACAACTTTGATCGCTAGAGATAGTCTGTCTTGAGTCAGTAATGTGAGCAAATGTTCATTAGACATTCTTGATTCAGTTTTCTACTCACAGTTCTTTATTGTTTACTACAAATCTCACAACTTTATAAAACAAATAAAAATTATAGCATTATAATCTTACTCTGTTTTCTACAATTACAAAAAATTAACACCATTCTTTTATTTTCACAAACATGTTGAATAAATGATGTCTTACATTTCCTCTTTCTGAAAGCCGCAACATCACCATGAAATTACAGGTACTACCAACCCTGAAGATTCATCAAACCTATCCAACTCCCAAGTAGATCAGCTGGGTCACTTGGCGAAGTGGTAATAGTTTGAGAAATGTTTTAGTTTCAGGATAATTCTTGTGAGAAACAAGTTGTTATTCGTACTACCTTTTGGATATGGTCGTCAGCTGGGACTGACCCCATTTTAGTAGGTTATGATCAACTGAAGTGACTACGTATTTTGTAGATGTTAGCAAGAAACTTTGGCTGATCACTCCTGTAAACCATGAAGACAAACGATGGAAGATCTCTCTCTTGTGTATAATGACCATGAGCTATAATTGGACCAATATTTGTGGTAAGAATGATATAATCCTGCTTAGCTGTGATTGGAGCATTCTTTGCTGTAAGGATGACACAATTCTGTTTATCTGTGATTAGATCATTCTTTGTTGTAAAAATGACACATTCCTGTTTAGCTATGATTGTACCACCCTTTGTTGTAAGGATGACATATTCCTGTTTAACATTATGTGCTTTGCGGATATTTTGTTTATTTAAACATTTCACAAACTACTTACCTTATAAACTTAGCATATGAGCAAAACAAAATGTTTTAGATTCAGATATGATATAAGAATTATCATACAGTGTTAGTTCTCAGTGTTCAAAGGCAGGCTGATTTGTATAGCGGTTCGATAAGCAGCCTGCGGGTCACTGATTTGAATCCCGTCATCTAATGTATCCACCTTTTTGTTTCTAAAAGAGTAGTTTAAAAATCAGCGGTCGGTGGCGTTGACTAGATACCTTCCCTCTAGTCTACTACTGTTCAATCAGAGACAGGTAGTGCGCATGTCTTTCGGATAGTTTCGCGCAACATTCAAACATACAAGGACTCAAAGAAAACCACATCTCTTGCGTCAACTTACTTCTTTCTCGCTAGCTGTATATCGTTTATTGACGCAAGAAAAGACTTGGGAAAAGTATGATTGGCTAGTCTACGTTCAATCAGTGTAGTTCATAAACATCTCGGAAGAGGGACAAACTTTCTACCCTCTCTGACTCTCCTGATGCCCGGTATTTGATCGGGTGTAAGAAACTCTTTTTATGAATCGTGTGAGTAGTTCAGAATACGACAATTTTCTTTACATTAGATTTTACAACTGTAACCGTAACGCGTTCCTGTGCCTTTATTATACTCTTAAGCGCTACTTGTGAATACAGATAGGTAGAAAGAAATCAATGGTAGCATTTCCAAGATTTCCTGAAGTAATATTGGAAAATATTTTACTCAAATATATCCTCAGTCACTTTCGTAATTAAATTCGGTTTAAGCAAAGGAAACGCTCTTTAAGCCTTTTTCACTTGAATTTTTATTAAGATAATTTTTCCTTCTAATAACCAAGAATAAATAAAAAAAATTAAGAGAAATATTATATAATTTCAAGCATCTTCGAATCATTTTCTTCCTTTGTGTATTTAAATAATTTATCTTCATATAAATTCATTAACATTTTAATTGTTTTAAGCGACGAATTAGAAAAATAAATTTATTTAAATAACACTTTAGTCCTTTTAACTATAACCATGATCCTTGTAAACAGAAACAACAACCATTAATTAAATAACAGCGACATACAATATAAATAATAATATACCATATAAATAACAACATGCTATATAAATAACAAAAACATACACTATAAATTACAACATGCTATATAAAAGTAGTGACGTCATACAAAGGATGATGTAATATTTTCAAAATGAAAACAATTAAATATTATTGAAAGAAACAAAATAACTTTCTACATTTCCCCCCAGTTTCATTCTATTTAATTACTGGCTTATGTTCCTCTGGCTACAACTTACATCTTAACTTCTAGTTTATACATCGCGTAAGTTTTATTTATTAATGCAGTTTTTAATTATTTTGTTATTTGCCCAACTTGAGAGTCTGTCATTATTATATATATTTTTTTATTTGGAGTTGCTATCCAAATAACCATTGTTGTTTTTTTCTGAATAACTAAGGAAAATCTTCCTTTGATACTTAAGAAATGGTTTTAAAATGTAAGTGTATTCTACATATATATTTTATTAAAGATTTGTTTGGGTGTTTTTGTTTTTTCCAGATAGCAACTTTGTGCTGGGAAATGCCCAAGTTCCCGCAGTATTTCCAATTGTTTACTGTTCTGACGGATTCTGTGACCTCACCGGTTTCTCCAGGGTCCAGATCATGCAAAAGGGTTGCGCTTGTTCGTTTCTTTTTGGACCCGAAACAAAACAAGAAGACATAGAACAGATCGAGAGGGCGCTAATTAACAAAACTGAATTAAAGATGGAAGTTATGTTTTACAAAAGAAATGGTTGGCTTTCTTTCTCTGGACGAAACGCTGTTTTATATTCATAATTTAATCATTAAACTTTTTTAATATTAATATCTATAACATGTGTTATTTTTAATCCAATTTTATTAATTAAATTCGACTCATGCTTATAATCCAAAATTAATAACATGTACAGCTGGCAAGCAAACAGATATTAACTATTAGGAAAAAGGCTTGAGTTTTTCTGAAAAAAAACAAGAACTAAATTTTCTTATTATAATAGGGACTGAAACAACTGGGCTTGACATAGCCACGTGCTTAGAGCGTTTGACTGCGGATTCGAATTCCCGTTACACCAAGCATGCTCATCTTTTCAGCTGTGGTGGCATATTATGTGACAGTCAATCACACTATTCATTGATGAAAGAGTAGCCCAAGAGTTGGCGGTGGGTGGTGATGACAAGCGGTCTTCCCTCTAGTCTTTCACTGATAAATTAGGAATGGCTAGCGAAAACAGCCATGTTGATTTTGCGAGAAATTGAAAACCAAACAAACTGAAATAACTATTAACGAAAAAAGGAATTCTATTGCTCATATGATTGGACAGACATTAGTCATATAGGTATATTGGACAGACATTAGTCATATAGGTATATTAGACAGACATTAGTCATATAGGTATATTGGACAGACATTAGTCATATAGGTATATTAGAGATCAACAAATTTCGTTGCTCAACACCTTGTCAAAACACTCTTTAAACCTTTACTATTTACAGAAACATTTAAACCCTCTAATATTTTACTGTGTTGTAAACACCGGTTTGTGTTATTATAATATTCTTTATTACTATTAGCACTGACTCACACCACGTGTTTTTGTAGGAAGCCCTTTTTGGTGTCTTTTGGATATAGTCCCAATTAAAAACGAGAAACATGAAGTGGTGTTGTTCCTGGCCTCGCACAAAGATGTCACCAAAACGAAAGTAGCTGAGATGGAGATGAAAGAGAAGTGTGAAATTGGTAAGTTTGGCATTGTTTACTTTTAAAAATGGTTCTTACTAGCGTTAAAACACATAAAACTAACTTATATCCAACATCGTCAGCCCTTTTAATTAACAGCTTGAAAAGTTTACCGTCAGAGTTAAAAATGTGTATACGACCCAAATGATCATATCTAAAATCACCGCATAAAATTATGTCGAACCTTCCACGTTATGCCAATGTTTCTACACAGGTGTTGTGAACCTGTCGCGTTATACCAATGTTTCTACAGAGGTTTTCTGAACCTTCCACATTATACCAATGTTTCTACAGAGGTTTTCTGAACCTTCCACATTATACCAATGTTTCTACAGAGGTTTTCTGAACCTTCCACGTCATACCAATGTTTCTACAGAGGTGTTGTGAACCTATCGCGATTAATGTTTCTACAGAGATGTTGTAAACCTATTGCATTACACCAATGTTTCTACAGAGGTGTTGTTAACCTATCGCATTATACCAATGTTTCAAAAGACGTATTCGGACAAGAAACGTTTCTAAAGTAAATAAGTTAGAAGTAAATCACTTTTTAATTGGTTTGTATTTTAAAATATAACTTAAGAGATCACTGCATTTCGCAAAACTACATTAGCGTAAAAGCGTCTTGATAATGCTACGTTCATGTAATGAAATCCTGGTAATGCCAAGTTAGCGTAATGGCATCCTAATAATTCTATATTAGCGTAATGACGTCCTAATAATGCTAAGTTAGCGTATTGGTGTTCAATGTTGTCAAAACAAAAGATTTCAAATAAATCGATTTTAGCACTTTTTAACCTCTTTTGAGGTAAATAATAGTTCGTAACAAAGCATTCACCAACTGTAACACCCAATGAAACTTTTTAGTGTTCGTCGAACTACGACTGTGAAGGGACAATGACGTAAGAATCTCTTCGTGGAAGCAAATTGCCGTCAGGGGACACTTTATTCTTCGTTGTTTCCGAAGAAAATATTTGCAAAAAAAACAAACAAAAAAGACACATGGGTGAAATGGATTGTGCAAAAATATTTCAAGTATTGATATTCTAAAAACTGTAGAGAAAATCACCTTTCTAATATACTCTAATGTCTATTTGGACACTTACTTAAGCAATATTTTTCTGAAAAACGTTTGACGATAAATTCCTCACCAAACTCTTAGCTAACAACGAAATGTCCAAAGAAAATTGAACAACGACTAAAATTCGTGATTTTAAGTGTTAATATGGAACGTTATTCAGTCGAAATGTTCTCGACGAAAGACAAATCAAAAATCGTTTTTTACGTTTCAAGTCTTTACATTGTTGACTAGATCAGTTTAAATGTTACCAAGGAAACAAAAGCTGCAAACGTTTTCTTTATATGCTTTTCTAGGAATATTGGATTTTTGATCTATGTTAACATAAATTCACGTGTTACGAATTGGTTTTACGCTCTACTATCCATTTCCACGAACTATTTTGAATATTTTCTGTGTTAATCGGTGGTAAGTTTATTCGGATCGAACCTGAAATAAGTTCAGAAAGACGAATCGCTAATAAATACGATTTGACTTTATTTTTAGAACAATTTTACGATACTTGCTTTCTCGAAACTTCGATTCTTTCTTAGCTCCGAATTGTATGGCTTGTCTCAAAACTATCGAACAAACACCTTTATCTAAGTAAACTCTCTGTTGTAAAGTCTGGGCTTCCTATTGTAATTAAACCACAAAGAAAATTATTCTTTCTATCCTTGCTGTTTCTTTTTGTATCTGTGTTTTATCTCTGTCAACAATGATCCTTTCTATTCATATTCTGTATTTTTGTATCTGTATTTTCTCTTTATCAAGAACGATCCTTTCTATCGATGTTATGTGTTGTTGTATCTGTATTTTCTGTCTGTCAACAACGATCCTTTCTATCTATGATATGTATTGTTGTATCTGTATTTTCTCTCTGTCAACAAGGATCCTTTCTATCTATGTTATGTATTGTTGTGTCTGTATTTTCCCTCTGTCAACAACATCCTTTATATTCATATTATGTATTGTTGTATCTGTATTTTCTCTCTGTCAACAACGATCCTTTCTATCCATATTATGTATTGTTGTATCTGTATTTTCTCTCTGTCAACAACGATCCTTTCTATCTACGTTATGTATTGTTGTATCTGTATTTTCTCTCTGTCAACAAGGATCCTTTCTATCTATGTTATGTATTGTTGTATCTGTATTTTCTCTCTGTCAACAACGATCCTTTCTATCTATGTTATGTATTACTATATCTGTATTTTATGCTTATGAACAATCAAGCTTTAATACCGTTCAAGTAACTTTTGTAGCTTTTAAAATGAGTTTCGGTCAATGTTTTATGCTAAGTTTAAATAAAAAAACTGTAGTTTATATTAGTTTCAAATATTTAACATCTGAGGTAATTTTCTTCATACGATAACCTAGTGTCACAAAGCAGCTCCAAATTCGGGGATTGCATTTTTACACGGTATATGAAACACTCTTCTTCCAGTTAAATTACGTACGTTTCAGAATACATGTCTGTCTTACCGGTTACAAATGGCAAGCAACTCGTTTAGATAAAACAATCTAAACTTATCTGTTTTTTACTTGAATATTTAATTAGTTTAATGTCTTACACCTCACAGATGCCAACGGCTACTTGGACCCTGACGGTTGCTCCCCGAGTAGCCACTACCAGCGGCGTAGGAGTCGTGCGGTGTTGTATCAGTTATCTGGACACTACCGCCAGGACAAGATGAAATCCAAGTTAAAGCTTAATAACGTAATTTATAGATTTTAGTTTATACAAGTTGAAGAACTCCTAAAGTCTTTGTAATTTAAACTTGTATTAAAGATTGACCCACTGAGATGGGCCAGCTAGTAAGTATTTTTCTAGATTAAAAATGACCCCACCGATATTAGTCATCTGATAAGTTTTTCTAGATTAAAAATGGTCCCACCGAGGTGGGTCATTTATAAGTTTATCTACATTTAAAATGGCTCCACCAAGATATGTTAAAGGTTTGGAATGAGTTCTAAGTAGAAGTTATAAAGATAAATTGGCCAAAAACCACTTCCAGGTAATGAAAAAAAAAGGTGAAATGAATAGAACTTTGTGAAAAAATTATGAAAAACAAGATGTTTTTCTTTGAAAACAAAACTTACTATAATAGAAGACCTCAGAAAACTAAAAACAAACATCTACACATTATCCTACCGCTCTACAACCTTAGAAACAAAGATCAACAACATTTGGAAAATAATTTAAAACTCAACCTCAGTGTTTCGTTTTTCAACCCAAATGGAACCAAGTTAGCACTAAACCTCAATATTTTGTTTCTCAACCCTAACGGGAGCAAGCTAGCCTATTCGTGATGACGAGAAACCCATTTGAGGTAAAAGAGCATCTTAAGACCGCTGGTATGGATATTAAAACAAAGATTATTTTAACCTGAAGATGATCTAAGAAGGTCGAAACATTGTTTTCTAGTTTATTTTAATAAAAGTTTTGATACCCATACCAGCCGTCTTAAGATACAATAATACCTATACCAGCCGTCTTAAGATACAAGCTAGCCAATATTTGAACAATAAACAAAAATTACTTTGGAATAACAGTTATCAGTGTAATCTGACTTAAGAAATCATATGTGCGGAATACCAAGTAAACTACAACCTCTAACCTTCACGGTCCCCCCTTCCCAACACTTGACAAATTCATCAAATGCTGTTGTCGCTTTTCAAAAACTTAGGTTTTCTTGTACTTTTGTGACCTGATGATGTCAGGTTAATACAAACAAAACGTTGTTATATCAATTTTGTTTCAACATATTGTACTTTTATCGCTTGATGATCCCAGGTTAACACAGACGAAACGTCATGTTGTATTAGTTTTGTCTCATTACCTTCTATTGCCGGTTTTAATTTTTATTATAGTTTGTATGTATACTAAATTAAATATCGCTTCACCGAGACGGTGTATTGCAAGTGTTTATTAAATGAAATATATCTCAGTTTGTTTAGCTATTGCATTAAAAGTGATTCCACTGAGAGAAGAGGGGGTTTGTGTTTATTTCTTTAAAAAAAAACATTACTTAGCAAAATATAGCTTTTATCTTACCAGATTAATATTTACAACGTCGTTTAATACAGATCAAAGAAAGTGTCTTTCAAGATAGGCAGTTCAGGTATTTTTGTATCTCACTACATTATTTACAATATATATTATATGGTTTGATTCTTTCTTTTTAACCACAAAGCTACAAATATATCAATTATTAGTTTCTCAATAGAAAATGTGAAATCAGAGGTATGAGCGATTAGCTAGTTAACTGAGACACCCAAATTTAATCAAAGGTATCTGTGATTAATAACGTTAGAAGTCATTTGAGACACTCGACATAAATTTAGACTTTTATGTATTATAAAGCAACCATAATTGATAATCTATTATGATATTTATGAGGCAAGTTTATCTTTTTTTTTTCAGAATATCCTCCATTCGACATCTCTTCCCGAGTACAAAACGGCAGCCATTAAAAAGTCTAAATTTATAGTTTCTCATTACGGTATGTTTAAAACCTGCTGGGACTGGCTAGTTCTCATTTCTACTTTCTACGTAGCTATCGTGGTACCTTACAGCGCCGCCTTTCGGAACAGCAAGGAAACTCCATCCAGGAATAGGACAATCATATCTGACGTCATTGTTGAAGCCTTTTTTATTGCAGGTAGGTGGAGTCACGAAGTAGAAGAACAACCACAGAAGTAATAGAATTTGTAAGTTGGTTGATATTACTAACCAAAACAAGTTCAAAACATACTTCACTAAACTATTGTCGAGTTTATTTAAATCTACAAGTTAACACTGATTCTACTGTCGTTAAGATTAGTAAGTAAGTATGACTTTAGTGATTGAACAGCAATCGTTTTCATGATTAGTAGCATAACCCTAATCATTAATTAGTTACCTTTTTAAAGTTAGTGGATATTAATTCACTTATATTCGGTAGTCTCTATCGCTAGCGGCCTCAAAATGGCCACTCTACTCTTTAAGATTTGGCTCAAGATATAGTACATACAGAATTCAGGAATTGGTGAATCACCAGAACATAGAAAATTCCTGAATAGAAAAAGAGGAAGATGAGAAGTTCCAATTCTTTGACATCAGGGTTACCAAGATGTACATTTCATTGCCATAAGAGTTTACGGTAAACCCGCAATACTCTAGCAATAAACCAATCCATCTTAAAAGTATAAACACAAGATGGACAATAATGAAGAGCTTGAGAAGCAAAAATATGTCAACACTGTCCTCATTAACAATGGAACCCTGGAACAACACCTCAGTCCTCATTGACAATGGATACCTGGAACCATCTCCACTGTCTTCCTTAAAAATGGATACTTGGCACAACATTTCAGTCCTCATTTCCAATGGACACCTGGAACAACACTTCAGTCCTCCTTAACAATGGATACCTGGAAAAACCAGCACTGTCCTCCTTAAATATGGATACCCGAAACAATTGACAAAGAACTAAAATACCAGACAAAAATTTAGAAATATTACAAACATCATATGGACACATACCTCTTTACCAGGAACCTTTCTGAAAACACAGAAAAGATATGTAAACAACACAAAATCAAACTAAGATTCGAACACCACAACGCAATAAATCGTCTAGAGACCCAGTTAAAGAACAAAAACACAATTTATAACACTGCCTGTACTGGAGAAACAAACAAGAACCAAACAAAAATTAGAATTACGTGCATGATGGACAGACAAGTCTAGATAAACTGATCTCTGTGTAATAGCTCCTTGTGTCAGAAAAATACCATACAATAAAAGAGAAAATTATGATATAATGGGATATTAACTGCATATCGGAAAGACATGGATAATAGAAGTCTTTTATGTCAACATAAATGTTAGTACTCTCGTTCACGCGCTCTAACATAAAATTCAGGAAACCCTTCATATCTACCTCCCCTTTGAAAGCATTCAGATAACTAGTTCACTAAAGTCATTATTGAGGGAGACCCTCAGATGAGTAATTTCCTTTTCTTACTATAATTACAGACATATACAGCGTTTAGTACATTACAGTAGTTTTTACTAATACCAAAATTATACATAAATAAACACAATGATAAAAGTTAGCAGTAAATATTAATAATTCACGTAGAACATTCTTACTTTTTATGTGTTGTTGTGATTAATCAATGAGGAAAAGCTGAAAATGGTTGTAATGACGCAATAGAATTGGCAACACTTCTCATGCACACACAAGTAAATAAGCCACCAATAACTACGTTATATTATTTCACCATCCTTGTTGTCTCGTCCATTTGAGTTCCTACTGCGCAGATAGCCCTTGAGTAGCTGTGTGCAAAGTTCTAAAAGAAACAAACCGAACTATTTTGCTATATTTTGCTTTTCTTCTAATGACAGAATTATTTTTATTCTGGCAAGACTCAGAGAAGATAAAAAGATTAGCCAAGAAACTATACTCCATCAATTGAAAACGTTAGTTAACATATTACATATTCACCTATTATGCTATAATGATTACCCCAGTTTTAGGACATTTTAAAACTGTTTTTTTAAAGTAATACTGTCTTTGACTTGATAAGACAGAATTCTGGGGATGTAAAGAAGTGTAACGGTTTTTAATATTCAAGAGAGAATCGAAAGAAAAAGTTATTTTTTGATCCAATAACCTAAAAACTGCACTTTACTGACAAAATACCTCACCTCCCATTAGTGTTTAGCCATGAAGATGTGGAGGTTAGAAGTTGGCAGACTGTGTTCCTCTTGCAGTAAAAGTATTTAACATCAGGAAGACACTACGTTTAATTAACTTAAAGCGGCAAGCAAGCTTCATTGAGCGTTCTTTAACCACCTCTGTCGGCAGAGTCCGCGAAAACCGTGAGAAAACAGATTTATAAAACGGAACATACAGATCTTGTATTGCGCAGCTTACGTTGTCACCGCCCCCCGCTAGTACAGCGGTATGTCTCCGGATTTACAATGCTAAAATCAGGGGTTCGATTCCCCTCGGTGGGCTGAGCAGATAGCCCTTTGTGGCTTTGCTATACGAAAAACGCACACACATACGCTGTCACTACCTTGTTTTGTATAAGGATGAATTTTACTCCATAATAGTTGGAAATTATTATTATTATCTAGTGGGCAATTCAGACTCTACATATCAAGAACTGAAAAGAATCCAGAATTAAAAAACAACAAGGAATAAAGGAGATACTGGAAGACAATTTGAGACCATCCCACCAAATATGTCTCCCTGACTAACAAAATGATTGATACAATTTTATTATGTTACAAATACAAGCTAGTTTACAAAGTCCTAGTTTTAATAGACAATTTCATAAGCTACAGCATAATGCATGTTTAGTGTATTATCGTTTACAAATACGATGCTTTTATCTATAGACGTTTCTAGTTTCTTTTTTTTACGACTAAATTATATGATTCTTCCTGCAGACATCGCTATCAATTTTCGTACAACATTTGTTAGCAGGAAGGGAGAAGTTGTCATCAAGTCCAAATCTATTGCTGTCCATTATGTCCGGAGTTGGTTCTTCGTCGATCTTCTTGCAGCCTTACCCTTTGATCTCTTGTACGCAGCAAATCTTTACAGTAGGGTAAGAATAGCTACCAGATATTATATAAAATTGTTACTGTCATATTATTAACTGTAGTTACTAGGGTTACGCTGTTGTCTATAGTTGCGACTGTCATGTTGATATATTTAATTATTTCTCATGCTATGATGTTTGTTTAATATTAATATTGTACTCACTACTGCTGTGTTGGGATTTGTTTTCCTATGAGATAGTTGAAAGTTTAATTTAAGTGATCTGAAAATCTCAGTAATGGGGTTTGCCCACAGAGAGATATATTCGCGGATAAACATACAGAGAACGTGAATAAATGTAGAATTAATTTATGAGAAATTTCTCACAAAAATGACTGACGTAACTGATTAAGAAATGTGCAATTACATTAAGGATGGACATCAAACAAGAAGAGATTTGATTAATGGACTGTGTACCTGATCAAAATACAAAGTTGATGTTTCTCAAATATGCATTTATTTATTATATTGAGATGACATCATTCTAGTGGGTGTATGTTAATCAAGGAATACAGGTATAGATCTTAGAATGAACTTTAAGTTTCTTATGTTGTCGACGGTTATAGCATTAAGTGTGTAATAACTATTCCCTGGAATTAAGTTAAAGGGAAACAAAATGTAGCTGAAAGGGAAGTGCTCTACATTTTGTTTAAAAAAAAACATTTGTTGGGAAAAGGGTTAAGAAATAATTTAATGATAACATAATGTTATTAAATCAATTGAAAACGTATTTTGACGACGTGTAAAAATGTGTGAAGATTGTGGGTTCGAATCCCCATCACACCAAATATGCTCGCCCTCTCAGCTGTGGGGGCGTTATAATGTGACGGTCAATCCCACTATTCTTTGGTAAAAGAGTAGCCCAAAAGTTGAAGGTGGGTTGTGATGACTAGCTGCCTTCCCTGCAGTTCTACGCTGCTAAATTAGGGACGGGTAACGCAGATAGCCCTCGTGTAGCTTTGAGCAAATTTCAAACAAAAACAAAAAAATCTACTCAAGAAGAATTATTTGTGCACTTTAGACGTAACCACGATAAATCTTCCTAGGTTTAATCAACGCAATCTTCACACATTTGGGTCAATAATTCATTTTGACTAGTCATAAAGATAGAGAAACTCATTTTGACTACACACAAGGTGAGTCAAACGCATTTTGACTAGGCACAAAATTAGTCAAACTCATTTTGACTAGTCATAAAGTTAGTCAAACGTATTTTGACTTCGCACAACGTTAGTCAAACTTATGTTAACTAGTCATAAAGTTAGGCAAACGCATCTTGACTAGGCATAACGTTGGTCAAACTCATCTTCATTAGTCAAGAAGCTAATCAAACTTATCTTATCTAGAAACAAAGTTAGTCAAACTCATCTTTACTAATCATAAAGTTACTGAAATTCATCTTGACCAGACACAACGTTAGTCCAACTCATCTTGACTAGTCGTAAATTGGTCGAACTCATTTTGACTCGGCACATATTTAGTCAAACTCATCTTGACTAATCATAACGATAGTGAAACTCGCTTTGACTAGGCACAAAGTTAGTCAACCTTATCTTGACTAGTCATAAAGTTAGTCACACTCATCTTGACTAGTCAAAAATTGGTCGATCTTATCTTGACTAGGCACAAAATTAGTCAAACTCATTTTAACTGGGCACAAAGTTAGTCAAACTCATCTTGACTAGTCATAAGCTACTAAAGTGGGTGAAAAATCATTGTGACAAGGTAAAAATTAGTCAAAAACACATCTTGACCAAACCGAACTGGACATGTGATAATGATACTATCGCATCTGAAGTGGAAGTACACTGCTGGCCAAAATCTTAAGGCCAATGAACATAAAGAAAAAAAAATATTCATTTTACGTTGTTAGACTCAACTACTTATTTGAGTAGAGCTTTGAAAGATGAAAATAAAAAAGGTAAAAAAAACCTTTTTAGCACGTAATAAATAAAATGTGAACACCATGAAATTAGCCTAAATACCAGCTGGTTTGTTTGTTTTGGAATTTCGCACAAAGCTACTCGAGGGCTATCTGTGCTAGCCGTCCCTAATTTAGCAGTGTAAGACTAGAGGGAAGGCAGCTAGTCATCACCACCCACCGCCAACTCTTCGGCTACTCTTTTACCAACGAATACTGGAATTGACCGACACATTATAACGCCCCCACGGCTGAAAGGGCGAGCATGTTTGGCGCGACCGGGATGCGAACCCGCGACCCTCAGATTACGAGTCGCACGCCTTAACACGTTTGGCCATGCCGGGCCAAATACCAGCTGCTCAAATGTTTAAGACCATACTGAAACGAAGCGTTAATCGGTAAACATGTAACGAGATTTAGTCATTTGTGTTCAAACATTAGCGTTGTCAACATCTCCAACTGACATCTCCTGTGTTACATTGGGTAAAAACATGGTTAAAGCTAAAAAGTTGACAGAGTTTGAACATGGCAAAATTGTCGAGCTGCAAAAGTAAGGTCTCTCTCAACATGTCATCGCTGGTGAGATTGGGCGTAGTAAAACTGCTGTTTCAAATTTCGTAAAAGATCCTGAGGAATACCAAACGAGAATTTCAAGTGGTTGGCCCAAGAAAATTTCGCCGGCGTTGAGCAGGAGGATTCGACAGGTTGTCCGGCAAGACACCAGCCGATCATCGAACCAGATTAAGGCCCTTACGGACGGAGAATGCAGCTCAAGAACAATAAGACGGCATCTACGAGAGAAAGGCTTCAAAAACCGTAAACGTCTTCAAAGACCACGCCTCCTTCCACACCACGAAACAGCTGGGTTAAACTTTGCTGAGAAGCACCAAACATGGGACGTAGAAAAGTGGAAAAAGGCTTTGTTCTCTGATGAGAAAAAAGTTAACCTGGATGGTCCAGATGGCTTCCAACGTTACTGGCACGATAAAGATATCTCACCGGAGACATTTTCTACACGACACAGTGGAGGAGGTTCCATTATGATCTGGGGTGCTTTATCCTTCCATGGAACAATGGAGCTTCAGGTTATACAGGGGCGTCAAACAGCAGCTGGCTACATTGACATGTTGGAGAGAGCATCCTTATTGACTGAAGGCCCTCGCTTGTGTGGAAATGACTGTATCTTTCAGCAGGACAACGCTGCAATCCACAATGTCCGCAGGACAAAGGACTTTTTCATGGCGAATAACGTGATTATTTTGGACCATCCAGCGTGTTCGCCCAAACTGAATCCCATAGAAAATGTTTGGGGGGTTGGATGGCAAGGGAAACCTATAGAAATGGACGTCAGTTCCACACAGTGCATGATCTTCGTAAAGCCATCTTCACTACTTGGAATGACATTCCAGCCAGCCTTCTGCAAACGCTTATATTGACCATGCCAAAGCGAATGTTTGAAGTTATTCGCAATGACGACCGTGGGATTCATTACTGAGACCTCTTGTTGGGCATTTCCTACCCTGTTTAGGACTTCTTTTTGGTATGGTCTTAAACTTTTGATCAGCTAGTATTTAGGCTAATTTCATAGTGTTCACATTTTCCCTATTAAATTCTAATTTTTTTTTTAAATTTTTTTTTCCCTTTTCTTATTTTCATCTTTCGAAGCTCTACTCAAATGTGTGTTTGAGTCTGGCAACGCAAAATGCATATTTTTTCTTTATGTTCATCGGCCTTAAGATTTTGGCCAGCAGTGTACATGTAACGTAATATCGTGTGTATACGAATCGATATTCTATGTTTGTGACAACGCGCACCTATTAGTGTGAAATACAAACACTAGGCGAAAAATGTTAACTAGCAACAATTGTTTACCGAGACAGGAGACGTTTGTTTCTTGATTGAAACAGATACACGACCAATCGTTATGGTTTGGTTTTCATAGTAAAGAATACGTTTGTACGAAATTATAACCATTTTTTTTATAGATTGTTTAGGTAGAATATTCGTGATGAAACTTTGTAGAATGGACAGCAACTGTCTGTTGTGGAGACACAAGTGTAGAGGACGACGTTTCAAAACGTCCATTCTACAAAGTTTCATCGATAACTGTTTTGTTTTTAAATACAGTTCTTTTTTTAAGTCCTCATTGTATGTTGGCAATTTCAAAATGTTTTTTATTTACCTTAATACATGTTAACAGTTTTCTTTGAAAGCACATGAAATGTTAAATAAACAGACCAAAATAGCATTGTAAATTATTTTATAGAAATAATAATAGCTTCTTCCCGCCAGAGGTCGATACTTTATTATTTATCAATATTTTTACAAGTTATGTTAAGTGTAATTTTATTATAAAATGTACCATTGTTACTGTGTGACTAAATATCTTAAAGATAGTTTTTGTGAGTTTTACTTTATTTTACTGTTAAACACATTATTGTTACTGAGGAAGTAAATGTGTCGCGGCAAGTTTTACTTTATTTTACTGTTAAATACACAATTGTTACTGTGCAACTAAATGTGTCGAGGTACGTTTATGTGGATTTTATTATCAAATGTTATAATTTTATTATCTTCATTTCGATTCTCCAGTTTCATTTTTTGGTGGTCAAATGTTTCCATTAGAAGTATATACACAACATATAAAAACAAATTTTCAGTTTCATCTACTTTATGGATCTCGTAGAACTCGGTGAACGTTTGAAAAGTAAAAATATTTCTCAAGCTGTTGAAAATGCTTCCTTCTTTTAAAGTGTACATATTTTTAATGATGTTATATATAAATAAAGTACGTATTTTAATTCTTAGTTCTGTAGTGAATAACTCCTATTGATACGAAGAAGCTTTCTTTTGTAGAATTACTCATGTTTTCCTGTTAGATATTGTTGAAAAATTGCATCATAGTCTTTCTGATGATCCTAACAATGGAATGAACCCCAAATCAATTGTTGATAGTGTAAACGGATAATCAGACCTCTTTTTCCGTGTAACAACGGAATGATTCTCACACCAGATGTGGTTCTTTCATCGACGGAAATTCAATGATGTTTAATTTAAATTGTTAGCTCTTCTTTTAATGGCACTCGACAGTTAAAGAAAGTAACAGAATCAGTCGCAAGACTTACGTATAGAATACTGAAAATTTGTTTTATAAAACTTGCGTGTTGTCTTTCTCTAGGACATCTTGATGCACCTGTTAAAACTTACACGTCTGCTGCGTCTGGCTCGACTTCTTCAGAAGATGGACCGGTACTCTCAGTACAGCGCCATCATACTAGCTATGCTGATGTTAATGTTTACCCTAGTCGCTCACTGGATGGCCTGCGTCTGGTATGTCATCGCACTGGAAGAGATAGACGCTAATCCATCACAATGGGATATAGGTAATATAAATTTAAGGCTCTACATATACATTTTAACCTTACTCTTTACTGCTTCTTTTTTATTTAACTTTCGCGCAAAGATACATGAGGGCTATCTGTGCTAGTCGTCACTAATTTAGCAGTCATCACCACCCACTATAGGGCTACTCTTTTACCAATGAATAGTAGTAGTAACTGTAACGTTATAACGTCCCCACCGCTGAAAGGACGAAGACGTTTGGTGCGAGGGGATTCGAACCCTTGACCCTCAGATTACGAAGCGAGCACTTTAACCACCTGACCTTAGTGCTTCTTCCAAACAACACGTAAGTAAGATGTGTAAGTAAGATGATTTTGATTTCATCAAATGAAATGGAAATTTCATTTAAATACAAATTTATTAGCCTAATATTAATAACCTTTCAAGTTGCTCTGGGGCCTATTAGGCCCCACTTTTCGTAGGAGTGTTAAGGTTTATAAGGAATTACTTTAATGTTTATGATGATTCATTGAAGTTTTTTGTGATAAATACTGTTAGTAAAGCTTTCCAAAAGATTGATTGGTTCATTCAATCAGCCGTTGGGTCCAAGAATAAATTTGCTGTTTTATTATAAAAGGCTCAGTTTGTGGGAAGTAAAAAACGTGTAAAAATTGAATACAAGTTTATTGTTTATACGATCGAGATTCGTGTAGTCAGGTGATCTAATGAATAATTTATGCAAATGGTTCGTTCTTAATATTTGTCTTGAAAGAAAGAAGTAGTTATCGTACGAGGGTTGTGGGAAGCTATTAACTTGCCCTAGGAATAGCGTTTAAAATCTGCCACTTACATTGAAAAAGTTCTGAGCTTGCAAACTTTGATGTTAATCTAGGGGATAATTTCTGTCGCAAATATTGGTCTCCACTCACTAACGACGTATTGAACTTCCATCTCAACCGACAAAACTCGTGCTTTCAAGATTCGAAGGTAATAATTTTCTGGTTAAACATGAACTTTCCAATGTACTGAAAAGAAGAAATCGCAATATTATTTAATAAGAAATGGGGAGTGGCTACTTTCTTGTAGTCAATTAAAGTCTCATGAAATGAAACAACTCGGAAAATTTCTTATGAAAAAATTGACACTGATTAAACCTGTCTCGAAATTGTTTCATTAGCCATGTTGAATACAATTACGTCAGGGTCAAGGTATTAAAGATGATTAGGGTCAAAGGGTTACAGAAATAACTTACAAGCTCAAGAGTTTACAGAAGTTACGTATTACGACTTTACGGTTAAAAATTTACAAAAATTACATTCAAGGACGTTAGGGTAAAGAGTTTACATAAGTTATATTCAAGGACGCAATATCACAAGAAGAAATAAAAATGTTTATGCCTTAATCTATATAAAACAGCAGTTGTGTGACTATTTTGTCCAACAATACCTTATCATGTGATTCTTGCTCACTTTTTCTTAATCGAAAACAAGCAGTGTAATTATATAATGTAATTATATAATTTGTTATTTAACTTCAAATAACAAGATAAAAATACAAAGTCTACAGATCGCTTCTTATTTACATTGACGATGAGTGTAACGTGTCGACATGATAGAACATTCGGTTCTTCTTCACGCTTCATAAGTTTCTTTGACAAATATCTATTTGAAAATTTAACATATTTATATATATCAGGACTATATCAGTATGAACACCCCAACTTTTAAATTATTCGATGACCAAATTAGCCCAGAGTACATCGAAATCTATATCCAAGATTGAAAATGTATTATGAAATATAAACGGAGCATTATAAACAATAATTAGCCAGTAATATCAATGTTCTTTAATAAATAATAACAGCAATCGAATGCATAGCTTCCAAAACATACATTACTTAGTTTCCTTCAGTCGTTTCCAGGTACACCGATATAAAACGTATTTTATCGCTGCTGCCCTTGAAAAGTCAGTGTACAATACATGGCCAAAAGTATGTGGACACCAGACCATCACACTAACATGTGCTTGTTGAATATTGCATTCCAAAACCATGGGCATTAATATGGAATTGGCCCCCCTTTTGCTGCTATAACAGTCTCCACTCTTCCGGGAAGGCTTTTCACTAGATTTTGGAACATGGCTACGAGGATTCGCTCCTATTTAGCCACAAGAGCATTAGTGAGGTTGGACACTGATGTCGGGCGAGAAAGCTTGCCTCGCAGTCGGCGTTCGAATTCATCCCAAAAGTGTTCGAGAGGTCGAAGTCAGTGTTTTGTGCAGGCCAGTTACGTTCTTCCACTGCAACCTCAGCAAACCATGTCTTTAAGGACCTCTCTGTTCACGGGGTCATTGTCATGCTGAAACAAAAAAGGGCCTTCCCCAAACTGTTGCTACAAAGTTAGAAGTACACAATTCTCTAGAATGTCATTGTATGCTGTAGCATTAAGATTTTTCTTCACTGGAATTAAAGAGCCTTGCACAAACTATGAAAAACAGCCCCAGACCAATATTTCTCTTCCACAAAACTTTACAGTTGGCACTATGCATTCAGGCAGGTGACGTTCTCCTGGCATTCGCCAAACCCAGATTCGTTCGTCAGACTGTCAAATAATGAAGCGTGATTCATTACTTCAGAGAACGCGTTTCCACTGCTCCACAGTCCAATGACTGTGTGCTTTTCACCACTCCGGATGACACTTGGCATTACACACGATGATCTTAGGCTTGTGTGCGGTTGCTCGGCCATGGAAACCCATTTCATGAAGCTCCCAACGAACAGTTCTTGTGCTTATGTTGCTTCCATAGGCAATTTGGAACTTGGTAGCGAGTGTTGCAACTGTAAACAGACGATTTTTACACTCTACGCGTTTCAGCACTCGATGGTCTCGTTCTGTGAGCTTGTGTGGCCTACAGTTTCGTGGATGAGCTGTTGTTGCTCCTAGACGATTCCAATTCACAATAACATCACTTACAGTTGACTGGGATACCTCTAACATGG
Organism: Tachypleus tridentatus; assembly: GCF_004210375.1. NCBI lineage: Eukaryota > Metazoa > Arthropoda > Merostomata > Xiphosura > Limulidae > Tachypleus > Tachypleus tridentatus. The sequence goes on along the minus strand of NC_134827.1, from coordinate 74,023,554 downwards.
CAGAAATTTGACGAACTGACTTGTTGGAAAGGTGGCATCCTATGGCAGTGCCACGTTGAAAGTCACCGAGCTCTTCAGTACGACCCATTTTAGTGCCAATGTTTATCTATGGAGATTGCATGGCTGTATGTATGATTTTAGGCACATGTTAACAATGGGCATGGCTGAAATAGCCGAATACACTTATTAGAAGGGGTGTCACATACTTTTGAGCATGTAGATTTACTCAAAGTATTGAGATATTTTTAAGAGCTTATGAGAGAAACCAAAATATATTCTTGCAGCATTAAAATCGTTTAGTGTTATTTATGTAAATTAACTAATAATAAGGAATCCTGCATTATAAGTTTTGTTCTTTAGAAGACACTGAATCCATGGAAGTTTACCTGATTTAAAATCGAAAGCTTAAGAATAAACTATTACAATACAGTATAGGTTATTTCACAACTATTAATTGTTTTTTTGACAATAATAAGCAAACAAAGACATTGTTCACTTACTATCTCTATACTTTCAGAGTAACAATCAAGCCTAGATACTGTATCTCATTTTCAGGTTAACAAAGATAGAATTTGACTTAAGAACAAACAAGCCTATATATTATTCACGTACTAACTCCATGTTTCTTTAGTAACAAACAAGCCTAGATATTGTTCACCTACTAATTCTATATTTTTACAGTAACAAACAAGCCTAGATATTGTTCACCTACTAACTCTATGTTTCTACAGTAAGAAACAAGCCTAGATATTGTTCACTTACTAACTCTATGTTTCTACAGTAACAAACAAGCCTAGATATTGTTCATGTACTGTGCTTCTACTGCATTTAAAAAGCTAAAATATCATTCAGGTACTCACTGTATATTTCTTCAATAGTAAAAAAATATAAGGTGTTCTGATTTTATGTTTCTTCAGTGATAAACAATATATTGTTGTTCCTTTACATAGGATGGCTTCACCAACTGTCCGATAAACTGGGCTACGATCTTGTAAATTACACAGATACGGCTACAGCTTACATTACAGCCCTCTATTTTACTACCAGCAGCCTTACCAGTGTGGGGTTTGGAAATGTGTCTGCTAACACCAACAGCGAAAAAGTATTTTCTATACTAACCATGCTTATTGGTGGTAAGTAAGGAAAATTCGTTAATATCTTGTAAACAATGAAGGTGATAAACAAGGTTGACTCACTGATATTCTTTTAACACTGTAAGTGGTAATTAAGAATAGTTCATTAATCTCCTTTTAACAATGAAAGTGGTAAGTAAGGGTAGTTCCCTAACATCATTTTAACAATGAAAGTGGTAAGTAAGGATAGTTCACTAATATCCTATGAACTATGAAAGTGGTATGTATGAAACTTTATCTAATATCCTGTGAACAGTGAAAGTGGTGGGTACGAGAAACTTCGACAATAATATAATATAGACAGTGGTTTAGGCGGCAAACACAGATGACAATTAGAGAAAACCATCGTGGGTTTAAATTATTTAAATGTAAATCAATTATGACACCGATGAAGTCAAAAGATGGTTCTTTCGAAACGAACGTTTCTGAATTGGTTAGAAATGAGAAAAAGAATTAATCTTTTTCATGTTATATTCAGAACTCACTCTGCTTGTTATCAGGTGTACCAAAATGTAAAAGTCTGAGTTCGCTAACAATAATGGACGGTTACAGCCGCATGAAAATGTTACAGACAAGGGTGATAACAATAATCTCACAGCCAGATGAAAGGTTTACAAACAAGTTGAAAAACAATAACCACACAGCTAGATGTTTAGAGATCAATTAGATAATAATAATGACACAGCCAGATGAAAAGTTTACCTATAAGGGTGATAACAATAATCACACAGCTAGATGAAAGGATTACAGACAAGGTTGATAACAATAATCACACAGCTAGATGAAAGGATTACAGACAAGGTTGATAACAATAATCACACAGCTAGATGAAAGGATTACAGACAAGGTTGATAACAATAATCACACAGCTAGATGAAAGGATTACAGACAAGGTTGATAACAATAATCACACAGCTAGATGAAAGGGTTAGAGACACGATTGATAACAATAATCACACAGCTAGATGAAAGGGTTAGAGACAAGATTGATAACAATAATCACACAGCTAGATGAAAGGGTTAGAGACAAGATTGATAACAATAATCACACAGCTAGATGAAAGGATACAGACAAGGTTGATAACAATAATCACACAGCTAGATGAAAGGGTTAGAGACAAGATTGATAACAATAATCACACAGCTAGATGAAAGGGTTAGAGACAAGATTGATAACAATAATCACACAGCTAGATGAAAGGATTACAGACAAGATTGATAACAATAATCACACAGCTAGATGAAAGGATTACAGACAAGGTTGATAACAATAATCTCACAGCTAGATGAAAGGATTACAGACAAGGTTGATAACAATAATCACACAGCTAGATGAAAGGGTTAGAGACAAGGTTGATAACAATAATCACACAGCTAGATGAAAGGGTTAGAGACAAGATTGATAACAATAATCATACAGCTAGATGAAAGGGTTAGAGACAAGATTGATAACAATAATCACACAGCTAGATGAAAGGGTTAGAGACAAGATTGATAACAATAATCACACAGCTAGATGAAAGGGTTAGAGACAAGATTGATAACAATAATCATACAGCTAGATGAAAGGGTTAGAGACAAGATTGATAACAATAATCACACAGCTAGATGAAAGGGTTAAAGACAAGGTTGATAACAATAATCACACAGCTAGATGAAAGGGTTAGAGACAAGATTGATAACAATAATCACACAGCTAGATGAAAGGGTTAGAGACAAGATTGATAACAATAATCACACAGCTAGATGAAAGGGTTAGAGACAAGATTGATAACAATAATCACACAGCTAGATGAAAAGTTTAAACACAAGTTTGATAACAATAATCACACAGCTAGATGAAAGGGTTACAGACAAGGTTGATAACAATAATCACACAGCTAGATGAAAGGGTTAGAGACAAGATTGATAACAATAATCACACAGCTAGATGAAAGGGTTAGAGACAAGGTTGATAACAATAATCACACAGCTAGATGAAAGGGTTAGAGACAAGATTGATAACAATAATCACACAGCTAGATGAAAGGGTTAGAGACAAGATTGATAACAATAATCACACAGCTAGATGAAAGGGTTAGAGACAAGATTGATAACAATAATCATACAGCTAGATGAAAGGGTTAGAGACAAGATTGATAACAATAATCACACAGCTAGATGAAAGGGTTAAAGACAAGGTTGATAACAATAATCACACAGCTAGATGAAAGGGTTAGAGACAAGATTGATAACAATAATCACACAGCTAGATGAAAGGGTTAGAGACAAGATTGATAACAATAATCACACAGCTAGATGAAAGGGTTAGAGACAAGATTGATAACAATAATCACACAGCTAGATGAAAAGTTTAAACACAAGTTTGATAACAATAATCACACAGCTAGATGAAAGGTATACAGACAAGTTTGATAACAATAATCACACAGCTAGATGAAAGGGTTACAGACAAGATTGATAACAATAATCACACAGCTAGATGAAAGGTATACAGACAAGTTTGATAACAATAATCACACAGCTAGATGAAAGGGTTACAGACAAGGTTGATAACAATAATCACACAGCTAGATGAAAGGGTTAGAGACAAGATTGATAACAATAATCACACAGCTAGATGAAAGGGTTAGAGACAAGATTTATAACAATAATCTCACAGCTAGATGAAAGGGGTAAAGGCAAAGTTGTAAACAATAATGACACAACCAGATGAAAAGTTTAAACACAAGTTTGATAACAATAATCTCACAGCCAGATGAGACGTCGACAAACAAGTTGGATAACAGCTAGAATTCATGAATAACATGCAGAGTGTTTATGGTGTTTTATGAGTGATAATTAGATATGATGAAAGATAGAGGGGTGTATAAAACATGACGATTTATAAAACAACTGTGTTCAGTAACAAGTAGGTCATGTAAATAGCGTCACTTTATGTATAACTATTTTGAGAGAGGGTTAGGTTTTCATTGGTATATTTAGCGATGAAGGATATAATTTATTATAAAATCTTATGAGAAAGTATTTAATATTTTTAGTCAAAGCTTCTGGGGATATCCTCTGCCATTCTTCATTTTGAAACTACTGACCAGAGGGAAAGCAGTCCATCAATAGCACCGTACTACCCATTATTTATAGTAAGGTAACCACAATATAAAGCTTAGAAAATATTTCATGTTATTGCCCGGATTCGAACTCGGTTCATCAGTCCCAAATCCATAGCTACACTACAGAACTACATAAGGAACAAAATATATAGCAGTTATTAATTAATTAGGCTTAACTTGTGTACCATGGAATTTCCTACCTTTAACTGATAGTGGTACTTAACATTTTCAGTTTACTGGCTACGTTGATTAACTAACTCATTCTGCATACAATTGGTCAAGGTTTGTTTTTTTGTTTTTTGGTATGGGCTTGGCTGTAAATATAGTGGTTTTGTAGCGAGGCTTGGTTTAGCTGTGAAGGGAAATTTCAACATTTTTTATTATTTTTCTTATTAACACTTTTTTCTTGGATGTTAAATCTTTCCCAAATTATAGCTCAAATTGACTTTTTGGCCTGTAATCAATTAACTCCTTGAAGTGTATTACATCATGCTATTGTTATCAAGTTAAAATCCTTTAATTTCTTCTGTATTCGTCGTTACGCTACAATCCACTCATTAATGAAACTTAACAATGTTTCTTCATTGGTGTCCAAGCCTTGTATAAGTTAAAAGCTAACTTATGTTAAATCCGCTTGTACTGATAAACATAATTGTGAGATCTTAAAACTGAACTACTGGTCTTCAATGGTCACATGATTTAAGTGTTATGTTAATATAATTTCTTGATTATGGGTTAAATAATGGTGTTAATAACCTTCACTTTACATTAGTAAATTTTTATAGAAAAGTAAAACATTCGACCTATCAAAGAATTTAACACACATTTTCATTATAACCCACTTTTTACAGGTTATCTTTAAAGTGCTCTAAGAGTTGGCGGTGTAGGTTGTTGATTAGCTTCTTTTCCTGTAATCTGTCAGTTAGGGACGGCTAACACAAACGGGAACTGTGTAGCTTATACGTCAAACAAATTATATTTACCTGGTAAATTACTAAGTCAGCGCAAAGTACTTGAATTAATGATTGTTTGAAGATTTTTGTGTGTAGCTTAGCAGTCAAGTAAACTATGTTTATTGGTAACTACCTAAGGTGACGAAAAGATGGGGCTTTTCTTAGGCCTAACCAAATAGTTCAAATAATGATTCTTAGAGTATTTTTTTCATATTCGTCGCTCTTACTTCGTCCATAAAAGGTTTCAACTCTGATTGGAATTAATTAATTAAGTAGACTATGAAGAAGATAATTAAATTCTTATTCTTATAGTTAACTTCTCAAGGTTAACTATGAACGTAAAGCAAGACACTGTAAGTTGCATATATATATTAACAAGTTTGTCGTTTTGATTTGTTTATTGACAGCCTTAATGCACGCGGTAGTTTTTGGAAACGTCACTGCAATTATTCAACGTATGTATTCCAGACGATCACAGTACCAGACAAAACTAAGGGATCTCAAGGACTTTTTCACACTTCATCAGATACCGAAGCAGCTACGACAGCGAATGATGGATTACTTCCAAACCACGTGGTCCCTAAACCACGGAATTGATCCAAACGAGGTATGTTTTATGTTGTTGTAAATATTAGTTGTTCATGATTTTAGCTAAACTTGGTGTATTGATAAAATTGTCTCGTTGGTGTACTGTTAGGCTTTCTCAAACACTGTTAGTTTCGTTTAATTCATATAAACAATTTACTTTTTATTTACAGTAAAACCTTACCAAGAGTATCAAGAATGTTAAAGATACAGTAAAAAAACTTATAAAGAATATTAAGGATATTATATACTCACTAAGAAACTTTTAAAGAATATTAAGGATCTTACATTACAGTAAAAGCTTACAAACAATATTAAGGATCTTACATATACAGTAAAACACGAAGAATATTAAGGATCTTACATATACAGTAAACCACGAAGAATATTAAGGATCTTACATATAAAGATACAGTATAAACTTTTAAAGAATATTAAAGATCTTACATACACAGTAATACTTATAAAGAATATTAAGGATCTTACATATACAGTAATACTTATAAAGAATATTAAGGATCTTACATATAAGTAAAAAACTTATAAGGAATATCAAGGATAAATTCAAATATCCACTCTGAATTCTCATGCAGTGAAGAAATATAAAGAGAGATCATTTGTGTATGCAAAACTTTAATTTTAAATTAATAAATATTACAACATTTCTTGAAATGAATATTTTTAGTAAGATGTTTTAAGAACATTCTGTTATTTCAAATGAAACAAATTGATAAACGCAAACTTTGTGTTTATATAAATGAAATAATTTATCACTTTATTTTAATTATTTTTTTCGCGATTGAAAATTCTTGTCATATAAAAAAAGACTTGATCTGATATATCCTTGCTACTCTTTTCCCTTCTTTCTACGATTCCAAGCTAAGATACTGTGATTAGTTATTACGTCAAAACAGTTAGGGTCTGAACTACTTCAACATTAAATCTTATTTTATTTTCCGTTTTGGAGAACAGTTTGCCGTTTTTATGGGATATTTTATAACAACAAAATGGATTACAGTATTGTAAGACGTCTCACGTTAAGGAAATATGTCCTGACAGGCCTAACTAGAGGTGTTTCATTTTCCGCGTCTTCCTCTTAATTGACCATTTGAGTATTTTTCAACTCAGATTAAAATTTTTAATATCATCTTATGTTTACTATAATTTACTTTTTGAAGTGTTTTAAAATAAAGTACACGAATCAATTACTTGGAACTTGTCTGATATTAATATTTCAAATATAAAAATTAAACGTTTAATTTGAAGCTTAGTTCAGCATCATTGTTAAAGATTTTATTATTAAACTGTCTCTGTTATCTTTATTCATTTTATTCATTACTGTACTATGATCCTTGTAATAGAGGATTTTTTTTATTTTTCTTATTTCATATATTTAATACTAAAGATTTTACGGGAATTTCCTGACGAGCTACGAGGGGACGTTTCTATGCACCTGAACAAAGAAATACTCTCCTTGCCAATTTTTGAGACGGCCCCTCAAGGATGTCTCCAGCAACTGTCTCGTCATATTAAGAGCAACTTCTGTGCACCTGGTGAATATGTAGTCCACAAAGAAGACGCCTTAGGCTACATATACTTCGTGTGCAACGGTTCTATGGAGGTGTTGCAGGACAGAATGGTCGTCGCGATCTTAGGTAGGCATTGAACAGTTGAAAATCAAAAGACAACTTTAAGAGAGATGTGAAAAATAAACAAAAAAGCGTAAATGCTAGAACCAGACACCTCCTAGTAAGACATTGCACTTTCCAAAACAAACTGGTAATAATGTTTTATGAGTCCTCTAACTTCTGTATGTAATAATACCGTTTCAAAGTTTCGTTTGTCACTTTCCCTATCTGCGTTTGACGTTCATACCTTGAATTTCAGTCACGTGACAGATAGTCCTTGTTGAACGTGAGCTTAAGACGGATTTATTTTAGTTTTGTCTCCATAGTAACGGTATGTCTCCTCTTTCAGAGTGTTTGGACTCAGGCCAAGTTTTTTCATCATTTGTATCATTCTACCTTATTGAAAAACACTGCGTTTACACAACTTAAAACAATAATATGTAAGTAGGATTTGTTGGTGATTAACCCTAACCCTACATGCTTACGAAAATAACGAAGTTGTCCATCTCTATATGAAAGAACGGGTTTTTTACCCATTTCTTTTTTCGCATGTTTACCTTCACGTGTTAGAACTTATTATTTACAAGAAATATGTGCAATAATGTATTATATATTGTTCTACTCTATTCATAGTTGAGTTAATGCATGTTTTGTGTGTGTGTGTGTATGTGCTCGCATCACTGTTTGTTTTTTTTAAATTAATCCTTCAGGCTAAAACTAATAAGGATTAGCTGTTGTTCTACCATATTTATAGCTAGAGTTAATAAGGACCAAGTATTGTTCTACCCTATTTATAACTAAAGTTAATAAGGACCAGGTGTTGTTCTACCTTATTTATAGCTACAGTTAATAAAGATGAGGTATTGTTCTTTCCTATTTATTGCTAAAGTTAATAAGGACCAGATATTGTTCTACCCTACTTAGAGCTAAAGTTAATAAAGATAAGGTATTTTTCTACCCTATTTATAACTGAAGTTAATAATGATCAGGTATTGTTCTATCCTATTAATAGCTAAAGTTAATATAGATGAGGTATTGTGCTTTCTTATTTATAACTAAAGTTAATAAGGGCCAGGTATTGTTCTACCCTATTTATAACTAAAGTTAATTAGGACGAGGTATTGTTCTTTCCTATTTATAACTAAAGTTAATAAGGATCAGGTATTGTTCTACCAATTTATAGCTAAAGTTAATAAGAACCAGGTATTGTTCCACCTTATTTATATCTAAAGTTAATGAGGACTAGGTATTGTTCCTTCCTATTTATAGCTAAAGTTAATAAGGATTAGATGTTGTTCTACTATTTATAGCTAAAGTTAATCAAGATTAGCTATTGTTCTACCTTATTTATAGCTAAAGGTATTGCGTATTAGGTATTGTTCTACCCTATTTATTACTAAAGTTGATAAGTATTAGCTATTGTTTACCCTATTTATAAATAAAGTTAATAAGGATTAGCTATTGTTTTACCCTATTTATAACTAAAGTTAATAAGGACCAGGTGTTGTTCTACCCTGTTTATAGCTAAAGTTAATAAGGATGAGATATTGTTCTACACTATTTATAACTAAAGTTAATAAGGATCAGGTATTTTTCTTAAGTCTGTCCAGGACTTTCGTTGTCTTGATTATTATGACATTTCTTGGGTAATTACGATGTGCATGTTTAGACTTAATACATAAAACATGCACTGTTATCAGAGTTTACTGAACCACACTGAGTATTTCTCTTCCTTTTATTCTGAAATAGGAAAGGGGGATCTTGTGGGATGTGACATCGCTGCCAACCTAAACGATGCCGTAATGAAGTCAAGTAGTGACGTCCGAGCCCTAACTTACTGCGATTTAAAATGTATTTTTATACCCGGATTAACGTCAGTTCTTAAGCTTTACCCAGAATTCGCTGAAAGTTTCTGTCATGATATCTTGCACGATCTGACCTTCAACCTCAGGGAGGGCTACGAAAACGAGGTAGGTTGAGACTTTTGATCGAATTGTATTTATTAATATACGACTCTAACAATTAAAAGAAACACTAATAGACATTTGAGAAACGATGCATGAAACAGAGATATAGCAGATAAGTGCAAGTTCTATTGACAACATTAATTTTAAAAAAAGGAACACAGTTGTCTAGTCTCTTTCTCTGTCTATCTAGGAAAAGAATCTAATTGGTATGTTGAAGCACAAATCTTCTTAATTTTACCACAAGCAGTGGAAGTAATAAAAAAAATAGATGAAAATGGACATTTCTCTCAACCAATGAACTCCAGAATATTTGTCGCACTTGCTATAGTAACAGTATATATTTCTCTATAATATATAATACTACTCTCGTTCCTATCTACCAGTAAATTTTATCTATGTTCCAAAAACATTTTAAAAACAATTTCCAAATGCGACAAAATGGACACATTTTTCCCTCGAAGCTGTAACTTTGAGCGAGCGCCACCTAGATTTATCTTTACAGTACTTATAAAAGTATGAGTTAGTCATCAATAACTTTAGAATTTTAAATATTATTCAAGTAAGGTTCATCCAGGTGACATTAATATGATATTGATAGCGACTTATTCAAACGTTTGCTAAAACTATGTGACACCATAACATGAACGGTATTTCCTTTAAAATGTTTACACTTTTTATTTATAAGCAGTGACTGCTTAAACAAATTTTTCAAATTTTAATGGCAAAATATAACGTACAGTAAGACACATTCCTTTAATATGGCTTCATTTTAGGAGCATTATGCATTTATTACTTCAAACTCGAAAGCGGAATGTTTGAAAAGGAGATCCTAAACCGTGACATGGAAAGGTTATAAATACAGGGGTCTCGGGTTAAGCAACTATTTCAAACCAAAAAAATGTTAGCAGAAGAATGTAGACTACACAGAAAACGGTAATTATCATAAACCTCATCACTGTAACCATATAAATATAATTATCATAAACAGCTGCACTGTAACCATATAAACATAACTCTTTTTTTACATCATCACAGCTACGAACACCCTTCCCCCAAGCCCGGCATGGCCAGGTGGTTAGATCAATCTACTCGTAATCTGTTGGTCGTGTGACTAAGAATCCTTGTAACGTCCTTTCAGCCGCAAGGGCGTTATGATGTAACGGTAAATTCCACTATTCGTTGGTAAAGGAGTAGCCCAAGAATTGGCTGTGAGTGGTGATGACTAACTAACTTCCCTCTAGTCTTACATTGCTAAATTAAGGACGGCTATCAGAGATAGTCCTCCTGTGGCTTTGCGCGAAATTCGAAACAAAACTAAACCCCCTGTGTACGTGTGTATGCTCACAAGTGCCAAATGGCGACAGAGTAGTTCTTTCCCTGGTGTGAGTTAAATATTTTGATTCAGCGAAATAATGATAATTATAAAGAAACAGTATTTTGCAGACACTTGGAAGTTTCACTTCTGACTTGTAGGTAGGTCAGTTAGTTTGTAGAGCTCACGTTCTGCTCGTTTCTTTACATTTTTCAAAATTGAGGACGTACGGGAAAGAATACAACATGAAGTTCGGCCTTTCAGTTTCAGATAGATTTTTATATAGTAAGTTACTGATCTGTTATACATGACTGTCACATATATATTGTATACTAAGTAACTTATCTTTTATACATGGCTATTCCACATATATTGTATGCTAAGTTACTGATCTGTTATACATGACTATCACACATATATTGTATACTAAGTAACTTATCTTTTATACATGGCTATTCCACATATATTGTATGCTAAGTTACTGATCTGTTATACATGACTATCACACATATATTGTATACTAAGTAACTTATCTTTTATACATGGCTATTCCACATATATTGTATGCTAAGTTACTGATCTGTTATACATGACTATCACACATATATTGTATACTAAGTAACTTATCTTTTATACATGGCTATTCCACATATATTGTATGCTAAGTTACTGATCTGTTATACATGACTATCACACATATATTGTATACTAAGTAACTTATCTTTTATACATGGCTATTCCACATATATTGTATGCTAAGTTACTGATCTGTTATACATGACTGTCACATATATATTGTATACTAAGTAACTTATCTTTTATACATGGCTATTCCACATATATTGTATGCTAAGTTACTGATCTGTTATACATGACTGTCACACATATATTGTATACTAAGTAACTTATCTTTTATACATGACTATTCCACATATATTGTATGCTAAGTTACTGATCTGTTATACATGACTATCACACATATATTGTATACTAAGTAACTTATCTTTTATACATGACTATTCAACATATATTGTATGCTAAGTTACTGATCTGTTATACATGACTATCACACACATATATTGTGTAAGATTATAACTGTGATGGAGTTATTTCGTATTGTAACAGCCAGAAGAAAACAATGGTATACACTCCCTTACATTACCGTCCATATCTGAAGACGATGAAGATGATAAAGAGGGCACAGCGCCATCTTCACCTTTGATTTCACCCATGTCAACAGCTATGGGAACATGTCGCTTTGTTGAGTAAGTCGTAGCAGTACGTAAAGTTCGCTTTGGAGGATCTGGGTATGTCACAGTAGTCCACTTTAGAGGACCCGTGTAAGTAGCAGTACTTCAGTAAATCCACTTTGGAGGGTCTGTGTGTGTCATAGAAGTACAGTAGGTGCGCTTTGGAGGATCTGGGTAAGTTACGATAGTCCAGTATGATGATATGGGTAAGTTACAGTAGTCTAGTAGGTACACATTGGAGGATCTGTGAGTTTAAATAGTCCATCAGGTCTACTATGGAGGAGATCGTTACAATGTTTTCCAAATATCTAGTGTTAAAGAAACTACATAGACGTCCACATTTCTTGTATATAATATCCACTATTAACAGAATTGCTTAGACTCAACACTGTTGTCTGTGTGGCAGAATATAGCAGAATGCTGAGTCAGCTTCATTTTACCTACACATCGATACGCTGTCTAGTTCATATTTTTCTTAAATATAAAGTAATAAATACGATGTTGACATAATTAAACTAGCTTTAACATACAACGTCTTTTATTATAGAGAAACTAACTTCGAAATGAAAATAAAAAACTGCGAAACCCCAACTTCTGAAGTTCGTCGACCTTCTTCACGACCAGTTTATCGAAATGAGAAGTTGTCCTCTGTAGCTGGTCTTCCTAATCTTGGTAAGATCATTCATCTAAACCATTGAATAAGACCTCACCATTCTTCCAAATCTTGATAAGACCTCACTACTCATCCAAATTTTCCTGATGACGAGAAACCCACTTGAAATAAAAATGTATCTTAGAACGGCTGGTAAGACCTCACCATTCATTCCAATCTTGGTGAAACCTCACTGCTCTTCCCAACTTTGGTAAGACCTGACCACCCATATTAATCTTAGTCAGACTTTAACCTTTGTTCAACCTTTTACCTGAAGTAGACATTTCCTAGAAGGAGTGTGGTCAGTGTAGCCGGGTAGTGAATCCAAGGATTCCTGATTCTTCTCCATTGGTGCACGATAAATAAGCGGTGAATTCAATGAATATGGTGGAATTATTTAAACTGAAACATGTAGAGTCTTTATTGCTTTTTAACTTTGATTTTGTTAAGTCTTTGTAACTTATGTTTTTAAATTTTATAAATGAATTATTGTCGAAATATGAAATTTTAGTTTGCTTAATTTTGTCTAAATTTCTTTTCTCAAGTCTATCAGTTCTAAATTATGGATTGTTAGCCCTTTTGTAGCATAGCGTGAAAAGTTTACACAATTTTTGTTTTACACATATCAAATTAAAGAACATCAGAAAAGTTTAAATGAAATATTTATACATAATTTAGATCTTATAATAATTTGATTCTAAGTTAAAGGATAATTAGAAAAATATTTTATTTGTCTCTTATGTAAATATATATATGCCTTCCTAAGTATAGCTAATCCTCTTTCATTTAGGTTCACCGTCAGAGTTGGTTGAACTGAGAGACGAAGTGGAGATTACAAGAAACAGTGTCCAACAACTGGACTTGCAAATGTCAGAGCTGGCACGTGATGTTAAAATTCTGAGCCAGGAAGTAAGAACCACCCTTACGCTCCTACAACGTCTATGTTCTGTGGGTGGGGTAGGATTTTTACTCACTCAATCTAGTGATATTCCACAAAATGATTACACAAGTGCCACTCCAGTTCGAAGTTCCAGCCAGTTACTAGACCCCCGCTAACAAATGTCACTAACAACAACACAAACAGATAGGTATCTCTTGAGCAGCCTTATGGAGAAGAAGTAAGATTAATATTCTCCACCTGCTAATTCCATACAACAACAGAAGATGGACAAAAATAAAATAACGAAAGTGACAATTTCTTGAACAACTCGTTTATGGTTAGGAGCACCGTTTTCTCCAACACCCAAGCTTTCCTTACCACACTACGTCAGCATGGAACACGAAACGCTCGATTCCTTGGATAATTCCAAACCACTCACTTTCAATGATAAATGACTGTCTACAGTAAGTACACTAAAAACATAAATACATATACTGGACAAAGTCCCACTCCTCGTGGCTCCGCGACTGTCCAAAATAACATTAAAAGGAATATTTAGTCCACAGTCATGTGACTGTTCCTAACATAATAAAAAACAATATATGTAGTGTACATAGTCCGGGGCTTGTCTAAAATAAGACCTCGAGAGATATATAGTCGAAACAGTCGCACTAAATTGAGGTATGTTCAGTTGAATGTTAACTTGTTCAGAGAGTCGAAGTCCTCCATTCTGAAGATGGACAAATCTTCTTGTAAACACGTGAATATCATAACGCGAAACATTTCTTTTGTTCACGAGTGCTTATATAGTATACGTGCAACACTCGGCTCTCAACTAAAGTTGTAACAGTAACAATATTCCCTAGTGAAGTATATAATAGCTGTTCGATGCACGTCTCTCTCTAGTGAAATGCAAAATAAATATATAATGCACGTATCTCTACTGAAGTTGTATTAACAATAACTAGATGACAATGTATTTATAGTAAAACTACAAAACGCTAGACTTGAGAAAATCAGGTTAAAACTTCCTATATGTATCTCTTTTGATAAAGAAAGATTATTCTACTTTAAGAAAACTCCACTTCCAAACGTTATATTTTTAACCACCAGTAATGTGTTGAAAAACAACTTTAGTTCACCAAAAGCAGAGGATGGACAACAAACTGTTATTAATTCTTATACGATTTTGTTTAAAGTACGGTATGAGTGTGAAAGTGCCCTTGTAAATGAAATATTCAGTTGTTAAGAAAGAGCGTAGTAAATCCAGAGTCTTACCTCTGTACTAGCGGGAGGCGTTAGGTTCTTACTGGTCATTTTAATAGTTCTATAGTGAGCTCTGAATTATGTGAAACGATATTTTCTTATAAATAAGGAAATAACTATTTTAAAACTCACGTTTCAGACGTTAACTATGAAATAACGAAGAAACCCCAAAGAAGTTATTTTGTTCAAAACAGAAAAACCGTTAGTTAGGACAGTGTGGTAACGATAAACCCCCAAATAAGTTATTTTATTGAAAACAGACAGATGAGTATAAGTATGAAGTAACGATAAACCTTCAAAGTTATTTTATTGAAAACAGACAGATGAGTATAAGTATGAAGTAACGATAAACCCTCAAAGTTATTTTATTGAAAACAGACAGATGAGTATAAGTATGAAGTAACGATAAACCCTCAAAGTTATTTTATTGAAAACAGACAGATGAGTATAAGTATGAAGTAACGATAAACCCTCAAAGTTATTTTATTGAAAACAGACAGATGAGTATAAGTATGAAGTAACGATAAACCCTCAAAGTTATTTTATTGAAAACAGACAGATGAGTATAAGTATGAAGTAACGATAAACCCCCAAATAAGTTATTTTATTGAAAACAGACAGATGAGTATAAGTATGAAGTAACGATAAACCCCCAAATAAGTTATTTTATTGAAAACAGACAGATGAGTATAAGTATGAAGTAACGATAAACCCCCAAATAAGTTATTTTATTGAAAAGAGACAGATGAGTATAAGTATGAAGTAACGATAAACCCCCAAATAAGTTATTTTATTGAAAACAGACAGATGAGTATAAGTATGAAGTAACGATAAACCTTCAAAGTTATTTTATTGAAAACAGACAGATGAGTATAAGTATGAAGTAACGATAAACCCCCAAATACGTTATTTTATTGAAAATAGACAGATGAGTATAAGTATGAAGTAACGATAAACCCCCAAATAAGTTATTTTATTGAAAATAGACAGATGAGTATAAGTATGAAGTAACGATAAACCTTCAAATAAGTTATTTTCTTGAAAACAGACAGATGAGTATAAGTATGAAGTAACTATAAACCCCCAAAGAAGTTATTTTATTCAAAACAGACAGATGAGTATTTGAATAAGGTACTATCTTTTATTTTTCATCAAAGTTTAAATTTGAAATATTATAAAAAAATTTTATCGAGTTTGTAGGAAATAAAAATGACTAAACTCAAGAAATAAAATTATTTATAACTTATTACTCTTGTATGTCATATTTCATGCTATTGCTTATTTAACTCAATTCTGAACGTAGGTGGGCATTTCTCTTTGTGAACTTCACGGTGTACACCATCCAGACATTATGTGAAATATATGTTTAACCTTAGACTCTCTTAATTCATCAAATGCTTTGTTAACATGTTGGCAAAATTGCGATAACCAAACTATTCCTTCAGAGCACCCTCTACAAACAGAAACAAATATGTAGGAGAACCGTAACATACTAAACCATTCTTTCAGTACATCTTCTACAAAAACAATCTCTACAAGATAAAGAAAGAAAACCGTAACATACTAAACCATTCCTTGAGACATAAAAACCTCATACCAAATCAATCCTTTTTGTGGAAACGAAGAATATATATAAGAGAACAATAATTTTTCGAATTGTTCATTCGTTTGGAAGGGAACGGTTTTCTACATTTCTATAGAAAGCTTGACGGATTTGTACATGTACTGTGTAGAATAAACTTTGATGGAGATGACGTCGTTTTTGGATTCTTTTTATGAGTTTCAACCACAATTAATGTGTGAATGTGTAGCAGAATAGCATATTTCACGTGGAATATGTACAATAATCTATGTCAAGAATATGACACACCACTCTTTAGCGATAATGTACATGAAAAGAGTTATTTATCTTTGCATATAACTGAAATTTTATATGTCTTTCATTGATTCAGAGAATGGGGAATTACACTTAAAATAGTTTAAACTAATATAAATGACAACATTTTTATTTGATTGAAGAGATACACTTTTACGTTCGAACCTCATCCATTACTTTACCTTTTCAAAGTATCATACGTTAAACACCGTGTTTATTGATTTCTTGGAAAGTTTATTTTAGTGTTTATACTCTAATACTGTAATACACTTTTGATTCTTCGTATTACAAACGTATTTTTTAATAACTGAGAAAAACCAACGTCACTGACTCAGAACTACGAAACCACGAGATTGACTTTGAATGAAAAGACCCACGAAACTGACATCAACCTATACAACCTCGTGACTGGCTTTGAGCTAGGCAACCACGTGTCTAGCTTTGTATTAAAAGACTTAAACATGTGACTGATTTTGAAGACTTTTAATCAGAAACTAAGCTTCAATAATCTTGCAGACAATGCATCCAATAATAATTTAGTAAAACGTACTATACATATGAAATTTATAGCATTGTTAGCTTTACAGTGGCGTATCGAGCGTTTGGTTTGTTTTGAATTTCGTGCAAAGCTACACGAGGGCTGTCTACGCGAGCCATCCCTAATTTACCAGTGTAAGACTAGAGAGAAGGCAGCTAGTCATCACCACCCACCACCAACAAATAGTGGGATTGACAGTAACATTATAACGCGCCCACTGCTGGAAGGGTGATCATGTTTGGTGTGACATGGGATTCGAACCCGCGATCCTCGAATTACGAGTCAAGTGCCTTAACCAGCTAATTTCATTGTTTGTATTGTTTGCCTAATCTACAGAAGAGAAAACAACATTCTAGACAAGTGCGATAACATTTCTTAACAGAATTAATATTTTTAACAAGTTCTAACATGCTCTACATGTTTTTAAGAAATTCTTCACGAACGGATTATTCCTAATATGTTCTATATCAAGATAATGGTTTTTATCAGATTCTTCACGTACGTATTATTTCTAACATGTTCTATATCAAGGTAATGTTTTTTTTTATCAGATTCTTCACGTACGTATTATTTCTAACATGTTCTATATCGGGGTAATGTTTTCAACAGATTCTTCACGTACGTATTATTTCTAACATGTTCTATATCAAGGTAATGTTTTTTATCAGATTCTTCACGTACGTATTATTTCTAACATGTTCTATATCAAGGTAATGTTTTTTATCAGATTCTTCACGTACGTATTATTTCTAACATGCTCTATATCGGGGTAATGTTTTCAACAAATTCTTCACGTACGTATTATTTCTAACATGTTCCATATGAAGGTAATGTTTTTTATCAGATTCTTCACGTACGTATTATTTCTAACATGTTCCATATGAAGGTAATGTTTTTTATCAGATTCTTCACGTACGTATTATTTCTAACATAATCTTGTTAAAATATAGGATCGATTTGTTCGTACGTCTTGGCCAGGTGGTTCGGACCTTTGCCTTCTATTCTAAGAATCACGGGTTCACTAAACATGCTCGCTCTTCTAGTCTTGGAAAAATGTTAATGTACTGTCAATCCCATTATTCGTTGGTAAAATATTACCCCAAGAGTTGGCGGTGAGCGGTGATGACTAGCTGTCTTCCTTCTCATCTTTCACCGCTAAATTAAAGAAGTCAAGCGCAAATAGCCTTCGTGTAGCTTTGAGCGAAATTCAAAACGAAAAATTGTTCTGCCACACCTTAATTTTGAATTTGATTATATCTGATGTAAATTTCACGTTATTTTAATTTTTAAGTTAATTTCAGTTTGACGCGTATAGGTACTATTACATTCGCATTGTATTTTGTAACCAGTTTGTTTATGTATCACTTCAATTTTATTGTCTTCGTTGATCTGAAGATGAGATACAAAACATGGTATAATTTGTTTTTTTAAGCAAAACACTGCACAGTAGGCTATCTGTGCTGAGCCCATCACTGTAATTGAAACCTGGTTTTTAGTGTTATAGGCCTACAAATTTGTCGTTGAGACACTGAAGAAAAAGATTATGGCAGAAACAGTACATCTTTTCTGCTTATAAAATAACAATGTACGTGCATGAACGGTGGCGCTTTAGTCGCACTGTGGTTTATTTGTACTTTTCATTTATAGTTAAACGCAAATCTAGACAGTGGGCTATCTGTTCTGTGCTCACCACAGGAATTTAAAACTTGTTTTTCTCGTGATACAAGCTTTTATACTCACTGCTGAATCATTAAGAAAGAATTTAAAGTATAAACAATACAGCTTTAATACTGTTAGGTTAATAACGTATGTGCACAAAAGATGGCGTTTTAATCTGTGGAAACATTCTGTGCTGTTCAGCTTGGTAGTACTCTTAATGACAAGTTATCTTCTTTCAAGAACTATCTCATTTCGATATTAGCAATTCCTGTGAATAATTTGTCTATTGTTTTGTGTGTAAAATGATGCTGAGCAAACTACTGGAATCACAAAATGTTCAGTTATTGGTTACCAGCCTCATTCCCGTAAAAAATGAGGCATGTCAAAGATGACTGTTAACATAGATTTCATATTTCAGCCAACAGATAACAGCGATTTCAACTAAGAAGTATCTTTTAATATATCACAGATTTCAACCCAAGGTAAGTCTTCCAGTAAGAAAGTGGTAACTGTGCGAATTTATAAGGCCAAAACTCAGGTTTCGATGCCCGTAAAGCCTATGGTGTACATTCATGCCTAATTATAAACAAAAAATAAACCAATGATATCACGTATTTCATCCCAGATATAACTGATAATATATTACAGATGCCAACCAAAGGCAACTAATAATGTATCATATATCACAAATTTCAACCAGTCATTTAATAATGTATCATGTATCACAGATGTCGACCAAAGTCAACTAATAATGTATCATATATCACAGATGTCAACCAAAGTTAGCTAATAATGTATCACATATTACAGATTTCAACCAAAATCAGCTAATAATAAATCATATATCACAGATCTGAACCGCAGTCAACTAATAATATAACATGTATCACAAATTTCCATCAAAGTCTATTATTAATATATACCAGATTTTAACCAAAAGGTAATTGATAACAAATTTATTACATATATCAAACCAAAGACAATTGTATTTCCTATTATAGTTTGTATTTTAAGGGCAACAATAGATACATGACTTTTTTGTTTACATAAACTGATATTTATGTCAAATGTGATACGTAACTTCAAAGCACGTGCAGATTCCCAAAGTAAGGGCTTTACTAATATTCTTGCACCATGCCATATAAGTCAGCGTAAATAACAGCCTTGGTGAACGTCTCTAATTAGTTGTATTTATACCAGATAAAGGTAGTTTTCTTCAGGCAAGCCCTTTCCAGAAGAATTCATACGTGTTAGGTTCGCCTACGCTCTGACGCCATGTAGCCCATATGAAAAATGATTACTTCTAAGGTTAAATTCTTAAGGTATTGGTTTTGTTTCGCGCAAGTGAGCGGGTGTACGAAGAAAACGATTTTAAAACAATAATCACAGATATAAAAACCGGTGACATATCTTTTCTCGTGGGCGAGACTTGTCGATATAAACGATGTTTGCACTCGTATCGGAATGGAAACGATGAAAGGAGGTTAACAAAAATTATTACTTTTGTTGCTTATAATTTTGGTTTCAGAAACGATAAAAAACAAGAAATATTGTTAGTCAGGAAATGAAATGATGATTTCCAGGATTAAGTCTCTTCGATGTAATACACCAACGTGTGAGAAGTTCATCAAGCATTGACTGGTACGGTTGGTTTATGTGAAAAATGCATACATTGTTCTATCTGATACTGTGTCACTAATACTGATAATATAGTTCCATGTTTGTTTTTTGAATTTTGCGCAAAGCTACACAAGGGCTATCTGCGCTAGCTGTCCCTACTTTTGCAGTGTAAGACTAGAGGGAAGGCATTTAGTCATCACCACTTACCAACAACTCTTGGGCTACTCTTTTACTAATTAAAAGTGGGATTGACCGTACATTATAAAGCCCCCATGGTTGAAAGAGCGAGCATGTTTGGTGTCACGGGGATTCGAGCCCTCAACCCTCAGATTACGAGTCGAGTGTCTTATCCACCTGGCCATGCTGGCCTCCCATATTTGTTTGTTTTAGAGATGTTTAACCCTTGCGTCCGTACTCATACTGTTGTCCTACGGTAGAACGATTGTAACATACAACGTTTTTTTTTTTTTAAATTCTGGTCAGATATTTCTTGGTTATTACACTAGAAGTGGTGGAATAGTTGATTCGGTTCTTTGTTGTTACTCCAAATTGCGTAGGAGTAAACAAGTTACTTTAGAAAACCTAAACAATCTCTTCTCTGAGAGTTATTCGATCCCCACGGAGGATTTGATGTAGCACTTTAAAAGAATACTTAGACCCTGTCAGGTGGTTAGGGTACTCGACTCGTAAACTGAGGGTCTCGAGTTCGAATCCCTGTCCCACAAAGCATGCTCGCTTTTCAGCCGTGAGGGTGGGATTATAATGTAAAGGTCAATCCCACTATTCGTTGGTAAAAGAGTATCCCAAAAGTGGGCGGTGAGTGGTGATGACCATAAGTACGGAACCGAATCAACCTCTTCGATTTATTGAAATTTGATTGGTAGAGAGCTTCTCTAAGTAACCTTATATGTAAGAGATCATCCAATCAGGGTAAACGCGTGTAAATAGGAATATTATTTCAAGGCCGCGGTACCTGACTTGTGTTTCATTTCTTGAAATATTTCCAGTTAAGATAATGTAAAATAAAAACACGTACTCCAACCAAGTAGCTTATTAGGATATTCACGCCATATTATTATTCTCGTTAAAGAACTGTTTTCGAGTTCTATTTTTACTAAATATGGATATTTCTAAACAGATAATCAAATTATATAAACTTAAATACTTCTGTATAACCACGAGCGGTAAATATCTCTAATTATTATCACGATAGGAAAGATATGAAAAGTTTTCAGACAGGCTTCTACACTTTTACCGTATCATCCCGCTACGTCATCAGCTACTAAGGCTTCAATTGGTCTGGAAATAGTAATATATTTATTTCTAGTATATTTTCAAAAACCATGACGTTTACTGTTTCTTACTTTCCCGTGTGTTGTCTACATCATATTGAGTCTTTTTTGTCTTGAATGATATTGCTGAATTATGCTTTCTTTTTTAAAGAAATATCACAAATTTCCAACCATGAAATGTTTTGGAAAAGTGAATCTACCGCGAACCTTAATAAAAGTTGATATTGAGGTAGACAAATGTTTTGTGGGTTAGAATGTAGCAAAAAAAAAAAAAAACAGTACTGGATGTGTCTCCATCACAAACAACAGGTAAGGTTCTCAACTTGTACAACGAACGTCGTAGAATGAGCTGGGCCTGGCATGGCCTAGCGCGTAAGGCGTGCGACTCGTAATCCGAGGGTCGCGGGTTCGTGCCCGCGTCGCGCCAAACATGATCGCCCTCCCAGCCGTGGGGGCGTTATAATGTGACGGTCAATCCCACTATTAGTTGGTAAAAGAGTAGTCCAAGAGTTGGCGGTGTGTGGTGATGACTAGCTGCCTTCCCTCTAGTCTTACACTGCTAAATTAGGGACGGCTAGCACAGATAGCCCTCGAGTAGCTTTGTGCGAAATTCCAAAAAACAAACTCACAAACAAACATAATGAGCTACTAATTGTTATTACCAGAAGTACGCAGAGAGACAGCTTAGACAATAGAGTACATGCGTGATATTCCTGAGGTCCCAGGTTTAATTCCTCCAGGCAGTTAGACGCTAAAATAAGATTAACACCGAGACTATGGCGACCATCTAACGACTGTCTCTCGACCCCAAAATAGGACCCGAGGGTAGGCCTTATTCGTTGGAGAGAGAAAATGTGCTATGTTGAGTCGCTAGTTAGTTAAGCCTTTAGTTCATTTGTAAGAAGTTTCGAGTTCAATCCTGCGCGCGCGAGTAACAAAAGTTGGAGTACTACAATCCATCTTCATTATAAACCAAAGGTAGAGAAAAACGTTTTTTACTATGTTAAAATAAGTTAACACTTGAATAAATTCTGCTCTCATTCCAAGTCTTACTGAAAAGTTGTTTAAAAATACGTTTCGAAATTATTTTCACAAATTTAAAATCCATTTTTCTTGCATGTAATATAATAGGATCCTATTGATAATACGATAACACATTAAGCATGTAATATAGTTATGTAATAAAATTATGGGCTCAGTAAACCTCTCATATTGTCTGACAACCCTAACAAACAGGACTCGTTTTGGCGGTGTCACAATTTGGTAGAATAAACAGAATTAATGTTTCAATAGTTTTTAACTTTTACCGTTCATTTTTCTGTGAGAAGCAAAGCATAGTCTCATAGTTAGTGTACTGGGCAAATGAATTTTTTTATGTTTACGTTCGAGTAACAAATGTTAAATAATATATATTATATGTATTTTCACCGTGTTAGTAAACACGTCTGAAAATTGTTTAAAATGTCCGACGTCATTACACGACGCTCAACTATCTACGTAAACACATTTTGATTGTCCTCTAGCTGTAAGCTTCGTAATTTAAAAATCAACGTAATATTTCATTTCAAAGCCCACCTAGTGATTGGCGCTTGAGACTGTCTATCAAAGAGTTCAATGTTCACGTCCCATTACCCCAAATTTTCTCTCCGTACTTTGAGGCCACAGGTACGTTAATAAGAGCAAATGCAAATTCCTGTTATTCGATTAGAGTAACCCAGTACTTGGCGGTGGGTGCTGGTGACAAACTGTCCTTAAATTTCCTCTTGTACCAGTTCAAAATTAGTAACAGTTCAGTAGCTTTGCGCTAATATCCGAAAGAAACACGAATTATTAATCCACAAGCGTAAATGTAACGAAGTTATTGAACGATCAATATTTTTCCCCCTCGTGTTTTTATCTTTATTTTTACGGCACTCACAAAAAATGAATGAAATTTCAATGTCAGGTCTAAAAATGTTTCTCATAATGCTTAAGCTGAACAGTCTTCTGAGCTGTTTGTAAGTTACAGTTCATTATTAAACGACAATAAGTGTAATTAACTTCATTTAACTCGTCTTTTCGACATAATTCCCACTTAATTATTCAAAATTTCATAGAGAACCAAGTGTCTTTTAAACATTCAAACGAAACCTGTGAGTTCAAGGTCAAAGTTCAGCAAAAAATCGAGGCGAATTTTATAAATACTTGGATGAAAGTTCGATTTCTTAAGAACGTACTTAACTATTCCAAAAACTTGACAAAGTGACAGAGACCTATTTATCACTAGTGTGACGAGAGGCGTTAAAAACTTAAAAATACCACCATAAGAAGATAACGAATAGACCAAGTGACATGTTTAGATAATGTGTAATTATTTAAAAACTAAAGATAAGTTCTTGGAAAATTAACAGGCCACTTAAATGTATCAAACTAGATCAGTAAGGTGCATTAGAAAGAGGAATGGGGCATTGTGAAACAAAAATAATTTGAAATAACGTTACAATGCACACGATTAGCCAACGGGTAAAGAAGATATCTTCATTGGCCAACGGGCAGAGAAGATATCCTTAGAATATCACTAAATCTATTTACAAAAGATCGTAACATTAACCTCATTTCTATTTACCCTCTCTTCAATTGTGACGTTTCCTGACCCTTCGGCCTAATTTATATATATAGAATAGTCCCAAACTTGGCCCTAGTTCCGTTGTTATAGTAACAGAGGTCATATTTGCAGGCGCCGTGGGTTGTAAATAGTCATTCTTAGAAGCTACGTCTATGATTACAGTACTGAGTGAAAGTAACGCCAAGGTGGAGACGAAAGAGGCGATACACCTGTTCCGTGAGTATCCGGTTTAACTTGTTTAGTTAGGCTTCTAAATACTATTGTTACGGCGTGGCCTTGATGAACCACAGTTTTCAAGAGCATTTTCTTTGATATGTGAGCCATCTGTGCTGTGCCAATAGTGAGCATCGAACGCCAAATTTTAATCACATAAGCTCTCCAGAAGAGAGAAGTTTCAAAATGCCGACCGTACTCAACCATAAACAATGACTCGACTAAATACGGTAATCTAAGAAAGGCCTCGAAGACAAATGGCGTAGTCGAGTTTTAATTGTATTTCACGTACTTGTTTTCATGCATCGTGAACTTGTATATAATCAAGTTTAAATTTTGTCTATTATGACATAAAGGAAGCTATTTGTCCTTTCTCTTCTCATTTGTAACAAGTATGATCATTCGTAATGAATACCAGTCAAGGATATTCAAAATGTATTTTTGAGTTTTGTTTTTTGGTCGTATACTCAAGAGAATATTTCAAGCAAGACCTGCAAGGTGAAAAAATCTAACACGTAAGTTGGCACGGCGTTATCATTTTGCTGCTGTGGTTTCATCGGTTTTTTTAAATGTGATTTCCTAAACTTTTTTTTAGCCTCTATCTTTTGCTAAGCCTAATTATATGAGTTCATAAAAGCGTGTCATATAGAATGCACAAAAATAATTATATTAACTTAGCGACATTAAACGTTTGTTTAGTTAATTTTGTTTAGTACGGTTGTTATTTTGGATTGCTTTGTTCACTTCTTTGTTTAGTACAGTTCTTATTTTGAATTGGTTTGTTCAGTTCCTTGTTTAGTATCGATTTCTTGTAACATAATTGATAACAAGCTTTCATTTTTAAAAAGTGATTTCATGAAAAGTATTTCATTCACATCTTCCATAAACATATTTCTTCATTTTTGTAACGAATGTAGTAAATTTTTTACCAGATATATAAGATCAAAATAAATCATTATTTTGACCTTATATATTTCTAAGGTTTGCGCATTTTCATATTCCCTAGATATTTTCTCTTTGTATGTGCGTGTTTAAGCGCAGAATCATACAATGAGCTAACTGCTTTGTAATTACGGATTTATCGAACCACAATTTATATTATAAGCCTTCCAACTTACCTCTGAACTACCTGAGTAGGATGGGCATGGGGGGAAAAAATTGGTTGTCTTTCGTTCTTGTTTGAGATGTAGTCAACCAATGGCTTCAGAATTCTGATTGACCGTGCAGTAGAGCTCTGAATTTTGGATCTGGAGAGCCAGGTTAAAACCCATGTATTCAATCTCCTGTATTCATAATAACGACCAATCAGGCATATTCGTCAAAGTGCTCGATATTTATTATTTCGTAAAATTAAACTTCCAAATCTCATAATTTTTCTACCTGTAATTCGTGCTCCAAGTGCAAATATTTTTGGCTCCTGTTAAGAGAAAATCACCATATTTACTTGTCGCCAGTATGAGGATGAGTTCCCTTCGAGAAATCACATGCAAACACGTTAACCTTCAGTAAACGTAAGTTGTTCAGTAAAAGTAAAGTCCTGACGTCTGTCTACAACAAGGTCAAGTATCTGTGCCAAGACTCGCCAGGGTCATCATCATGGTTGAAAAACCAGTTTTTTAACTGTTTTAGTTACAATGCATGAAAGCTTCGACAGTATTGAAGATTTATTTCTATCCGTACATTGAGAACATGCATAAGAAATTGACTTTGGTATGTATCAGTATATATCTTGTCCAAGTTCACCAACATCAACAGGCATATTTGTTATTTCACGTACACTAGTACTAAAGTAATACAAAAATTACTTATTATCATCAATAAATATTTTTATTACTTCTCTAACTTTGCAGCTAGACAAAATTGCGAAAAGACATTTGCAAAGTCAAACATATAATTTCCAGAAAGGATAATTGTTTACTCGTCAGTTGGGGTTGAAATGAAATACATTTTTATTTGATTTCCAGATTGGAGTGTTTTTTATTCGTCATTTAGAAATGATATGAAACAGATTTTAACCGATTTCCAGATAGGATCATTTTTTACTCGTCAGTTAGATTTGATATGAAATAAATTTTTATTTGATTTCCACATAGACTCATTTTTACTCTTCAGTTGCAATTGATATGAAATACATTTTTATTTGATTTCCAGATAAGATCGTTTTTACTCGTCAGCTAGAATTGATATAAAATACATTTTATTTGATTATCAGATAGGATCATTTTATACTCGTCAGTTGGAATTGATACGAAATATATTTTTGATTTCTAGATGGGATCATGTATTATTCGTCAGTTGTAATTGATACGAATACATTTCTATTTTATTTCGTTACATAATACAGTCTCGTCTGGAACAACTTGCTTTGCATTTAAATTAATATTTGGCAACAGTTATTTCCATCATTGTTTTTATAATAAGCTTATTAAATTTGACGGATAATATTTATGAGTTTTTTTTAATTTAATAATAATGATATTATCAGTAAACTATGGTGTTATTTATAACATCGAAAAATTTCAAATAACTTTTTTACTCCAGAATACTTTTTTTATTTTCATCATTTCAGATATTGAAAACATAATATATTTTCTTAGATTCACATTGTAAATTGGTTTTGCATTACTTATTCTGTTTTTTAAAAATTATTGAATTTTCTATTTTGTTATTTGGGTAAATACAATTCCCTGAAATATTCTGCCAGTATTTTTAGTATGTTGTCTATAATGTTGCTTAGTAACTTATTCCCTGAAGTATATTGTGCGAGTGTTGTTTGATAGGTTGTTTATATTGTTATCCCTGAAGTATTCTTGTAGTTTATTTTTATTGTTACGTATTAACTAATAGTACTTAATTTTGTTTGTTTCGAATTTCGCCCAGAGATACAAGAGGACTAGTTCCCTAACCATCCCTAATTCAGCAGAGATAGACAAGCGGAAATGCTAAACCACCACCAACTCTCAGGCAACTTTTTTGCCGACGCATAATAGACTTGACCCTCACATTATATCGCTCCCACGGTCAAAAGTTCGAAAATGTTAAATGAAAAAGATTTGAACCTGCAAACCCCAAGTTACGAGTCCAGCGCCCTAACCATCAGATCATGCCAGGCCTCGATTTGTTGTAAGTTTGTTGCACTGAATTCAGTAAGTTTATTTTCATACATTTGTGCGCGCGTGTGTAAAGTTTTAGAATTTTCGTAACATTTGTATATAATAACCTACAAACGTTCTCATGCGATGCAGAATATTTTGGAATCACTTCCATATTTGGACTTATGTCTACTGTGACGTAACTAAAGTTATATATCACACATTCCGTTCGGTTCTAATCATAAAGGCCTAGGATGTCCAGGTGGTTAGGACACTCGACTTGTAATCTGAGGGTCGCTGGTTCGAATCCCTGTCACAACAAATGTGCTCCCCCTTTCAGCCGCTGGGGCATTATGATGTGTCAATCAATCCTACTAATCGTTGGTTAAAGAGTAGTCCAAGAGTTGGCGGTTGATGGTGATGACTAGCTACCTTCCCTCTAGTCTCACATTGCTAAATTAGGGACTGGTAACAGAGATAGCACTCGTGTGGCTTTGCGTGAAATTTAATAAAACAAACAAACTACCTAACTAATCTTAAATCGAACAGGAGTTTGTGTTCTTGCTGTATGAATATGAAATGTCAATTTCCTGTCATGTGGAAACACTTCGAGCAAATAAGGTTTAATTTTATTTCTCCCCATACGATGTTAGAAAGTTGTACATGAGGTTTTAGTCAGAATATTAAGACTAATGACTGTTTAACAATGGTGCTCAAGGCTTAACTAAAACACTAATTTGTATTCCCAGGACAGTAACTAAGTAACTATTTTCTTGTGGTAGCGAGTGTATCTGTTCTTACTGTCAGGAGAAATAGACTTACCCAACCGTATACTTATTCTCTGTAGCTCAAGTAAAAACTAATTTGTTTTGTTATAATTAATTTAATTTTTCAGCAAATTTCCTGAATAAAAATATCAGTAGAGTTAGACAGGATTAGCCTAAAATATGAAAATATACCGACCTTTTTTTTTTCAGGCTGTTGAGACATTTTTGAAACAGATATCCTTTTATCGCTTTCTTTCTCTACATCTCTAAATTTATCAATTACAAATCTATAGTCAGGTGCCTTTTTTTTTCTCCTCAGAATAATTAAGTATAGAGGAAAGCATAAAAACAATACAATATCAGTCGGAAGTTTTATCCAGTGTAAATTAACAGTAACAATTGTTGTTAGTTTTATTCATTTTAAGCTATTATATTTCCGTTGTCCCTCTTGGTAGTTAGGACTAATGAATCATTTCATGTGACTCGTTTTTGGTCTCCGGCTGGAAGTTAATTAAAGCTAAGAAACAACAGAGAGAGATCTAAAGAAGTTCGATTTTGATGTTAAAATACACCATTTGTGTAGTTTTACGCTACAACTAAGAAGCCTACAGTCTTTGTGTAGTTATAAAATAATTACATAAATAAATAAATACATAACGCTTGTTTTTATTTATTTGGTTTTTAGACTGGTTTCTGAAACAGAAAACAACCATATACGCATTCGAATTGCATTATGGGTCCAGTTTGAACCGTAGTCTATAAAAAAATTCAGCCACTCATAAATATGATTTTTGTTATATTAATAACATAAATAATACATGAGCACATGAACCGAGGTATTTTATGAAGTAGCTGTATTACATCTCCGTGTTCATATACACGAGCACACGAACCGAGGTATTTCATGAAATAGCTACAATGTTTCCTTGTTTAAACCTCCCAGCCGTGGGGGTGTATAATGTTACGGTCAATCCCACTATTCGTTGGTAAAAGAGTAGCCCAAGAGTTGGCGGTGGGTGGTGATGACTAGCTGCCTCTAGTCTTACACTGCTAAATTAGGGACGGCTAGCACATATAGCCCCCGAGTAGCTTTGTGCGAAATTCCAAAACAAACAAACAAAATCCTTGTTTAAAAATTTTCGCGCAAAATTACACAAAGTACTATATACATGTATTAGTCACTAATTTGGCGAACAGGGACAACCAACTGCTCTTAGGTTAAGTTTATTTCACCTTGTCGAGGGTTGGTTTATCCGTGACCCTCATGGTCCCAAGGCGTCTCTGCGTTTTTGCAATAACGGGTCTTGAATCGTGTATTGTCAATTTTACAGCATGTTAATTGAGCTAAGCCATGCTAAATTAGCAAAGATTACATGAGAAACATAAATGTAAGTTAAAGACATTCCTAATGGTGGAAAAGGAATAAATTTGAAGACGTACAATGCTAAAACTTGGGACATGATCCCTACAGACGGTTTTAGCACAAGTAGCAGACTGTACAACTTTGCACTTGCCAACAAATTGAAGAAATTCAGTCATTTCTAATTAAGCCTTTTTTAATTGTTTGTTTGAATTTCACACAAAGCTACATGAGGGCTATCTGTGCTAGCCGTCCATAATTTAGCAGTGTAAGACTAGAGGGAAGGCAGTTAGTCATCACCACCCACCGCCAACTCTTGGGCTACTCTTTTACCAACGAATAGTGGGATTGACCGTTACATTATAACGCCCTCACGGCTGAAAGGGCAAGCATGTTTGGTGTGACGGGAATTCGAACTTGCGACCCTTAGATTACGAGTCGAGTGCCCTAACCACCTGGCCATGCCTGACCAAGTCTGTTTGAGGACATATTTATCTTACAGTGGTGAGAGATTAAAACAAAACTTTTGTAAGCTAAAAATGTTTTTCTTTTGTTAGCAGTGTTTCTTCTTTAATGGTGCTACCAAGTTTTAACTCCGGGAAAGCCAGTCAGGTAATAACATGCCGTCCGTTCATCACCTGGTGGAAACACAAATCTCGGACGATGAGATATCCTTAGACGAAGACGAAACATCTCATCTGAACAACACTTCTAATGGAAGGTAAGAACCCATTGTTGGTTACGTATCTAATGGTCAGTGCATTATAAAAGAAAATGAAAAAATCCACTGTCGGTTTGGTTATTTTATATCTGATGGTCAGTATCTAAATAAAAACAAGAGAATATTATTTATTTGTTCTTGAATGTCGCGCAAAGCTACACGACGGCTATCTGCGCTAGCCGTCCCTAATTTAGCAGTGTAAGACTAGTCATCACCGCCCATCGCCAACTCTTGGGCTATTTTACTGACGAATAGTGGGATTGAACGTAAGATAATAACGCCCCACTACTGAAATGGCGAACATGTAGAAAAAATCTAGTTGGTTTAGCTGTTTTATACCTGAAGGTCAGTATTTTAATAAAAGGAAGGCGAGAAGATATAGTCAGTATATATCCACATACAGCTTTCATTATTTACCAACATAGAATATTACGCTAATAATACTATACTACAACATATTATATTTATAAATCCCCACAACTGCAAGAACTAGAAATTTAAGTAAAATTACAAGTTATACATCCTTGGTAAAAAACGGTAATTATTTCGATCTGAATGTATTTGTTTCGAGTGAGGTAAAAACGTGGCCAATGTCTGTGACGTTTATAAGTTGTTGTCCTTGTAGTGTTTCGTAATTCAGGTTTTAATTTACAGTACAATAACGGGAACCAGAAATATTCTGAGAAATACTGCTCACAGGGTCAATTTGAAGGCTGGATGGCCTTTAAACATATAACATAATGCACGCGCGTTAGTTATTTCTGCATTTAAATGTATTCTCAAGACAGCTGGTATGGGTATTAGTACTTTAATTAAAATAAAGTACAGAACAAAGTTTCGACCTTAGGTCATCTTCAGATGAGTTCACGAACCGATGTATTTTATGAAATATCTGTGTTTCTCAACGTTTCGACTTCTTCAGAAGATTACCTAAGAAGGTTGAAACGTTGTTCTCTTCCTTATTTTCATTAAAGTTTTAATACCCATATCTGCCGTCTTCAGAATACATTTTACTTCAAGTGAGTTTCTCGTTATCACAAATTTTTCTGTGTTTATATAATCCTAAGTACAAGTAATCATTAATTGTACATGTGTATTAAGATTCTTTATTGTCTGACATATATACATGTTACTTCTGGATGTATTTGTTGCTACACATCATATTATACCTGTAGATCCTCACATCTCTATAATTATACATCATGTATCTACAGATCCTCACATCTGTTATTACACAACTATACATCATATCATATCTACAGATCCTCACATCTGTTATTATCCAAGTATACATGATATTCTAGCTACAGATCTTAACATGAGTGTTATTATACGACTATACATCATATTCTAGCTATAGATCCTAACATGAGTGTTATTATACAACTATACATGATATTCTAGCTACAGATCTTAACATGAGTGTTATTATACAACTATACATGATATTCTAGCTACAGATCTTAACATGAGTGTTATTATACAACTATACATGATATTCTAGCTACAGATCTTAACATGAGTGTTATTATACGACTATACATCATATGATGTCTATAAATCCTCACATCTGTTATTGTTAACATACCTTTCTTACTTGTCTTAGTTCGTTCGTATTTTCAGCTGCTGCTTTAAGTAAGTTTGTTTCTCTTTTATCATCTTGTTTTTCTATGTGTTCATCTTTCACGTATTTATATTTATGTATGTGTTTGTTGTTGTATATATGTGTGTGTATTTAGCATTTGTGTTTGTAGATTTCTGTAAAGACTCGTGTATTATATATGTAAGGTGTACTTATAGATACTCGTATATTAGCTTTCTGTTCACGTATATATTCTGTACACATACATATATATTTTGTACACACATACACACATATATAAATATATATTCTGTGTTTCGGTCTGTTTTATATATAACTAAAAGAAAACAACATACATTCAAATGGTACAATTGATACAATAAGAGAGGTGGTTTCACAGAAACCACGTATTTTAGTAATGCCTCGAGGGTTATCGGAAATATGTATTTTAATAATGTCTCCAGTTATCAAAAACCATGTACTTTAATGATGCCTCGAGGGTTATCAGAAACCGTGTATTTTAATAATGTCTTGAGGGTTATAAAAGCCATGTATTTCAATAATGTCTCGAGGGTTATAAAATAACAAGCCTACTGGTGTAGTAGAGGATTTTGGAGAAACATCACTCCAGACTGTAGTTGATGATAGATAATTTGACAATATAAAACCCGGGAATTCTGGATAAAAAAGCAAATATTTCTTAGGCGTCAGAACTGAAGCTGGTTCGTTCTTCCCGCGTATCATTCTGAAGTGTTCTTAAGTTCATTTTCTACAGACTTGTAAATCGTGATTTCGGTTATTATATCCTTTACAAGGACTTTTATGCGCTTTTTTATAGCCGAAAGAGTTCCCAAGACCCAAGGGGATGGGATGTGTTTATAGAAAATCCTCCTGCAGAGGATGACCTGACACAGAGTTCAAAAGTTGTGGAGGTCGTACTGAAAATCATTAAAGTTTTTGTGTATGTTTTGATTCTCGTTTGTGTCATGGCAACAGCAGTCATCTCAAAGGGAACCATGTTATTCATGACGTCACACATTCAACAGGACCGCACGATTCCGGTCTGCAAGAAAGGATTAGGTAAGGATTAGGTTTGGTAAGGATTATCTTACTGTTCTTGGATTCTTTCGTCAAGCTGTGAAAGCTATCTCACCAATCGTAGCCTGTTGTCTCAAACCACCGTTAGGTGACATACTTTATTGCTAATTTTAGCGGAAAAACGACAACAACAAATTAAAGATGAGCTCGAAACATTTATTATAAAATACTTGAAAAATCTCCTGGAGATATAAATGTTAATAATTTTCATAATTTCTTATATCTGTCTTGAAAGAACTTTAATTTCTAAATATTTTCCTGAATTCAAGTAAGAAATAATAATGTTCCATGTACAACATCTATCTGGATATATATAAAAATATATAGCATTAGTCTAAAATATATATGTATATGTTTTAATTAACATTTGACAACGAAGTTAGCAAAACAAAAACATTCTTTCATCTCCAGATAATAATATGAAAAAGGAACTTTTATTTTAACCACGATTTGCCGTTGTATCTTCAGCAAGACTAATAGTACTTAAAAACAAAATACAGTTATCTAGTCCTAATGAAACCGCAATAGCGAAAGGTGGGTTGAAACAAAAATTTGTTTTTTCAGTAACATCTGAAGCTTTTTTTTATTTCTACGAATTTTATTGTCAAACTAACTAAATCCCTCCAGTATGCGCTAAAAATCCTGAAAAACAACAAAGTATTTTTAAATGAAATATTTTCCTAAATCTGTATCTTATTGTTTTCGAAGATTTTTTCTAATCATTAAGGTCCTCCCAGCTGCTCGAAGTTATCTTCGCTCCTTTTTTCTTTTCTATTTTTCTATTTTATGAAAACAGTTATTAATTAGTTGCTACTTTATTAATTATTGTTTGACAGCCTTAAGTTTATTTCAGTGTAGATATTATTCCATATCTATAAAATGCTTTCACTTTGTTTGTCCGTAAAATGAACATATAAATAACACATTTATTATTTATGTTAATTTAAAATTTGCCAACAATTAAAAAAACACTTTCTGACTAAAGAATATGTCAATTTCTATTGGAAAGTTTATTTAGTTTCGATATCTCTCACAGTTCTTATGATTATACTTACAGTGTGATTAAACCTGAAAGGCCTTATGTAGAACATGGTTAAGCCTAAAAGTTATACATAGTATAGTTAAGCCTAAAACGTTAACCACACTATAGTTAAGCCTATAAACACACTGTAGTTAAACCTTAAACGTCAAACACAGCATGGCTAAGCTGAAGAAATAAGCATGTTTAAGCTCTAAAAGGCTACACGCAGGGTAAATATGCCTAATTTATCGATTATGTTCAACATTGAGCCTAAATAGGTAAAATTTAAAGAGTGATAAACATATGATAAATTAAATAAAAATTCTTTTAAAAAACTAATAGAAACAGGGGGCGTTGCGAAGTGGTAATCCATTGAATTATTTTAGGTTTAGAGAGGGACAAAGACTACGAAGTGAAAATACCAGACCAGGAGAGGGTTGCGTGGATTTGGTGTCTTTTCTTTGCCATGGTTGTTCCCGAGCTTTTCACGCATTTCCGGAGCTCAAGAATATGCATTTTCAAGTCGTACAGAAAACCTCAATTTCAAACATTCATTACGGTATGGATAATTACAAAACGTTTACCGAAACCAAATTGTTAGCTATTATTGTTGGCTTTTTTTTTTTCCTTCAACTAATTTATAAAATCAGTTTTGTAATTTCTTTTTTTAATTGTCATATTAAAAAATTCTCAAAACAAAGCCTTTTAGACAAGAAGAAGCGTAAAATAAAGGCTATGATTATAAATGAAAAACTTCTCCAGTTCAAAGTGTCATTATGATTACTGAAGATAATAAATAAGGATTTTAGGTTAACTACACATTACGAGCTCTGAGCTACACACTGAAATCAACTGCCGTTCATAAGAAAGATAACTGAAGAAACTGGAATCCAACCAATCTCTTTCTACCAGATATTAACGAGTGGCTGAAGAAATTAGAGTCCAACTGGCCTCTTTCTACCAGATACCCACGAATGGCTGAATAAACTGGAATTAAACCAATCTTTTTCTATGAAATATTCACGAGTGGCTGAAGAAACTGGAATCCAACCTATCTCCTTCTGAGTATAGAAAGTTTATCAACATGTGTGGTCTTAAGATGACCTAACTGTTTTTTAGAAGCGTGTTTGTGTGGGAAGAATAAGCACAATTAATGATAGAGGAAGTAGTTCGAAGGGGTCTGGAATGTGTGTTTCATAATGTGCGATGAGCCTTTAGTAAGAAACGCTAAACTTTTCTGTGACCTGCTCCAACGAAACCAGTGTTATTGTTCAAAATACCTACAATGCTTTCACGCCCGTGATAAACATAAGTCCTGTCGAAGGTGGAAACAACAAAGCTCTCAGATATTGACGGGTCTGTTTCTGTTCGGTTTTGTGTTTGTGTTGTATTGTAGGCTAATATCATCATAGTCAACTCCATGTCAAAACTGCTCATTTTATTATTTCAGGGCGCTGTTCATAAATAACTTTTAAAAAGTTTATATTATTCTTGGATATTTAATACGGGTCTTCTTTAATCTTAATTAAGCCATATTGCCAGATGGCTACAGTACCTAAGTTTTATGCTGAGATGCAATAGGTTTAATTTTTACTGAACTTTCATATTAAAACTAACAAATTTCAATTTAAGAAGACTAGGATACATCTTTAAACTAATGAGAAAATGGTTGTTAGTGACGTCACTAAGTTTCAGTTTTGTCTTGCAGGTTTTACTTACGGAAACACTACACGTACTAGGCTTAGCTCTCCTTGTTTTTGTCGTCCTTCCGGACTTGGACGTAATAAAGGCAGTCATGTTGACGAACTGCGTGTGTTTTATGCCTGCCCTATTTAGTCTCTTATCTCACCATAAGGATGAGGAAAAGCGTCCTTTAAAAGTTGTTTTGGACATCCTTTCCATTATTTTCCAAGCTACTGGTTTTGTAATATGGCCCATTGTTGAGCACTACAAACGTTCCTGGACAATTCCTGTTGCTGTCTTCTTAATATCTTTCACTTGGTGGGAAAACTTTGTTGATAAAAAATCTCCTGTCTTGCTCATCAAGAAACTCGCTAATATAAAAGAAGACCTGCGCAAGAGCCGGTACTTTACCTACATCTTTATTTCCATTTGGAAAACCATGTTGATTTTTTGTAGCATGCTGGCTTTCCTGTACATGACAATGGAAAATTTATCCAACCTCTTCCAGCTCTTTAAGAAGAGCTTCCAGCCTCATCCAATCAGGGTACATCAAGTGAGAACTTTTGTCCTCGATTCCAACCTTCCTGATCTTCCCACAGCTAGCCCCATTGACGAAGAGATTGACATAGATTCACTTCCAATGGCCCCTATCTATGTGACTTTAATTCAAGTTACCGCATCCTTACTATGTTATATATTCAGCAAGTTTGCTTGCAAGATTTGTATCCAAGGATTTAGCTTTGCATTTCCAATCAGTCTCACTGTACCTGTAACAATGTCTTTGCTAATTGCCGCATGTGGAATCCGGTCGGAGAACGAGTGTTTATATGAAGATATCTTACCTAAATATCTCTTTTGGACTTGTCCTAATGGGGATTTCTTTCAAGACTTTGTTTCCAAACAACATGCCTGGATTTGGTTGCTGTGGCTACTTTCCCAAACCTGGATTGCCATTCATATCTGGACACCAAAATGTGAAAGACTAGCTTCAACAGAAAAGTAACTATATTTTTAATAATAAAAGTCAATTCGGCATTCTATTTTAGTGTATTTTAAACAGTTTCTTCAATTTTTAATTGTATTTTCATTGAAATTTGTAATAAATATTTCTATTATTTATATAATATGATGTCATCCTGAAACATAAAATTTCTATGAGTAATAAAAGTAGTATACCAAAATTTCAAAAACAGACTTTATGAATATATATACTGTGATCATTAGAGATCGTTATACAGTCAAGAAGAACATCACCGTGGATTTTTTTCAATACTAACTGGTAAATCACTTGTTCCTAATTTCTGGCTGTTTATATTTCTCTAGACTTTTCGTCAATCCAATGTACATCGGAGTCCTAGTAGACCAATCACTTGCTTTCAATAGACGAAGAGACGACATGGCCGAAATTAAGATATCGGTATGTTATTTACAGAACATAATACAATGACATGTTATACGTTGATTGATCAATGTACAGTGAGTGTGAACGATATGCTTTATTGTAACTTCAAATTTTACTTTTTAATTATCACTGTAACTTTATCATCTGTGGTAACTTTTCATTTTTAAACTGTAACATAGTTATGATACCTTGAAATTTTGGGTCTTTAATATTAACATTTACACTTTTCTCATTGTATCATGCCAATAATAACATCATAAAGTTTCATCACAAATTTCTAAAGTTAAGCTATTATCAAAACTTTCAGTTCGTTATTAAGTTGTAGCTCATCTTTTGAATTTGAAACTTCCAAGAAGTTTATACTGTTATTTAACAAGAAGGAGGTTTGGCGTGACTTAATGGTGTGGTCTGAATAAGAAACAATTTGAGACACTTATAAGAAGTGGGTGAGGCTAGAGTGAATTATTTAATTTGTTAGTTAATCAGTTAGTGAGTAATCAGTGCACGAATTAACCAGTTTTTCAGTACTTCTGCGCTATGAATATTGATTTTGCGTTTCTAGGAAGAAACAGAGATAGGAAGTTCAAAAGTAAATGCACTGTTTATTTAGATGTAATTTATTTGTGATATTAGGCCTACAGGGTTTCAGGTGTTACCTAGTGACTAGTATGTCAGCTTGTGAATCAAGAATGCATAGTTTGTAAACTTTGTCACAGATTTGAGTTTTACATTTTGTGGGTGTGGTTTCATTAAAGGGGTATGGCCAAATCATAGTATTCTATCAGAGTAGCCTAAAAGTTTACAGTGAACGGTATTGATTAGAGACTTCCTTCTAACGCAGAAAACTTGAAAAAGCTCAGAATTAAAAGAAATTTAAGAGAGGAATTACAAGAACGAGACATGAGAATGTTAGGCAAATTCTGAAATTGCTTTGGTAGCTAACAAGAAGGAAAGTTTACAAGATAATGTCGAAAAGACCTTTAGGATATGTAGGGAAGGAAGGATTATAACAAACTATCGTAGACATATAAAAGATTACTATGAAAAGTTCAAGAATAAAATTTCAACAAGGTACATCACATTGAATGGAACCATAAAAATGCTTAAGCATTAATCCGAAGACCTCATCAACGTACATCGCTCTGAGTGGAACCATAGAAATACTAATGCATTATTCCAAAGACCTTGACAACTTACATCACTTTGGATGGAACCAAAGAAATGTTTATACGTTATCCTGAAGAATTTATACTACCGTAACATTTGTTACAATATTTTAGTGTCTATTGAATTTTACACGGATCAGCGGTTAAACTGTGAGCTAGCTTTATTTGGGAGGTGTGTTAAATCCTTAGTATCATAATGACCATAACAACAACCCTCCACTCATGACTGATGAAATGTTGGTGACATTCAACTGTAAACTTTGAAATTAATTACCCATCAAAGAATGTGGAATTATGATTAATCACGGGTTACCAAGCAGCAATGCATGAAACTGCAGACAGCATCACTTTTATTGTGAAGTGAACCGAAAGCACCATTGGACTTTCTGTATTCATACTTCATCCTGAGGTCTCTCACTCGGCAGTCTTTACATATGAAAGGTTTAAATCATTTTGTGATAAGATGAACAGTTTTTATAACGTAAACTGTAATAAGACAAGACATATTATATTTGTGAACACATCATATGGCTGTACAGTCTACTATACGAAATAGAACTATCTCCACAGTTTAACAAAATGTTGAAAAAAACCTACAAGATGTAGTCAAAAGAATCATTTCAGTTATTTGTAAAATCTAAAACTTCAAGTGGTACAACCCAAAAGTCATCCGAAAAGCAAGTGGTACAGCCCGCAGGTTACCCAAAAGACAGGTGGTACAACACAAAGATCATCCGTAAACAAGTGGTACAACCATAAAGTCACTCAAATGCTAAGGCATACAAACCAAATATCACCAAAAACACAAGTGGTACAAGCAAAAGGCTACCCAAAACAGAAGTGGTACAACCCAAAGGTCATCCTATGTGACTGTCCTTAAAATACGGCGACTGGAGAACTTTCAACTATTTGGCTTCAGTAAATCAACGTGCTGAAGATCATATCTAATTTGTCATCAGCAGTGAAACATTAACTAAACATATTGTAAGTGATGAAGCCATGGAAAACACCACATCTAGTTCATCATCAGCAATGGAATTAATAGAACATTTTCTGACCAGCTTGTAAGTGATGAAGTTATGGAAAGGATCACGTCTAGTTCATCATAAGGAATGGAATTACAAGAACATTGTATGACCTGATTGTAAGTGATGAAGCTATGGAAAACATCACATTTAGTTCATCATAAGGAATGGAATCACTAGAACATTGTATGACCTGATTGTAAGTGATGAAGCTATAGAAAGAATCACGTCTAGTTCATCATAAGGAATGGAATTACTAGAACATTGTATGACCTGATTGTAAGTGATGAAGCTGTGGAAATGGTCATGTCTAGTTCATCATAAGGAATGGAATTACTAGAACATTGTATGACTTGATTGTAAGTGATGAAGCTATGGAAAGAATCACGTCTAGTTCATCATAAGGAATGGAATTACTAGAACATTGTATGACCTGATTGTAAGTGATGAAGCTATGGAAAACACCACATCTAGTTCATTATTAGGAATGGAATTACTAGAACATTGTATGACCTGATTATGAGGGATGAAGCTATGGAAAAAGAAAAACCAACAAAAGATTTGATGAATGGACAACAAGTGAAAGTTTTGTTTTGTCAACCACATTTCTGCCAATTTTATATATTTGTAAGTTTTGTACAATCGAGATTCTATTATCTTACTTTCTAAAAAAGTGAGATAATTCAAGCGAAGAAGATACAAATATTTTGTTTAATTTATGTATTCATCAACAATTTTAGCTATTGTTTAATATATGGTGTAGGTTGTTTTGTTTTACATCCATGATTACTGTTCAGAAGTTCATGTTAACTAATATAGAATTTCATTACAAAATTATTTCCTACTTTCGTAGATATTTAAGGAAAAATAAATTTGAAAATTAAAGTATTAGAAAATGAGTATTAAGTTAACTATTTTATGTCATAGCAAAAAGGCCTGAAGAACGTGAAGTTTCTAAACTAAAGAAACGAAACTGTTTCTATTATTTCAATCACCCTTTCCAATAAATTTTCGCTAATTTGAAACTTAATGTACGTTATTAATTTTATACTTATAAGTGAATGTGTTTGTTAAATTTATTTTAAAGTGTTTAATTTTTATTTTTACTGTAAAAATGTGGTAGGTGACAAGTATTATTACTTTAAAATCATGTTATTGTAATGGTGTTAAATGTTGAGCTAAGTAATAAACTAAGATTTCTTCTGTAATTACAGTGGAAAGTAGTATTCGAACATTGTTTAATTACAGCTGAGCATAATCGTATAGTTTCGTTCCGTATTATTTAATTACTGAATTTGGTTTGCAGGACATTGATCTAGAAGTGAATGAATACAACGACAGCTCCCAGTACTACGAAACCATTTCTGTGAACACCATCGACACTTCCAGTAGCCACAACGACCGAAGTGGACACAGCGTCCGGAACGTAGATCATATCACTCGCATCTACACATGCGCAACAATGTGGCACGAGACTCCCGATGAAATGATTCAAATGTTAAAATCTGTTATGAGGTATTTATTTCATCTGAATGTTATGCATTTTTGTAGTCATCGGTGTGGATATTATAATCTCTGACTTCTTTCCCGGTGAGATTAATTTCCGGTTTCAAGGTTGAGGCCTTAGTCCTTCAAACATTCCAACCCTACGAAGATAATAAAATACCTAGATTTCTAACTATTAATCGGTTTTCTGTGTATTTTTTATTATACGGAATGGGTCGGTTACGTGATAGATATTTAGATTTCGAAACTCACAAAATCATAAAACGAAATAAATTGTGTGTGCATTATAAAAGTGGCAATCAATCTTTCATTGTGGATATTGGATGTTAGGAAGCTTCCTGGTCAGTAGTCTGACATTAAGAACAGCGATGTTTAGTTTCAGTAACTCTATTTTATTACAAGATACATAAACTAGTTCCTCTGTCTCACGTACTGTAGAATATCATAGTGGAAGACGTTTAATGTGAGACTTTTCTGGAAAATAAGTAGGCTTAAAGTTAAACTTTGGCTTTAGTACAAATTCAGTGTTAATAATTAAAGAGAAACTTATAGAAAAATGTAATTACGATTACTACTCTAGGAAATAACATAAATATTTGAAACTCTTCAAAGGCTAGACGAAGACCAGTCCGCTCGAAGAAACGCCCAGAAATACCTCAGCATTATTGATCCGGATTACTATGAATTAGAAGGTAATATTGAAGGTACTTCTTGTAAAATTACGTTAGAAAGTAATATTGAAGGCACTTCTTGCAAAATTACATTCAACAACTTAGGATTTTGTTACTAATCAGATTACTGTCAGTCATTCAAACAAGGTTACTGTTAAGAATGATTCTACATGAACTAATTAACTATTATAAAAATACTG
Source organism: Tachypleus tridentatus (assembly GCF_004210375.1). Lineage (NCBI taxonomy): Eukaryota > Metazoa > Arthropoda > Merostomata > Xiphosura > Limulidae > Tachypleus > Tachypleus tridentatus. The sequence goes on along the minus strand of NC_134827.1, from coordinate 73,981,721 downwards.
AACACAAATTTCTGTTGTCAAAATATCAATAACTAATATTTATTTGAGTAAAGGAGTACGTTATGCTAACATAATAACAGGTAGATAAACAATAACATGTAAGTAAAGTTTTATTAATAGTGAAAGGTACTACAAGTTTCAACAGGACATTGGTATGTATTCTTCAGATATAGTGATATAAGGTTTATATATGGCACAAAGATAATTGATACGGGAAATTGGGGTATAATTTCTGACCGCCCCCGGTTAGCTCTCATCTAAATTATTGCTTTGTTTTGGTTGAGACACGAGGATTAAATATGACAGAAATGGTGTCAACAGGCCACAAAATATAGGTAAAGGTCAAGATTGGTCAAGTGTATGAACTGTGAATACCTTACCAAATATAGCTGATGGCCATCATAAAGGTTTAGTGAAAGGTCGTTTATTTTGATGATTTCTGTAGTTTCTAAACATTTTATTTTTTTAGTTTAATTTGGTGTGGGAAAAAGACTTCCGTCCTAAAGTATTTCGTGACCTGTCTCATATTGGTGATATGTTAACTGGAATTCACCTCCACTCACGTGACCTCGACGTTCTTCGTGTCTTTCGTTCTATTCATGTATTTTATCATTCACATGGAACAGGTCTTGTTTTTGTTTGAATTTTTTAGGGTTAGTTAGCAGGGTGTTAATTTTATGTGAATGTTTGGAAACGGTTTTTACACCAGGGCTCAAGTTATTAAAAAAGTCTAGTTTTTATTATCAAAATGGAATTAAACAAATTCTTGTTTCGTGTTGTTGATAGATGAAACGTTAGAGTTAATATTTGCACTGTTTTAAAGTTTGGTACTAGCCTTTTTTATAATGTTGGGGTTAAGACCTCTAGGTAAGACTTCTTTGTGGTGCAAAGTTGTATAGCACAATCTATGTAGATGAAGTAAAGTAGTGACGTCTTGGGATAGGTGGTGTATGACAACTTACATTGCTAAGGATGGAACCACAGAAATGCTGATGCATTATCCTTAACATAACCTAGGTATGGTAACATGGTGGCAAAATGGGGTATCGTGTATAAACTGGTGATAACTTCGTTATTTTGCTAAATATTTACAGAAACTTTTCTACATTTCCAACAGCAATCTAATTCGACAACAGGGTAAGGTGGCGTGTCTTTCTAAATATTTACAAAGACCCCTGTCCCTCACTGGTACAACGGTAAGTCTTCGGATTTACAACGCTAAAATCAGGGGTTTGATTCCCCTCGGTGGACTCAGAAGATAGCCTAATGTGGTTTTGCTATAAGAAAAACACACACACAAAGGCCACTTAACCTTCCCCACAACAATCGTATTTGACAACAGTGTCAGGTGGCATGTTTTTCTAAACATGTTCATAAGCCACACTGTTACTTCTCGTGGGGCATAGCACTTGATCGGTACATACAGTTTGGCCAAAAGTTCGCAAGTCTTGTCATATACATACCTTTATGCTCGTATCTTTTCAACATAGCCACCCCCACCTACATCTTCTAGCGGCCTAATGAAAGCTCGCTCCTCCCGCATCCCGACGTAAGCTGGTACATCTACATATTCCATATTGGATTATTTGAAGTGAATGCATGTTTTAGTGTTCTGTTCTGTCTCTTTGCCTTTGTTTTTATTTTTATTTCTTTTAATTTTCAGTTCATATCTACTTCGATGACGCTTTTGAGTTGAGCGACGATAATGATGAAGAAATGGTTGTAAACCGGTTCGTAAAGCAACTAATAAGAGTTATTGACGTTGCTGCAAGGTACGTCACAGAAACATTTACCCTTAAATACCTCAGATAAAATAGCAAAATATTCTTCATTACTTCCATTTTGTTTTAAAATATTTCTTTAACTACTTTTCAAAGACTACAAAGAATGCATCAGTTTGGGCACATCTAACAAAAACAAAAGAAACATTGTTGAAATGTTGCTAAAACTCCAGAAATATTTTTGATAAGCAGAAATATTTGGAAACATATAAACATACTAGGAATAAAGTAGGTATGATTATTTCAGTCTTCTATAAGAACTGATTTTAGTACTTGGAAGAGTTTATTATTTCAGTCTTTTATAAGAACTGATTTCAGTATTAGGGAGAGTTGGTTATTTCGGTTTTCTATATGAACTGATTTCAGTACTTGGGAAAGCTGGCTATTTCAGTATTCTATAAAAACTAATTTCAAAACTGCATTTGTTTTAAATAACTACCCAAGTGGCACAGCGGTATGTCAGCGGACTCACACCGCTATAATCCGAGTTTCGATACCAACCTGTATTTAAGGACGGTTGTTATGTATACGTAAGAGAGATCTTAATGTTAACATTACGTGTTAAAGTACTTTTATCTGATATTTCATTGTTATAGTGAGTTGGTATTTATTGTAAATATCAGAAGGTATAGCCACTAGCTATATATACGTGTTAAAGTACTTTTATCTGATATTTCATTGTTATAGTGAGTTGGTATTTATTGTAAATATCAGAAGGTATAGCCACTAGCTCTGTGATTCTAAACTTTGAACACAATGTAGAATTAATATTGGTAACATAACGTGCTTTACAAACACGAGCCAGTATATTCTTATTTCATTACTTGAATTCATACAGAAAACAGTTAAGTGTCGGTCACATCTTGTTAAACACCAGTTCACTTGTATTTAGTTTTTTCCTGTCCTGATTAATCGTCATTACAATAATTTTAAATTCAAAAGTTTCTTTTCGGTTTTTTACCAGGAAGTCAACACCTAAGGGGCCAGCGGTTAACGAAGGCAACATTCTAGATGTAGTACAAGCAGGAATTTATTTTAAATGTCCTAGTTACATATTACTCTATCTGAAACAGGTAACGGAAAAACTGAACCTTCTGGTACAATTACAGTGCAACATTTCTTGCGGCACCTGCTATTTATCGTTCGGTTCTGGATGATAAAGCAATTTTGAGGTGAATCTTGTGACCTGAGATCCGGGCCCCGTTTGGGATATGTTTCTTGGCCACACTGACCAAAGTAGTTGACAACATTCACCCACCACTCCCCTCCCTTCTACTAACACCCTCAATAACATTTAAATATTTTCCAAAACCACTCTCCGCCAACAAACACGCCATTAACCTCTCTGCCTCTAAATGTAAATGGACATCTTTATGGCTTCTAAGATTTAACCTCTCTTTACAGCATTTTATGTATTTCTTCTGACACCTCAAGTCTCTCTCAAACATCGACTGTTTCATTAGTTGCTTGGTTTAATATTGTCTCTTATATTTTCTAATGGTATCGACTGCTTCGTTACATGGTTGTGTTAATATTGTCTCTTAGGTTTCCTGATGACATCGATTGCTTCATTACATGGTTATGCTAATATTGTCTCGTAGATTTCTGATGATATTGACTGCTTGTTTTAATGTTGTCCACTGTTTCAAGTTGTTTATGAAATTCTCAACTTTAATAAATACAGAATAAATCCACTGTTACAACAGTGAAATTCCATATAACAAACATATAAATAATTCTTTCTCGATACTTTATCAGGAGCATTCGACCAGTTACTTGACAGACTAACAAAACAGCGATTTCCTATCGTTTAAAGGAAGGTAAAAATATTGCTTTTAACTAAATGTTTATAGCTAAAATATGTATTTGTTTTAAAAGAATGTGTGAGCGCAATTAGACACGTAAGTTACGAAATATTGTTCTGGCTTAAGAAAAACGTTATAATTTATCGTAAACTTAATACTGCTGCCGAACATTGTTTTGTAAGTCATGTATCTAGGTTACCCATGCGAAGCAGGTGTTGCTAAGGGAAAGGTTGAATAAGAAGAGTGAGTAACTGTAAATACTATCGGTCATTTTGTTTTAACAACATACAAGCATAATACGTATGTCTGTTTATTTGATGAATTTTATGCAAAGCTATTCGAGGATTATCTGAGCTAGATGTTCCTAATTTCTCAGTAATAGACTATATGATTGTCAATACCACCAACAACCAACTCTTTACAACGAATAGTGGAATAACCGTCATGTTATAACTCCCCACGGATAAAAGCTGAGCAGGTTCGTGGATGAGATTCGAATTCGCATATTCTGAGTAGAATCCCCTAATCACGAGGCCATCCCAATTTTATATTTTACAACAAATATATTTGATTATCATTATATTTCACCACACTTGACAGACATAATGCAGAAGAAATACACATTGTATGTCTTATAAAACAAGAGCCAATCATAAACAATGTGCGGAATTAGACTTGTGAAAATAGAGCCAACCAAAATACTAAAGCGGATAAAGAAAATAAATCATACAAGAGTCCTCAATCAGGAAGGAACTCGTGAACACACCGAAACGTCGTCATAACGCAATATTTAAGATAGGATGTCCAGTTGTGAAAACCTTCCGAGATAGTTAAAGAAGTTTTGTGATAATATACACGAAGTTATGAACAAATGAAATCGTCTGTTATTTTCTTTTCTGAAATATGTATGTCATTATACCTCACACAATATCTGGAAGACTACCAAAAAAACTGAAAGAAACAAGCGGCCATTAGTAAATTTAAATGTAGCCTACTTAGGCTTAACTTCGTAAGAAGGATACCATATATAATTAAATAAAAGGTTCAAAAAGAAAAGAAGCTCATACTCCTGTAATTTCCATAAAAATACAATAAGAAAATGACATCTTCTAAACACCACATTGTCATAGTCACATTTCATAATGTTAAAAATGACAGTTTTTGTGAAACGTGCTGGGATGAAACACTCAAACATGGCGAACTACGACAGGGTATGATAGTGATACAGTGAATTTCCATTATACGATTGGCTTACGTTACGGCCACAAAGTTGCAATAATATTTAGTAAGTTAATAAAAATACGGCAAAAATTCTATTCTAATCAGCCACAATATTAATAATAGCTGTTTTTGACAGCGAAGTTTTTGTTCTTTTTCATTAAGTCAAATTTAATAAATTTAAAACAATCAATATATCAGTATTATAAAAAAAGGAAACGAGAAATTATAGAACTTGCAGCGTCATCTAGTAAACGTTTGTATAAATACAGAAATAAGAAACAACTACATTAATTATTTTTTTCACAATAACAAATTATGTTTATCACACAAGAAGGACACATAATTTATAGCTATCAATGCCTGTTGAAATACAGAAACTGCTGATGGGATCTGACAGAGCTGCATAACTAGTTTTGTTAAACTGTTTTATAGAATACAAGGAAAGGCTAAAAATCGTGTTTATTAAAAGGAACAAAACTTCTTTAAACAAAGTCAATTAGAATATGGCACTTCGTTGTAATGGTACATTGGGAAAAGGTGTAAACTCTTTTACAACGTTTTGGTGAAATTTGGTTAAAAAAACCTCCTCAAAGTGGTAATGTTCATAACAATATAACAACGTTACTATATTGTTTAACATCTGTTAAATTCAAAGAGGTTTGTTTTATTGTTACCTGATTAAAGTATTGTAGTCTTTTAACAGAAAGAAAATGTAAACCATAATATCAATAATCACGTGGAACTTAATCCTGCCACAGGAATAATTGATAGAGGAAATAATTACTTAACTGTATATTTCTATATATTTACACACCATAGGTCTATAATAATTAATCATAGAAAACAATAGTTATCTGAACTTTAACAGCATATCTTATGAACATTTTAATATTTTCATTTGTGACATGAGAATAAATTTAACTTTTAACATCTCATTTAAAATATCAGTTAATTAATTTAACAACGTTTATTCAAGTTTCAATTAAAGGTCTATGAGATAACCGTTTCTTGTTTGTCAGCTGCAGGTTATACGAAAAGGTCAGTTTTTGTTTGTCAAGTTTCAGTTACGGGTCATATGAAACGGTCAGTTTCGTTTGTCAAATTTCAGTTGCAGGTCATGCGAAACGGTCAGTCTTGTTTGCCAAGTTTTAATTGCCGGTCATACAAACAGTCAGTTTTGTTTATCGAGTTTCAGCTGCGGGTAACACAAAACAGTCAATTTTATTTGTCTGGTTTCAGCTGCACATGGTCAGCGTTGATTGTTTAGCAAATTGTTCTACAATACTTTGTTAATCTCTTTCAGTAACGTTCACCAGACAAACATTCGTCTAAAGCCCCCTAAAAAACTCCCAACACCATTCGGTGGCCGTCTCATCTGGACGATGCCAGGCAAGAACAAACTGATCGCTCACCTCAAAGACAAACTGAAAATCAGACATAGAAAGAGATGGAGTCAGGTAGGCTGAAAATTTCATTAAGCACGTGCTAAAACGTTCCTTCACCCAAAGAACAAAGTGAGACTGAACTGGCGTACTATTGCGCTATCTGTTGGCTTTTCAAAGACACGTGGTTGGGATTTAACACTCCTACGAAAATTGGGGCCTAATAGGCCCCAGAGCAACTTGAAAGGTTGTTAATGTTAGGCTAATAATTTTGTATTTAAATGAAATTGCCATTAACTGACCCTATCCCTTTATATTTTAAGGAGCAATAATATTTTGACTTTTTAGACATTTGCGAAATAATATTTAAATTTTTTTTTAAAACATCCACTAAGGGTATTTTGAGGCCCCAGATCAAAAAACATAAAAATGACTTTATTTATTTCCTGAATAATTCTAGAACAGGCCTGGGCATCCGAAAAAAGCAAATTATAGTAAAAATATATTAATTTTACAACTTCTTTTCAAAAGATGGATATTTAGGATAATAACTCTACTCCAACAATAATTTTAGACGGTCCTGATTATTGCCTAGTTTGCCCACGCCTGTTCTAGAACATTCTAGAAACTTTACAGAAGTATTTAGAATAATCTAGAATATTCTAGAAGAATCCACAAACCCTATATATATAGGAGCTGAAATCTCCAAACCGTGTCAAAAATGATATCTCTTGATGAAGCTGTACATTTACTGACAAAACCATCCGACGATGAAAGTGAACATGATAATGTCGAAGACTACTCTGAAAGTTGTGATGATGATCCTTCTGAAGCCGAAAATGATGAACAAATCGCGCCGTACCCTTCTGAAAGTGAAGAAAGTAATCAAGAAGATCTTACTACGATGCCAGTGAACGAACTTTTGTCCAAAGATAAGAATTTTAGTTATTCAACAACATCTTCAAGGATCAACAGGAGAACCGCAGCTCTCAATATATTCAATGGGAACCCAGGCATTACAAGGCAAGCTGCTCCAAGAGTCTCTACACCATTCGAAGCATTCAAAATTTTCATTCCTGATAATATGATGGAACAGATCATTCACTCAACAAACACCGTCATGAAAGAACCAATTTTTGAAGAAGACGTCTGGAAATGGATTGCAGCTAATCTTTTCCTTGGAATAAGCAAATTCAAAAATGCATCGATAGACGAAATGTTTTCAACCGAATTCGGTTTGCCATTTTTGCGAAAACTGGTTACACAAGACAAATTCAAAATAATGTGCTCAAAAATCAGATTTGACATCCACTCTCAAAGAAATAGAGAAATCAAAGATGCCGCCATCTCTGAAGTCTGGGATTTTTTCATTGACAATTGCAAAAACAGTTACAACCCAAGCGAATACCTGACAGTGGATGAACAACTATGTAACTTCAAAGGAAGAGTTGGCTTCAGAACATACATTCCGACAAAGCCAGGCAAATACGGAATAAAGATTTGGTGCCTAACAGATGCAAAGACAAGTTACCTCCTCAACGCTCAAATTTATACTGGAAAGGTTGGAAATACGACAGAAACAAATCAAGGAGAAAGAATAGTCAGAGAACTGAGTTAGCCATTTCTTGGAAAAGGAAGGACAATAACGACAGATAATTTATTCACAACAATGACACTTGCCAAGTACCTACGAACCAAAAGAACAGGACTTGTTGGAACCATACGGAAATCAAGAACCTTCCTGCCTCCTGAAATAAATGCAAAATCTAGAGAGTTATCGCCAAAGTTTTTCTACCATGACGACATCACTCTTCTCAGGCACTCAGACAAACCAGGAAAATATGTGCTACTACTGAGTTCTCAGCATCAGTCTGGTGAAGTAGAAGAGAATGGAAAGCCCGAAATCGTCAATCTTTACAATGCAATGAACGCAGGTGTCGAAACTCTCGATCAACTGGTGAGATATTATACAACAAAGAGGCGATCAAAGCGCTGGTCAGTCTGCATATTCTATAACATTCTAGATCTTGCTGCGTACAATGCTTTCATTCTATACTCGACAAAACATCCAGAATTTCTTCGTCAACATAAATCAAGAACCAGAAGAGAATTTATACGGCAATTGGTGCTTGAAATCAAAGAAATTTACTGCAAAGATAATGACAAAATAACCTCATGTGAACCGCCTGCAAAGAGGGCAAAAAGAGGACGATGCCATTTGTGCGGCAGATCAAAAGATAGACAATCGAAAATTGTTTGCTCAATTTGTAAAAAAAATGTTTGTCAGAGCCATTCTAAAGTTGTTTGTAATGAATGTTGCTAAATCACTGTGTTTCTATTGGAAAAATATATGGGGCCTGATAGGCCCCAAAGTCACTTTAGTGGATGTAAATATCTTTTTCGTAGGAGTGTTAAAGAAATTCATGCAATTTTTAAAAAGCCTGAAAACTTATAACGCTAAAAATCGGGTTTCGATACTTGTCGTGGACAAAGAAATTCATTTTATTTTTACCTGCTTAAAGTGTTGTAGTCTTTCAACAGAAGAAATGTAAGCAACAAATGGGAAAATCATATCTAAAACTGTCTGTATGTGTATCATGCTGACTAAAATGGCGTCCCTTAGTGTCTATATAATATCTAGTAATATTGTGTGCCACTTGATCGTTTGTAAAAGCAGATTGATTAAACATTTACAGTTATAACAATACATTTTATATTATTATTTTATCATATGGCTTAGACATTTCTCGCTCAACTTCACTTTTATTATTATTTATTATTATTATATGACGTAAACAATTCTAGATCAGATTCACTTTCATTCTTCAGCTAAACCAATAAAATAACTATTTCGAGGTTTCCAAAAACTCGAGTTTTAATTGGATAAATTATATTTGAATGCTTGTTTTATAGGTCTTTAAAATTCCACGTATTAAGCAGGCCTGATGATATTTCAGAGTCCGATTATGATGGTCATCTTTAATAAATAATCACGCATCATTTTTTATTAATGTTTACAAATTAAAAAAAAACAACAGTTGTTTGATTTTAGCACAGTAACAAGTTAATGTAACAGATTGTGTACTGTATGATAGAACTGCAAATTACTGTTTTCATGGTGATATCGATATTATTTCATCTTATAGGTCATGGTTGGACAACGGAGGTTAGCAAAACGTTTAGAGGGTTGTTTAAAAAGTTTCATGTGTTACTCATGCTGCCATGTAAGAACAGACATGAATTTATGTTGTTTTTGGTTCAAATGTTTCTAGTAAGTTTGTGTTATTAAGACATCATCTATTTTTGTTTAACAATTTATAAAGGGAACGTTCTTACAAATTAATTTCAGTCCATCATATCTATATTTTTGGAGTTTCTGTGCAAGCACGTCTTAGTGTCTCTGCCGTAGAAACACATCTTATTATCACTAAAGTTTTAACAATATTAACTTGCTGTAGAAACACGTCTTATTATACTAAAATTTTAACAATATTAACTTGCTATAGAAACACGTCTAATTATCACTAAACTTTTAACAATATTAACCTGCTGTAGAAACCCGTCTTGTCATCTATAAAGTTTTAACAATATTAACCTGGTGTAGAAACACGTCTTATTATCTATAAAGTTTTAACAATATTAACCTACTGTAGAAACACGTCTTATTATCATTAATGTTTTAACAATATTAACCTGCTGTAGATGCAGGTCTTATTATCATTAAAGTTTTAACAATATTAACCTGCTGTAGATACAGCACTTATTATCAATAAAATTTTAAAAACATTAACTTGCTATAGAAACACGTCTAATTATCACTAAACTTTTAACAATATTAACCTGCTGTAGAAACCCGTCTTGTCATCTATAAAGTTTTAACAATATTAACCTGGTGTAGAAACACGTCTTATTATCTATAAAGTTTTAACAATATTAACCTACTGTAGAAACACGTCTTATTATCATTAATGTTTCAACAATATTAACCTGCTGTAGATGCAGGTCTTATTATCATTAAAGTTTTAACAATATTAACCTGCTGTAGATACAGCACTTATTATCAATAAAATTTTAAAAACATTAACCTGCTATAGAAACACGCCTTATTATCACTAAAGTTTTAACAATATTAACCTGCTGTAGAAACACATCTTATTACACTATGTAACATTTTTACTTTTTCTTCTTCCTGGGCAGTTTTATTTCCCAATTGTTTATCTAAATGGAAAAGACCTATTTTTCTCTTCAAACTTTGCTTTTGTGACCTGGGTCATGAAATTTGCAAATTTACCCATTTTCCAGAACATTCCATAGATATTGGTCTAACAAAGTCGCAGGCCGAGCTTTTGACATCTAGGCTCAAAGAGTGAGATTTGTTAGATGAAAGTGTGCAAGTCACAAGTCAGAGGAAGCGTCGCCGACATTTTTCAAGCTTCTTCACTCGGTAAGATGGGCTCTGCTTCTGCCACAATGTATCCGGTCTGTACGAGGCAATTGCCTGTAACCCGAACGAGTGGCGCCTCTTCATTGATAGCTCATCCAGAAACCTCAAAGCTGTACTGCTCAATAACGGGAATAAGTATCCGTTTCTTCCTCTGGCTCATTCGGTGCACCTAAAAGAGGTATACAACAGCGTCAAGACCTTGCTAGAAGCCTTGAAGTATGATGAGTATGATCCGTGATGACGAGAAAACCCACTTGTAGAGAAAATTATATATGTAAAAAAGGCTGATATGGGTAGAGAAAGCACTATGTAGAGGAGCGAATGTTGTTCGCTCCTCTACATAGTGCTTTCTCTACCCATACCAACCGTTTTTTACATATATGATGAGTATGGCAGGGAGGTTATCGGAGACTTCAAAATGGTGGCATTCCTGATTGATCCCCAAGGAGGCTTTACCAAGTTTTCCTGTTATTTTTGCCTTTGGGACAGCAGGAATACCGCAGCGCAGAACAACAAGAAGCACTGGCCACAACGGACCGAGTTCTCTGTGGAAAGACACAATGTCAAGTGTGAGTCACTAGTAGACCTCCAGAAGGTATTGTTCCCACCATTGCAGATAAAATTGAGTCTTATGAAACTATCTGTCACAGCTCTTGATAAGGAGTCTGCAGACTTCAAGTACCTTTGAGACTTCTTCCCTAAGCTGTCTGAATCAAAGGTCAAAGCTGGTGTCTTCGTTGGACAACAAATAAAGAAAATCCTGGAGTGAGCAGAATTCTCCAAGAAGCTCAGTAGGAAGGAAAGAAAAGCTTGGACAGCTTTATCGCAGTGGTTTGGGGCTTTTGGGCAATCACAAGGCCAAAAATTAAGAAGAACTGGTTCAGACTCTGGTGAAGAACTACGGCAAAATGGGCTCCAGGATGTCCCTGAAAGTCCATAGCCTTGACGCTCATCTTTATAAATTCAAGGAGAACATGGGAGCATACTCAGAAGAGCAAGGCGAGCCTTTCCACCAAAATATACTGGACTTAGAACGCCGCTACCAAGGAGCGTATAACAAAAACATGACTGGATACTATAATTGGGGGCTGATATGTCAAAGTGATTAACATTACAGTCGCAAATCTCGAAACACTACTCACTTCTAAGCATTTATGTTAATTTTTGTATAACTTTATTATAAATAAATGTAATTCTTGATTCATTTGTTGTTTCATTCAGACCTTATGTAAATGAAAATATGCAAATTTGCCCAGTTTTACATAGAAAATAGGTTAATTTCTAAATTTCATTATCCAGGTCATAAAAGCAAAGTTTGAAGAGAATACTGGCCATTTTAAGTACTTTTACAACATAAGCAATTAAGAAATAACACATACTATCAAGGAACAAAATTTGTGTTTCATTATCAATAACGTTTTAACAATATGAGCTTGCTGTATAAACACGTCTTATTATCAATAAAGTATTAACAATATTAACCTGCTGTAGTAACACGCCTTATTATCAATAAAGTTTTAACAATATGAACCTGTTGTAGAAATATGTCTCATTATCACTAAAGTTTAACAATATTAACCTGCTCTAGATACACGCTTTATTATTAATAAAGTTTTAACAATATTAACTTGCTGTAGAAATACGTTTTCTTAGCAATACATTTTTAACAAAAATAGCTTGCTGTTGAAACATGTCTTATTATCAATAAATTTTTAACAATATTAAGCTGTTGTAGAAACACGTCTTATTTCAATAACTTTTCGACAATATTAGCTTGCTGTAGAAACCTGTCTTATTGTCAATAAACTTTTAACAATATTAATCTGCCTAGAAACACGTTTTATTATCACAAAAGTTTTAACAATATCAACATGCTGTAGAAACACGTCTTACTAATACTAAACGTTTAACAATATTAACCAGATGTACAAAGACGTCCTATTATCACTATTTTTTTAACAATATCAACCTGCTTATGATACTCGTCTTGTTATAAATACAGTTGTAACAATATTAACTAGTTGTAGAAACACGCCTTATTATCACTAAATTTTAACAATATTAACCTGCTCTAGATACACGCTTTATTATTAATAAAGTTTTAACAATATTAACCTGCTGTAGAAACACGTTTTCTTAGCAATAAATTTTTAACAATATTAAGTTGTTGTAGAAACACGTCTTATTTCAATAACGTTTCGACAATATTAGCTTGCTGTAGAAACCTGTCTTATTGTCAATAAACTTTTAACAATATTAATCTGTCTAGAAACACGTTTTATTATCACAAAAGTTTTAACAATATCAACATGCTGTAGAAACACGTCTTACTAATACTAAACGTTTAACAATATTAACCAGATGTACAAACACGTCCTATTATCACTAATTTTTAACAATATCAACCTGCTGTAGATACACGTCTTGTTATCAATACAGTTTAACAATATTGACCTGCGGTAGAAACACGTCTTCTTATTACTAAAGTTTGACAATATTAACGTGCTGTAGTAACACGTCTTATTATCAATAAAGTTTTAACAATATTAGCTTGCTGTAGAAACCCGTCTTATTATCACTAAACTTTTAACAATATTAACCTTCAATAGAATCATGTTTTATTATCACTAGAGTTTCTAGAAAATTATTCTGGTTGTAATTATGAATTATGTATCGCTCTTTTAGTTTCTAGCCAGTGAAATCTGAAAACATTTCAGATTAAAAGAAACTTTATTTGTTACTAGAAGGTGACAGTTTTCGAATCACGTTAAGTTATGTTTTTAGTTTTTGGGGATTGTTTTTTTTTTACAGGACTGTGAGCTGCCCTTAGAAATCATGTATACACATCAATATAATGTGGCCTTCATTTTAACGAGGTATATGTCAATAGTATTTTTTCCCTATTATTGTATTTTTCCATGACCAGGTGATGTACATGTACTACCTGTTGGGGCACAGGTTAATGGAGCTTCCAATCGACGTCAACAGGAAAGAAGTCATTGCAGAAAACACCTTCATTTTGACACTAGATGGCGACATCAACTTTAGGCCTCATGCTGTTCAGCTTTTAGTAGACCTGATGAAGAAAAATCGAAGCTTGGGAGCTGCATGTGGTCGAATTCATCCTGTCGGAAGGGGTATCTTCTATAGTTTCTTTTTACGCCTTCTATACACGCAGTCTATTCTTTCAAAGTTCGTTTTTTTAGTTTTTGCTATGGGACGAATGTTAGAATGTCTAAAATTAGCTAAGAAGAGCTTAGACCAAATTTAACTTTCTTATAAACAGAGAGGTAAAAATGTTGAAATAACTGTGGAAATTAGACGTTTAGCTTAAGAAATCGTAAACTGTTTACGCTGAGTATACAATCCGAAACTACAAGAACTTGTAAAGTTAAGCCAGTGAAATATCCTCACCTTCGATAATTATATTAAAACTATTTATTTTAACTAATTATTAAAAGTTCGAGATTGTCACTCTCTGTTTCTGAGCTTATTTGTACTAAATATTAAGTTAGCATTATCTGCAGAATACACACACACACACACACACACACAAAACGTGTTTCCATGAACAGTGTTAGTTGTGCTTGGCGGCTATTAGCAGAAACAAGGAGACGTGTCTTGGTATATATCTTGCTTTTAATTTAAGAAATATTTTCAGAAAACGTTTTTGTCTTTAACCAACCAGGAGCGTATTTGTTATCTTTACTTTGTTACGAGACTTTTGTAAGACGTCTACTTTATCACATGATAAAACCTCTTCCTAGAGTTAATTATTTTATTGAAAGTGCGTTGAAAATATTTCGTGATAATTTTCAAGAACATTTTTCATAAAACATGCTGAGGAAACATTTCTCTGATTTTTTCTCTCGCGTATGCTGATTGTACAGCATGTTACGTCATCCCTGTCAAAGACAATCTCTAAAGATGAGTCGTTAAACTAGTGTGTAAATATTTCTAATCGTTCAGGATGTTAGGAAAACATGCAGGTTAAAGAAGTACATTTAACACAAAGATGCGAAACTCTATGACCCAAGCGCTTTCCTATATTTAAGTATTTCCAGTGACAGTTAGAAATATTGTAGTTAAAATCAGTTTATTTTTTTAGACATCCTTACACAGGGAAAGTCTCTATTACCTAGTATGCGTTGCAAATTATCCATTGGAAGCAACGTTAATGTATTATATTTCCTTTTGATGAAAGAATTAGTTATAAGCGCCATCTTTTGAGCTAAACTATTTCTTGTTTACACTTGGTTTATTTCGTAACTTAAATGTTTGAGCAACTAGAATCACTGTTTTCATACGTTATGAATTACTGGCGTTCTTTCAATAGACAGTTGTGTTTATTAATATACTTGACTAAAATTTCTACTTTTAGGTCCTATGGTATGGTATCAGAAATTCGAATATGCCATTGGTCACTGGCTTCAGAAGGCTACTGAGCACATGATTGGCTGCGTGTTGTGCAGTCCCGGATGTTTTTCACTCTTCCGAGCAAAAGCTCTAATGGACGATAACGTAATGAGAAGATATACAACGAAATCAGAAGATCCGTTACACTACGTACAGTACGATCAGGGTGAGCTTTGTGTCTTTTTAAACAAAGTTCCCTTTGAACGAGTAACATAAGAGTGTGTCTCATCTAATAATGCATTCCATAACAAGTAACATATTAGTTAGTGACCACAGTATAATATCTCTCAATGAAACCTTACTATCTTAGTTAGTAAAAGTATAAACAGTTTCTTCACGTTAGGCCTAAAAATAATTGTTCAATATTTCTCACGTGATGAGATATGTGTGTGAAAATAATAGTAAATAAGTTACATAAATATCAAATTTACGAAATTGGATGGGTCTCGTGTAGATGGTACTTTACAGAGGAAAAGTGATTCCGCTTGAGTTTGAATACTATAATATTAGGGTCAGCGTAAAATTACCCAAAACTTTAATTTAGAGTGTGTCTGCTGTGGGGATAGAATCTCGAACTTTAAGTGTTATGAGACTAAACTTTAGAAGTGAGCAGGAACATAATTCTGAGTTTAATACTAGGAGTATCGCATACGGCTAGTGGGAACGTTTTACATAATATTTTGTAATTTTTTTTTGATTGAGTAAAAATTCAACGTGATTATTTTACGTAACCGTCGTTGACAGGTGAGGACCGTTGGCTCTGTACCTTAATGCTGCAACGTGGCTACAGAGTGGAGTACAGCGCTGCTTCTGACGCTTATACACACTGTCCTGAAGGTTTTGGCGAGTTCTACACCCAGCGTCGACGATGGGCGCCCTCTACCATGGCGAACATTATGGACTTATTGGGTGATTACAAGAGAACGGTTAGCATCAATGATAGCATTTCCATTCCCTACATCATTTACCAAGGCATGCTGATGGTGGGAACCGTTCTCGGTCCTGGTACCATATTCCTGATGCTGGTGGGTGCTATGGTGGCAGCCTTCAAAATTTCTAACTGGACGTCTTTCACTGCCAATATCGTCCCAATTCTTTTCTTCATCTTCATTTGTTTCGTAGCCAATAACAACATTCAGGTAAGTCGACGATTATAATTTTACAACGAAATCGACACAATTTTTTAACTGATCCTAATTCTTTTACACATGCTCAGCAGTATCACTATATTTCAGATGTTTAGAAATACTGTAAATCATATACGTTACACGCATATCAATATTCAAAACAACTTGTATCGTTTTTACTATATATAAGGTTGATTGCAAGTTCCTTGTTTTTTGTGAAATTGACGTCCGTTGATTTTTTCTTTATTTGTTTTTCAGATTCTTATAGCCCAAATATTCAGCTCTGCATATGCTCTTCTAATGATGGCGGTACTGGTGGGTACGTCCATCCAGTTGTCGGAGGATGGTGTTGGCTCTCCATCTTCTATTTTCTTAATTGGACTCTCAAGCAGTTTCTTTATAGCAGCCATTATCCACCCACAGGAGTTTTGGTGTGTCGTTCCTGGACTTCTTTACTTCATCAGTGTACCCTCCATGTACTTGTTGTTGATTCTATACTCGCTGGTAAATCTAAACGTCGTTTCTTGGGGCACTCGTGAAATCCAAACTAAGAAGTCCAAAAAGCAGGTGGAAGAAGAGAGGAAGGAAGTAGAGGAAATGAAGAAAACAAGGAAGAAAAAAAGCGACCTGTTTGGATTTCTTGGCATGGGTAGAAATGAAGATGAAGAAGATGGAAGCATAACATTTAGCTTAGCTAATCTTTTTAAGTGTATGATCTGTACTTATCCAAAGGCTAGTGAGGAAAAGATTCAACTCTTGAGGATCAGTGACCAGCTGGAATCTTTGAACACTAAAATCTCTTCGCTGGAAAGACAACTGGACATTGGTCAAGGATTGTTGCCTGGAGGAGGGATCAAACGTCGATCTTCCATGGGTCGACGCTCTGACCGTGGTTCTCCAGTGGCAGAAGGAGAAAATGGGGGGTTTGAAAGTGATTCTGAAGATACTGACAGTGAAAGATTGGGTGAAGTTTCTTTCAATTTAAAAATGTTTAACAATTGTTTAAGATTCTAGAATGAAATTATTTCTGTGGTTAAATACTTATACACTTATCTCTACTTATTAAAAGCGAAAATCACAGAAAATCATTTTTGTTGAGGGGGGGCACAATAAAAGGTAAAATCTTTGGTCACACAGCTACCATCGTCAGTGTAAGCTTAGCCTACATTCATCTACAACCGTTAATGGGTGAGTTCATTTTTTTAAAAACCAGCTGACACTGCAGATACCAGCCATAGTTAGGATAAGCTAACACTGTAGATACTTGCTCTAGTTAGGCTAAACTAACAATTTAGATACTAACCCTAGTTAGACTAAACTGACGATGTAGATACTAGATAATCCTGATAAAGATAAATGTGTTACTGAAATTAGTTGTTTGTCAATAACAAATAATAAGCATTGTGCAAAATGAAATCGCAATACAGTAACATTATGTGCCTGAAAAGAAATTATAATCTTTACTTATTTTATTTGGCTAAATTCATGTTTAAAATATTCTACATTTATCAAAGCTCTCGTTTAAATCTGTAAGGAAAAAAATGATATTTAAATTCTTTTAAGTTTTGTAACAAACGCAATGAAAATCTTTTGTTAGTATTAAGAGAGGAAGATCACACTTTATTATTAAATATTATATCATATTCAACTTCACAGTAGAAATATACCCGGCACAAAGTAATCATGAAAATTCGTTAGATGTTCAAGTGATATATATACAGTCATGTGAAAAAGTTAGGACACCCTGTGAAAGCCTGTATATTTTTGTAACATTTTTGGATATATAGATATTTAATCTAAATTTCAACAGTACTGAGAAATTATAGGAACATAACTAAACAATTAAAACTGAAGAAAAAACTTTTCAAAATTTACTGTAAATGCAATTCTACAAAAATGCATATTCTAACTGAGGAAATAGTTAGTACACTCTACCCCCTAATTCCTTTGGCTGAAATAACTGCAGTGAGACGCTTCTTGTAGCCATCTACCAGTCTCTGACATCGGTCTGAAGAAAGTTTGCCTCACTCCTCAATGCAGAATTCTTTCAGCTGTGAGATATTTGAGGGGTTTCTTGCGTGTACAGCCCGTTTCAAGTCACCCCACAGCATCTCAATGGGATTAAGATCTGGGCTTTGACTCGGCCATTCCAGGACTCTCCATTTCTTAGTTTTTAGCCAGTCCTTGGTGGATTTACTGGTATGTTTTAGGTCGTTGTCGTATTGCAGGGTCCAGTTCCGCTTCATCTTTAATTTTCTTACAGATGGTCTGACATGATCCTCAAGCACCCTCTGATACACAGTAGAATTCATGGTGGATTCTATGATTGTGAGCTGTCCAGGTCCTGCTACAGCAAAGCAGCCCCAAACCATGACACTTACACTTCCATGCTTCACAGTTGATATGAGGTTCTTTTCCTGGAATACTGTATTTGGTTTGCGCCAAACATGTCCTCTGTTCTGGTGTCCAAATAATTCGATTTTGGACTCATCTGTCCAAATAACATTATTCCAGAAGTCATGGTCTTTGTCTAAATTCTCTCTGACAAACTCCAATCTGGCCTTGATGTTTTTCTTAGAGAGCAAAGGTTTCCTCCTTGCACACCTCCCATGCAAGTTAAATTTGTGCAGTCTCTTTCTGATTGCAGAGACATGCACTTTCACATCATCAGTAACCAGAGCCTGATGTAGGTTCCGTGATGACATTTTAGGGTTTTTGGAGACCTCTTTTAGCATCTTGTGGCCTGCTCTCGGGGTGAACTTGCTTGGACGACTAGACCTGGGCATGTTGGCAGTTGTTTTGAAAGCCCTCCACTTGTTGACTATTTTTCGGACAGTGTAATGGCTGATTTTAAAATCTTTTGGGATCTTTTTAAGTCCATTACCAGACTCATAAGCTGCTACAATTGTCTTTTTGAAGGCCTCAGACAGCTCTTTTTCTCTCACCATGGTGCTCACTCTCACTTCAACAGTCAGGAGCACACCAAACTAAATATCTGAGGTTTAAATAGGGCAAGCTTCATTCACAATGCTGAGTAACGATTTTCTATTCATGTGCACTTGGTGTGATACACCTGTGTGTGAGTTGAACCATTTTAAGTGGGAATAAATGTGGGGATGTCCTGACTTTTTCCTCAGTTAGAACATGCATTTTTGTAGAATTACATTTACAGAAGATCTTGAAAAGTCTTTTCTTTAGTTTTAATTGTGTAGTTATATTCCTATAATCTCTCAGTATTGTTAAAATTGAGATTAAATATCTATATATCCAAAAATGTTACAGAAATACACAGGCTTTCACAGGGTGTCCTAACTTTTTCACATGACTGTATATAGATGTGGGACGTTGTGGGCTTAAGCACCCACATCTCACTCTCCTAATTTCTATTTCTGTATCTATTGCTACTCCTTTATTTCTTATGTGAGACTGGCAAATGATAGACTGACAAACTGATAGACGGTGTATCCCCATAGCAATGTTTGCCCTACTTCTCTAGTCACCTACAAAATCTAGGGTACATTTCATAATCCCACATTATAGATTGTATCCTAGGAATCTTTTAATTGGTGCAGCGTTTATTGTTTAATTTATTTTTGTTGCGGCTTGATTTTAAAGTTATAACTAATATATCATACATATATATTTGCTGAACAGAACCTAGAGTGGAACGTGATGATCTCATAAATCCATACTGGATTGAAGACAAAGATCTGAAACGTGGAGAAGTGGAATATCTGAACGGGCCTGAGATCCAGTTCTGGAAGGATATGATAGAGAAGTACCTCTACCCATTGGATCAGAACAAGGAACACGAGGCAAGGGTAGCATCCGAGTTGAAAGAGCTGCGAAACAAAGTGGTTTTTGGGTTTCTAATGTCCAACGCTCTTTTCATCCTTATTGTCTTTCTTCTTCAACTCAACAAGGACCAATTGCACATTAACTGGCCGCTAGGAGTAAAGACTAATATCACTTACATTCCGGAAACCAGCGAGATACGGATCGACAAGGAATATTTGCAGCTGGAACCCATTGGATTGGTATTTGCAACATTTTTTGCCATCATCCTAATTGTCCAGTTTTTAGCCATGTTGTTCCATCGGTTTGGTACCTTGTCACACATCTTGGCATCGATCGAGCTTACTTGTTGTAATCAGAAGGTGGAAGATCTGACGGAAGATGCCTTTTTCGACAAAAATGCCATCCAGATAGCTCGACAACTTCAGAAGTTGAAGGGTTTGGAGGACGACGACAAAAGTGAGGACTATGGAAGTGGGGACCGACTAGCAAGACGAAGAACCATTCAAAATCTGGAAAAACGACGACAACAAAAAACGAGAGTTGGAACGTTAGATGTTGCGTTTAGAAAAAGATTCATGAATATTTCTCCAGAAAACGAAATGGGTAAGTTAACGTTAATTAAAGTGTCCCATTGCTTTATAACACAGGTCGACAATAAGTTACGTTAACAAAACGTTTTGCTTACCCTAATAAATTTATCAGTATAATATCTGGATCCCCTCTTCGCACAGTTAATTGATCTCATCTTTTTCTAGCAATCTGAAGGGAGTTTTGTAGTCCTTTCTCACTCTTTTCAAAATGTAAAATGGATATTTTTTTTCTGCAAGATAAAACACAGATTCTCAAGTATCTTTAGGCTTAGCTACAATAGAAGTTTCATACTCACTTTCGCAGCTTAAATCAACCTCTTTCAGTCTGTATTTATTCAAGAAGCTTTGTTTGTTTGTTTGTTTATATTTTTACTTGTTGACTGTTATACAGTATTTATTCTGGAGAAAACGGGTAATGTTTTCTCTCGAGGTTTATTAAAGATGTTTACTCCGGAATCTTTTTTTGAGAACTGTTTTAAAGTGTTTATTCTAGAAACTTCGAGCCCCCATTGGCTCAACGGTAAGTCTGAAAACTTATAACGCTAACAGTGGAGTTTTGTTATCCCTCGTGGTGGGCACAGAATAAATACCCACTGTGTAGGTTTACGCTTAACAGTAAACAAATAAACCACAAACTTCGCGTGAATATTTTACCCGAGGACTGTTTTACACCTTTTACTCTTGAAAAATTGTATAATTTTTTCTTCACGGATTGTTTTTCAGTTCTTACTCTAAACGCTTTCTCTGATCTTTTTTTTAAACTTATGTTCAAAGGTACTCCAGTGCTGAGCGGATTCCACCGGCGGAAGGATACACTCAAAGTTTTAGCTGATCGCCGTTCGTCTTTAATGAAGAAATCTGGTCAAATGGAGACTCTAGGTGCTAGAAATCAGTTTTCAAATCCTCCTAGTCGACAGCGAGGTCGGCTAGACAAGATTTTGGCAACTCCTGATGGAACTTTGGAAGGGTTTAGAAACACTGCTTTTGAGGGAAGTTCTGACGAAGAAAATGGACAGAATGCGAAAATGTAAATCTAATAGGACAAGACCCAACATTGATTCTCTCAAAGTGGATGTTAGTAACAAGTGTAAAAAAAAAATTCTCCAAATTTTTTATCGAAAAATTTGTTTAATTATAAATATTTTTTCTTTAAAAACTGTTCCGAATTCAAACATTCCTATACGATGTATCAAGAACTTTAGTTTCCCTGCTGTATGGGTTACAGTTCAAAGCTACGAATCGAAACTATTCCATGAACAATATATTCATGTGTCTCAGTGATGACGAGAAACTCCACTTGTAGAGAAAAATATATATGTAAAAACGGCTGGTTTGGGTTGAGAAAAATTTTTATGTAGAGGAGCGTATAAAGTTTTGACCTTCTTTGGTCATCGTCAGGTTCACAAAGAAAGAAAGAGGTAACTAACCGATAGCTGACATGTTTCAAGGGAATTGTGTAACTGAGTGTAGAGATGTAGAGGGCGTGCTTAGATGTTTGATCATATTTATTAATATACAATAAAGGTGTTCCTTTATATTGGTTTATTTTAGGATTGAGTTGTATGAGTAAGGCTTCTTTAATTTTGCGTTTATTTATGTTCGTTTCTTTATTTAGTATTTGGGTGTTTTTTGTATGGTTATGTTGTGTTTATTTGTTTTACAGTGTTCGAAAACGTGTGAAGGTGACTTTTTGTGTTCTTTGAATCTGGTTTCCATTTCTTTATAAATAATGTTGGTGAGGTGTTTGTCAGTGTAATTTCTGCATAGTATAGACCTTAGTTTTGTTCCTGGTTTTAGAATAAATTTGGCATTAACTGGAATGTCATATTTTGTTACTAGTTTTTGCCAAATGTTGGTTATTTTTCTGCTGATGTCGGGAATATATGGTATGCAGCAATATATGGTTTCGTGATTTTTTAATTCGTGAGATATATTTACTTTTGTTGGTTGATTTTGCTTTATGTCTAGGTGTGTGCATATAATGTTTTCTACGGTTTGTGGAGGAAACTTATTGATGTTGATGAAGTATTGTTTTATTTTGTCTAATTCAGAAACCAGGCACAAAACTAAGGTCTATACTATGTAAAAACTACACTGACAAACACCACCCCAACATTATTTATAAAATTCAATGTGATATCTACCACGACTTCTATATTAGAGAAACAAGTAGAAAAATGGAAACCAGATTCAAAGAACACAAAAAAGGCATCTTCACACGTTTTCGAACACTGCAAATCGAATAAACACAACATAACGGTAGAAAACACCCAAATACTAAATTAAGAAACAAACATAAACAAACCCAAAATTAAAGAAGCCCTACTTATACAACAACTCAAGCCCAAAATAAACCAATATAAAGGAACACCTTTATACCTATATTGACCCGGCATGGCCAAGTGTGTTAAGGAGTTCGACTCGTAATCCGAGGGTCGCGGGTTCGAATCCTGGTCGCACCAAACATGCTCGCCATTTCAGCCGTGGGGGCGTTATAATGTAACGGTCAATCCCACTATTCGTTGGTAAAAGAGTAACCCAAGAGTTGGCGGTTGGTGGTGATGAGTAGCTGTATTTCCTCTAGTCTTACACTGCTAAATTAGGGACGGCTAGCGCAGATAGCCCTCGAGTAGCTTTGCGCGAAATTTTAAACAAACAAACAAAATACTTATATTAATAATATATTGAAACATCTAAGCACGCCCTCTACATTTCTACACTCAGTTACCCAACCCCCTTGAAACATGTGGTCAGCTATCGGTCAGTTACCTCTTTCTTTCTATGTGAACCTGACGATGACCGAAGAAGGTCGAAACGTTGTTCGTTCCTCTACATAAAAATTTTCTCAACCTAAACCAGCCGTTTTTACATTTAGATTCATGTATCTATTATTTTCACATAAAGATATGGTTAACCTACAAACTGACGTATAAAAATTAGTTTGATGTTATATGTTATTATAAATTTGACGTAATAATGTTAAAACATATAATTTTTTTTTACTCTCGTAATTTTAGTTTGTTTAAATATATATATGTTCATATATAGTTTGTTATAAACAAAAACAAGCCGAAACAAAAAAAATCAATTTATATATATTACGTCATGTTAAGGCTTAATAGTGAATTAATATTCAGAAACACCTACTAAGTTTAAATAGCTTATACTTATAATCTTGTATATACATATACACACACCTTCACAACCCTAACCTAATTTGCCTATTATAAGTTGGTTTATCAGCCTGGGAATTGTGTGATAATTATAATAATTCAATCTTCAGTCTTATGTAGTGTCTATATTAGTCATATGAGTAATGTGTGTTTATCTTTTCATGTTATGCCTTTTAATACGTGAACAATCTCTTGATTTCATCAGCGTATTAAACTCTATTCCATAATTTGTGAGAGTTAGACCCTTTCCTTTTTAGGTCATCATTTTGTGAGTGTGTGAATAAAGTGCTATTATTTCCTTGACTCTTGAGTTTAAAGGTGGAATTGATTATGGAAAATCAGTGATGACGAGAAACCCACTTGTTGAGAAATTTATATGCAAAAACGGCTCGTTTGGGCTGAGAAAACACTTTACATAGAAGAACATACGTTGTTCGCTCTTCTATGTAAAGTGTTTTCTCAGCCCAAACGAGCCGTTTTTGCATATAAATGATTATGGAAAAGGAAAAAATGTTCGTTCATTGTTTGTCTGAATTAAGACCGAAGTTGATAATACAATGGGAAGAAGTAATCGTTTGTTGTTTGTCAGGGTTAAGGGTGAAGCCGACGATAATACGAGCTTATGGTAATAAGCGTTTTATGCCAAAAATGTTCTCAACGTTTCTCAACACGTGAAACAAGTTCAAAATAGCTTTAGAAACGAATTTCTCTTAGTAAAACCAAAGACACAGTGAGAATTACTTTGGTTGTACGTGTTTGATTTAGACCTATTTCTTGTGAGCGAATGACTAGTTAATATCTTTATTTTCAAAACCTTTGGTGGATATCAACCTTAAACTTAATACGTTTATCTAACTCTGTAATAAAGAGGAAATCGTTAGAGATAATTAATTATAACTTCTAACCATTGCGATACTAACTTTGGTGAAATTTTACAAAGAACCAAGGAAAATGGTTTTCGATCCTCGGCATACTTCAGTCATTTAGAATATAACAGTACATTAAAGAACTGATCAATCAGATATAAGCTTCTCTTTGAACCTAGTCAGATGCATGCTTAATAGAGACAATAATCATGTTTTGACGACATCCTATAACTTACAGGTGGTAATTAGAAAGTATATCACTTTGTTTTTTAAACTGTATTAAAATATTGGTTGATGAGGAAACTTAACTTTAAAGAAACTGCCAGCTTCTGAACAACTAAACGAAGGATGTAGTTTTAAGATTTGACACCAGGTTTACAAGTTATGCTATAACTGTTTTGTTTTCATTTCAGTATTGCTCAGTTTTTCCTCTTGAAGTGGATAAAGTTTGAAATAAACCTGAATTAATCTCTGTGATTTAATATGTCCAATATTCGTGTTCAGTAAATAACGAATAAACAGAAATTTTGTATCTATACTGGCTGGAAGGTTTGTTTCTTTACTAAACATCAACTTACACAAATATGACACTGTCTACCGACCCTCGGTGTTATCTGGAACTTTACAATATCGGGTTTTCTTTTTCTTTGATAAAAATCACATGTCTGAAAACTGAATATTAACATTAGAAATTTATGATGTAAATAAATGATAAACGCTCCTTAAGACTTGGGTACCATTACTAATTCCCTCTAGTTTCGTTTTGTCAGCAACAGCCGTGTAACTCAAACTATATTTATTTTACAGTAAAAACCTTTAATTATGATAAGTGGTTTACGATGAAAGTGTTTTCTTTCCACATTCGTGAAGTCCCAACACGTATTTTCTAACGTGTTCGGTAGGAAGGTTCTTTAACACTGTCTGTAAACAGAAAAATATCACAAAAATCCCAAGTTAGAAGATTGTGTGAATCCCATACGTCTGAAGAGCGTATACTAACTTGATTATATCATATAATAACGTGTAAAGGGCGTGATGGATATATCCCAAGTATAAATTACGTTTCATTACGTCACGTAAAGCATCGCGGATAAAGCGATGGATCCACTCTCTTTAGTACAGCTCCATTCAGTTCAAGATCTAAATGACCCGTTAACGTTGGAAACGTGAAACTGACAAAACATATTTCAACACTGCGAAGATCGTGGATTTCAGCCAAATATTCTTTTACCCTTACAGTCTAGATGTGACCAATATATTATGGTCTTCATGGACTACTCTAGTGGCTTATATATAAGGCTATCAACCCCTTTTTCTGCCTCACTTCCTAAGTGTTGGGTTGTTAATCGACACGCACTAGAAAAGAAAAGTTCACTTTTAGCTGCAACTTGTTACAAACATTAAACCCCAACGATTTCATATGCTAGGTTTACAAACTAAACTCAATAGTCAGTTGCACGAAAATCGTTACGTTTAAGACGTTTCGTTATTTCACGGTAGTACTTATATCATCAGATGTACTAACAAAAGCAGCCCTAAGATGTGAAAATCAAAGCCTGTCCAGTTTTACATCCATACCTCATAAACTGGAAATACTGTATTTATCTCATTTATACAAGAATTAGTAAAACGCCTACATCAGGGAAATGTTCGATAGGAACGGGATAGAAGGGACACAGACAAGTTATACAGTGGAAAAATAAACTTAGAAGGGAGTGACCAATAACTATAAGGGTTCACATGACGAGTGGGTGATTCCCGTTCTTTTTCATCGTAGCACGTTAATCGACTCAACTTACGGAAATCGTTGTCGTAGAACTGAACACAGAACTTTCGACTCCACTCGTTTCTTAGACGAGTTTTCGCCAACGGAACGATACACCATCTGCCTGTGCTGTTTATTCCAACACACGTCACCCTTTAACGACTGTACATAGGTTAACGCAACTAGTTGGCTGAAATATTTAACAAAAATATCTTTTTTTGTTGGGCCCCAAAAAAATTAATGTACACAAATAAATAAAGCACAAAAACTTAATGGATATAAATGAGCATATAAAATTAGTGAATATAAATAAATATATGAACTTAGTGGATATAAATAAACACATAAACTTTATGAAGGTAAATTAGCACTTTTACTGAGTGAATATAAATAAACACATAAGCTCAGCGGATATAAATAAACACATAAACTTAGTGAATATAAATAAATATATAAACTTAGTGGATATAAATAAACACCTAAATTTAGGGGATATAAAAACACATAAACCAAGTGAATATAAATAAACACATAAGCTCAGTAGATATAAATAAACACATAAACTTAGTGAATACAAATCAGCACTTATACTGAGTGAATATAAATAAACACTTAAGCTTAGTGAATAGATATAAACACATAATATTAGTGAATATAAAGCTACACATGAACTTAGTGAATATCAATAAAAACAGAAACGTAGTGGATATAAATAAACACATAAACTTAGTGGATATAAGTAAAAACACAAACTTAGTTAATACAAATAAACACATAAACCTAGTGGATATAAACCAGCAAATAAATTTAGTTGATATAAATAAGCACACCAACTTAGTGAATGTAAATAAACACATAAACTTCGTGGATATAAATAAAAATTAACTTAGTGAATATAAATAAACACACAAACTTAGTAGGTAAAAATCAGCACATAAACTTAGTGAATATAAATAAACACATAAAGTTAGTGAATATAAAGAGGCACATGAACTTAGTGAATATAAATAATCACACAAATTTAGTGAATATAAATAAATACAGAATCTTAGTGCATATAAACGAGAACATAAATTTAGTGGATATAAATAAGCACATAAACGTAGTGAACATAAATGAACAAATAAATGTAGTGAATAAAATTAAACACATCAATATAGTGAACTATATTGTAAACACATAAAGTTAGTGGACATAAATGGACACATAAATTTAGTGGATACAAATAAACATATAAACATAGTGCACATGAGCAAACACATAAATATAGTGAACATAAAAAACACATAAACTTGGTGGATATAAATAAGCACATACGTAAATAATATGAATAAACACATAAATCCGGTGGATATAAATAAACAAATAAATTTAGTGGATATAAATAAACACATAAACTTTCTGTTATATAAATAAATACATAAACTTGGTGGATATAAATAAACACAAACTTGATAATATAAATAAACACACAAACATTATGAATATAAATAAACACATAAAATTAGTAGGTAAATATCAGCTCATAAGCGTAGAGCAGTGGTACACAAAGTCCGGCCCGCGACGAGTCGCCGAGTGGCCCGCGATGTCCAACGGGAAAGTCAAACACAGAGTTCGCGCGCCTGCGCGAAGATTAATCGCTATAGAAGAATATGCATTAGATTAGATACTGGATGGTGGTTCCATATTTGTGTCGAGCAATAAAGAAAATTTAATAAGCAAATCTCGTTAATGCATAGGCCTTTAATCATTGGTGCAATGACGTAATAGTTCCGTAATTACGAAATCTCACGCGTTCCAGTTGTTCTTCGAGATTTACTTACGAGCCCTATTTTGATATTATTTCGTAACAAAAATGGCAGCTAATCGTAAAAGAAAAGTTGACGACGAAAACCGGCAGTTTCATGATTATTGAACTGCGCAATACTATTTTGTTCAACAACAGAAGAACGTGATTTGTTTGCTGTATCATTCGACAGTAGCAGTGGCGAAGATATCCATTATAAAGCGTCATTATGAGTCGAAGCATAAAGATTTTCATAACGTTGTCGGTGATAAACGAACAGCTCGATTTGAATATCTGCGGCGGTCGCTGAATCACGAGCAGAACGTTTTCTCAAAGCAGTGCAGCATGTGAGGTCAGTTCAGCATTTCGTTAATTACGTTATTTCCGTTCATGATGGTGATTTGTCAAGCAATGTATGATTACTGCATCGGAAAAGTTGTGTCCGGAAGCAGATCGCAAGCTACAGACGGTGGCTCTGAATCGTATGACAGTTCAACAAAGAATTTCACACCTCTCTGCAGGCGTGATAAGGCAGCTTACAAATAAAGCAGCCATCTTTGTCTACTTCTCTTGGGCAGCAACATCAGTTCAACAGCACAGCTACTAGTTTTTGTTCGTGGTGTGTCGTTATCGTTTGATATCACAGAGGAACTAATCTGCATGGGTTCCATGAAGGGTCAAACAACTGGGTCTTCTCTATTCGAGGAGACAGTACGACTGTGTGGTAGTGTTTAATTGGATTTCAAGAAACTGGTAAGTGTAACAATTGATGAAGCACCAGCCATGACTGGAGAAAGTGGCGGACTGGTAGCACTGTTGATGAAGCATTAAGAAAAGCAGAACAGACAGTTGGTGAAGTTGCACTGTATTATTCACCAACAAAACCTGTACAGTAAAGAACTTGGTTTTCAGGCACTGATAGCATTAGCGACGAAAACCATTAATTTCATCAAATCACGAGGGCTCAATTACCGTCAATTTCGAAGTCTTCTTGAAGAAATTGATTCAGACTATGGTGATCTTGTATATCACTGTGAAGTACTCTGGCTGAGTCGAAGGAAGATGCTCAGAAGATTCTGGGAGTTGATTGATGAGGTGATAGAATTCCTCAAAAGCAAGAACAAAGACACAGAAGTGATTTTCCAGCATGGTAAGCTGATTTGACCTTTCTGGTCGACATAACACAACACTTGAATGATCTAAATTTGAAGTTGCAAGGCAAAAATCAGCTTGCAAATCACGTCTCAGCTTTCAGGACAAAGTTGCAGTTGGTCCAGCAGCAAGCAGCATCGGGCAACTTCGTGTACTTTCCCACTTTTCAGTCACAGCTACAGAAGAATCAGGACATTGACACACAAGTTTATGTTGGGAAGCTAGATTCCTTGATTCAATCCTTCAATTCACGGTTTCATGACTTTGATCAATGCAGATTGTTGATGAAACTTTTTGCTGATCCGTTCAGTGTGTCAGTGGATGACTTGTCAGCAGAATATCAGCTCGAACTCCAGGCATCTGATGAACTGCGTACTGTTTACCGAGAAAACAGTTTGCTTAACTTCTACAAAACGTTGTCTGATACATTTGCTAATTTGAAAGAGAACGCACTTGTCCACACCAGCATGTTTGGCAGCACGTACTGCTGCGAACAGGATTTCTCGCACATAAAACTGAACAAAAACAACGCTCACAATCAGCTGACTGATGATCATCTGGAAGCAGTCTTGCGTCTTTCAACGTCAAACATCTAGCCGGACATTTCTGAGTTCGTAGATGACATGCAGCACCATCCATCGCACTAACTTTGTGACAGTTGACGTATCACAACACTTCTTATAATAATGTGCAAACTCTTTGATGTGTTTGTATTTGTGTGTTCTTAAATGTAATGTTCATCTTGTGTGAAACAACTGTGGGATGATTTTAATCTTCACTTTTTTGTGGCCCCCAACGGTTACGAGAATTCTGTTTGTGGCCCCTGACTCAAAAAGTTTGTGCACCACTGACGTAGAGGATATAATTCTGCACGAAAACTTAGTGTATATAAATAAAAACATTCACTTAGTGGATATAAATAAACACACAAACTTAGTAAATATAAATCAACCCATAATCTTTTTGGAAATAAATCAACACATAAACATAGAGGACAAAAATATTTAGATAACTTAATAAATACAAATAAATATATAAACTTATTGAATATAAATCAACACAAAATCTTAGTGAGTATAAATTAATACATAATCTTAGTGAATAGATATAAACACATAATATTAGTGAATATAAAGAGACACATGAACTTAGTGAATATAAATAAACTAATAAATTTGGTGAACATAAGTACAAACATAAACTCAGTGGATATAAATAAGCAAATCAATTTAATGGATATAAATAAGTACATAAACATAGTGCATATGAGCGAACATATAAACATAGTGAACATAAAAAAACACATAAATTTATTGAATATCATTAAAGACTTGTATTTAGTTAATATATATAAACACATGAATTTAGTCGATATAAATAAACACATAAACATAGTAAATATAAATAAACACATAAACATAGTAAATATAAATAAACACATAAACTTACTGCTTGTAAATAAACACATAAACTTAGCTAATATAAATAAAAACATAAACTTAGTGGATATCAATAAGCCTAGAAATATAGTGGATATAAATAAACACATGAAATTAGTGAATATAAATAAATTAATAAACTTGGTGAATATAAATTAATACATAAGCTTAGTGAATAGATATAAACACATAATATTAGTGAATATAAAGAGATACATGAACTTACTGAATATAAATAAATACATAAACTTAGAGAATATAAATAAACACATAAACTTACTGAATATAAATAAACACATAAACTTAGCTAACATAAATGAAAACATAAACTTAATTGATATCAATAACCATAGAAATATAGTGGATCTAAATGCGCACATAAACATAGTGGATATAAATAAACACGTAAACTTATTGCATATAAATAAGTACATAAACTTAGTGGATATGAAGATTCATATAGACCCAGTGAATATAAATCTGCACATAAACTTAGTAAATATAAAAAACGCACAAACATGGTAAATATAAATAAACACATAAACATACTGGATATAATTCATAACATAAACTTACAGAATATAAATAGCCATACAAATATAGTGGATATAAATAAGAACATAGACTTGGTGGGTTTAAATAACCATATAAATTTAGTGGATATATATAAATGCATAAACTTAGTATATATAAAGAAGAACATAAACATAGTGAATATGAACAAACACATAAACTTAGTGGGTAGAAATAAACACATAAATTTATTGAATATCAATGAACACTTGTACTTAGTTAATATATATAAACACGTAACTTTAGTGGATATAAATGAGCTCATCAACTTAGTGAATATAAATATACTCATAAACATAGTTAATAAATATCTGCAGATAAATTTACTGAATATAAATAAACACATAAACTTAGTGAATATAAATCAGCACTTATACTGAGTGAACATAAATAAATACATAATCTTAGAGAATATAAGAGACACAAATTTTGTTTGTGTTCATAAACACATAAACTTAGTGGGTATAAAAAACAAAATCTTAGTGGATATAAATAAACGCAGAAACTTTATATATCAACACATAAAGGTACTTAATGAAAATAAACACATAAACTTAGTGGAAATAAATCAGCACATAATCTTAGTAAATATAAATAAACACATAAACTTAATGGATATAAATAAACACATAAACTTAGTGAATATAAATCAGGATATAATCTTAGTGGGTATAAATAAGCACATGAACTTAGTGAATATAATCAACAAATAACTTAGTGAATACAAATCAACAAATAACTTAGTGAATACAAATCACCAGTTATACTGAGTGAATATAAATAAACGCATAAGCTTAGTGAATAGAATAAACACATAATATTAGTGAATATAAATCAGCAGATAAACTTAATGAATATGAATAAACAGATGAGCTTGGAGGATGTAAAAAACACATAAATTAAGTGAATATAAATAAACATATAAAATTAGTAAATATATATCAGTACTTAAACTTAGTGAAAATAAATCAGCTCTTATACTGATAAATCAACAAATAAGCTTAGTGAATATAAGTAAACACATAATCTCGTTGAATATAAATAAAAACACAGTATTAGAGAATAAAAAGAAACACACAAAGTTACTAAATATTACTAAACACATAAACTTAGTGGATATAAATAAGCACATAAACATAGAGGATATGAACAAACACCTAAACTTAGTGGATATAGAGGAACACCTAAACCTAAGGAAGATAAATCAGCACAAGCACTTATTTAATATAAATAAACACAAAAACGTAATAAATATAAATATACACATGAAATTCGTGAATATATATAAACACATGAATTTAGTGAATATAAATAAACACATAAACTTGTTGGATATAAATCAGCACATAAATTTAGTGATTATTAGTCATCACATAAACATAGTGGATATACATAAGCACAAAAACCGAGAGGATATCAACAAAACGTAAAGTAAACGTATATAAATAAACACATAATCGGAGTTGAAATGAAAGGAATTTAGTAGTTAAAAATAAACACATAAACTAAATGAATGTCAATAAACATACAAACATATTGAATATAAATAAAAACATAAACTTCGTTTATATAAATAAACATAAAAATATAGTGAAAATAAATAAGCACATAAACTTACTAGATATAAAGACACATACATTTAGTAGATATATATAATTATATAAACATAGTGGTGTAATTAAACACATAAACTAAGTGGATGTAAATAAAGGCACAAACTTAGTGAATATCCATAAACACGTAAATTTCCGTATATAAACAAAACTTTCGAGGATATAAACAAGCACATAAACATAGAGGGTATGAACACATTATTATGTAAAGGTCAAGAAATACTTTTATTTACAATTTTTCTACAATCTAAAGGTCAATAAATACTGTTATAAGCAATTATTATAGTATCTAAATGTTAATAAATGCTGTTATTTACAATTAATGTACTATATGAAGGTCAATAAATGCTGTTATTTATAATTACTATACTAGCTAAAGGTCAATAAATGTTGTTATTTACAATTATTATACTCTGTAAAGATCAATAAATGCAGTTATTTATAATTATTATACTATCTTAAGATCAATAAATGCTGTTACTTACGATTATTATACAATCTAAAGGAGAAGAAACGCTGTTATTTACAAGTATTATACAATCTAAAGGTCGATCAATACAGTTATTTACAATTATTATGCAATCTAAATATCCACAAATGCTGTTATTTTCAATTATTATACTATCTAAATATCAACAATTCGTATACCATCTGAAGGTCAAAAAATACTTTTCTTTAAAATTATTATATTAAGTAAATGTCAAAATATTTCGTTGTTTAGAATTATTATACTATTTAAAGGTCAATAAATGTTGTTATTTACAATTATTGTAATATCTAAAGATCATCAAATGGTGTTATGTAATATTGTTATACTATCTAAAGGTCAACAACTGATGTTACTTACAATTATTATACTATCTAAAAGTCAAGAAATACTATAATTTACAATTATTGTACTAAGTAAAGGTAAAACATTTTGTGATTTATAATTTTTATAATATCTAGAGTCAATAAATGCTGTTAGTTACAATTATTATGCTATTTAAATGTCAACAAATACTGTTATTTACAATTATTTTAATATCTAAAGGTCAATAATTCTTTTTTTAAATTATTATACAATCTAAAGATCAATAAATGCTGTTATTTACATTTATTATACTATCTAAAGGTCCATAAATACAGTTTTTCACAATTAATGTACTATTTAAAGGTCAATAAATGCTGTTATTTACAATTATTATATTCTTTAAAGGTCAATAAGTGCTGTTATTTACAATTATTATACTATATAATGGAAGATAAATATAGTTATTCACAATAATTGTACCATCTAAAGGTCAATAAAAACTTTTA
The DNA here is from genome assembly GCF_004210375.1 of Tachypleus tridentatus. NCBI lineage: Eukaryota > Metazoa > Arthropoda > Merostomata > Xiphosura > Limulidae > Tachypleus > Tachypleus tridentatus. Next base: position 73,947,491 of record NC_134827.1, on the reverse strand, counting down.
TTTACAATTATTATACTATCTAAAGGTAAATAAATTCTGTTATTTACAATTTTTATAGTATCTAAAGATCAATAAATGCTGTTATTCCCAATTATTATACTCTCTAAAGGTCAATAAGTGCTGTTAATTACAAATATTATGCTATCTAATGGTCGATAAATAGAGTTATTCACAATTATTATATAATCTAAAGGTAAAAAAAAATCATGTTATGTACAATTATTATACTATTTAAATGTTAATAAAACTTTTATTTACAATTATTATGGTATCTAAAGGTCAAGTAATACTGTTGTTTACAATTATTATACTAGTATTATTATTATTATCATATCTAATGGTCAATAATTCATGTTCTTTTAAATTTTTGTATTATCTAAAGATCAATAAATACTTTTATTTACAATTATTATGCTATCTAAAGGTCAATAAACACTGTTATCTACAATTATTATTCTATCTAAAGTTCAATAAATGTTGTTATTAACAATTACTTTATTATCTGAATGTTAATAGTTTTTATTTACTATTATTATAATATATAACGGTCAATAATTGCTGTTATTTTGAATTATTAATCAATCTAATGATCAATAAATGTTGTTATTTACAATTATTATACTATCTAAAGGTCCATAAATATACTTATTTACAATTAGTGTATCATCTAAAGATAAACAATTACTTTTAATAACAATTATTATACTATCTAAAAGTCAAGAGAACTGTTATTAAAATTATTATTTGATCTAAAGGTCTATAAATAGTGTAATTTACAATTATTATACCATCTAAAGGTCAAGAAATACTTTTATTTACAATTATTGTTTTATCTGAAGGTCAATAAACACTGTTATTTGCAAAAATTGTCACATCTAAAGGTCAAGAAATACTGTTATTTACAATTATTATACTTAGTAAATGTGAATAAATGTTTTATTTACTATTATTATAATATCTAAAGATCAATAATTGCTGTTATTTACATTTATTACACTATCTATAGGTCCATAAGTACTAAGTTTTTCACAATTAGTGTACTTTCTAAAGGTCAATAAGTGCTGTTATTTACAATTATTATATTGTTTAAAGGTCAACAAATACTGTTATTTTAAATTATTATACTATCTAAAGGTCAATAAAGTCTTTTATTTACAATTATTATTTTTTCTAAAGGTCCACAAATGCTGTTATTTACAATTATTGTAATATCTAAAAGTCAACAAAACTGATAATTACAATGATTATACGATATAAATATCAATGAATTCTGTTATTTTCAATTGTTATACTATCTAAAGGTCAATAAATGGTGTAATTTTCAATTATTATACTATCTAAAGTTCAAGACATACTTTTATTTAAAATTATTGTACTATCATAAGGTCAATCAATATGGTTATTTAAGATTATTATACTATCTAAAGGTCAATAAATTATGTTATATAAAATTATTATTCTATCTAAATGTCATTAAATATTGTTATTTACAATTATTATACTATCTGAAGGTCAAAAAATACTGTTGTTTACAATTATCACACTATCTGTATGTGAACAAATATTGTCATTTACAATTATTATTTTATCTAAATGTCTATAAATTCTGTGATTTACAATTATTATACTATCTAAAGGTCACGTAATACTTTTATTTACAATTATTATACAATCTGAAGGTTAATAAATGTTGTTATATACAATTATTGTACTATCTGTAGGTCAATAAATACTGTTATTTACAATAACTGTAATATCTAAAAGTCAATAAATGATGTTACTTACAATTATTATACTATCTAAAGACCAAAAATTAGTATTTTTTACAATTATTATACTAAGTAAATGTGAATAAAGTTTTATTTACTATTATTATAATATCTGAAGGTCAATAATTGCTGTTATTTGGAATTATTATACTATCTAAAGATCAATAAACGTTGTTATTTACAACTATTATACTACCTAATGGTCAATAAATATAGTTATTCACAATTATTATACCTATTTAAAGGTCAACAAACTCTTTTAATAACAATTATTATGCTCTCTAAAAGTCAACAAAACTGTTATTTAAAATTATTATTTTATCTAAAGGTTTACAAATAGTGTAATTTACAATTATTATACCATCTAAAAGTCAAGAATGACTTTTATTTACCATTAGTGTTCTATTTGAAGGTGAATAAATACTGTTATTTACAATTATTGTAATATATAAAAGTCAATAAATGATGTTACTTACAATTATTATACTATCTAAAGGTCAAGAAATAGTATTATTTACAATTATTATACTAAGTAAATGTCAATAAATTTTTATTTACTATTATTATAATATCCTAAGGTCAATAGTGCTGTTATTTTGAATTATTATACTATCTAAAGATAAAAAAATGCTGTTATTTACATTTATTATATTATCTAATGGTCCATAAATACAGTTTTTCACAAATAGTGTACCATTTTAAGGTCAATAAATGCTGTTATTTACAATTATTATGCTATCTAATGGTCGATAAATATAGTTTTTCACAATTACTATACATCTAAAGGTCAACAAATACCTTTAGTAACAATTATTATACTATCTAAGGGTTAATACAACTGTTATTTAAAATTATTATACTATATAAATGTGAATAAATGCTGTTATTTTCAATTATTATACTGTTTAAAGATCCACAATTGCTGTTATTTACAATTACGGTACTATTTAAAGCTCAAAAAATACTGTTATTTACCATTATTATATTATCTGAAGGTCAATAAATGCTGTTATTTATCATTATTGTACTATATAAAGGGCGATAAATACAGCTATTCTTAAATATTATACTATCTAATGGTCAACAAATACTGTTATTTACAATTATTAAATTATTTAATGTTCACAAATGATGATGCTATTTACAATTAATATGCTATCGATAGCTCAACAAATCTTGTTATTTACAATTATTATACTATTTTAAGATCAATAAATACTGTTATTTGAAATTATTATACTTACTAAATGTCATTAAATACTGTTATTTACAATTATTATACAATCTAAATCTCAATAGATACTGTTCTTGACAATTATTATACTAACTAAAGGTCAACAAATACTGCTATTTACAATTATTATATTTTCTAAAGATCAATAATTGCTGTTATTTAGAATTATTATACTATTTGAATGTCAATAAATACTGTTATTTACATATATTTTACAATATAAAGGTAAAAAGATAATGTTATTTAGAAGTATTATACTATATAAAGGTAAAAAAAATACTGGTGTTCATAATTATTATGTTATCTAAAGTTAATAATATGGTTATTATACTGAAGAATTGTCCGTCTTTCAATCATATATTTAAGTTGTTCAGTTATTATGTTAGAAATACAATTTTTTTTGGTTATTTATTGAAAAAAACATAGTTTGCTATTTGTTTAGTTATTATGTTCTGAACACAGTTTTATATTTCTTTAATTATTACGTAAGGAAAACTGTTTTACATTTGTTCAATTATTAATAAGGAACACAATTTTGTACGTGTTTAATTATTATGCAAGGAAATAGTTTTTTATTATGAAGTAACATAGTTTTATACTGTTTATTATTATGGAATACGTAGTTGTCGCATGTTTTGTTTAGTTTCTAGTTACTTATTCGTCCACTTACGTCCTGGTGGCGCTGAGTATTGATTGCTTTGGGAATTTTGCACAAAACTACTCGAGGGCTATCTGTGCTAGCCGTCCCTAATTTAGCAGTGTAAGACTAGAGGGAAGGCAGCTAGTCATCACCACCCACCGCCAACTCTTGGGCTACTCTTTTACCAACGAATAGTGGGATTGACCATCACATTATAACGCCCGCACGGCTGGGAGGGCGAGCATGTTTGGCGCGACACGGGCGCGAACATGCGACCCTTGGATTACGAGTCGCGCGCCTTACGCGCTTGGCCATGCCGGGCCCACTGAGTATTGATCGAAATGATTCCATCATTCATCCATTAAAATTTTCCGGAGGATGTAAGTGTTTCGCTAGTTTCTTTCTGTTAAGTGCAATGTCAAAACTGCTATATTCTATACAATATTGTATTTCTGTTACTCGGAAAGTTTGTGTTTATTTTGTTCTCTTATAATTTCAACTCCCTTGAAAATATAAAATTAAACTTAGAGTCACTTGATTGAGTAGTTTGTTAACGTTACAACTGAACGATATTTACGAAATTAGAAATAAAGTGTTGGTAAATGTTTAAACACGAAGTTTAAACCTGTTTGTGTTAATTCATTTAGAATAGATAAAGTAACAATAACTACAGATGGTGAATATACGTTGAGTTACACCATTAATTAGATATTTTCTTTTCTTTTCTGAAACGCTAGGGAAAAGGACGTGGAGCAAGGAAAGTTGTAAAATTGCAGTGCTGGATCGAGTTCCATCTTTGAGAATGGCAACTCTATTCCACCTTGGTTTCTGTTTCAGTTTTCTTTCTACCCGCTCTGATAATCTTTCTTTGCTACACAATTATCGTTTGTACGATCAGGACCAAAAGTAGATCCATAACGTCATCGAAAGGCAGGAAACGAGAAACACTGTCATCGTTGTTCGACCAAAAGTAGGCCCACAATGTCATCAAAAGGTAAGAAACTATTTCAAGTTCCAACATTTTTATATTAGAACTTAAAATTGTGTTACTTATCATTTTTAAATTCAGTTTTCATTGTTTGAAATTGAGCACAAAACAACCTAATGGGCTATCTGTGCTCTACCTATCACGGGTATCGAGACTCGGATTTTAGTGTTGTTAGCCCAGGCATACAGATTTGACACTGGGGTTGGAAGCGAATTTTCAAATTTGGTTATCATATAAATTCCAGTCTTTAATTTTTTTAACTATGAACATTTTACTAATTATTAACATGAATTATGTTTTCATGTTTAATAATTATCATTGTCGTCACTTTCAGCTAGCATGAATTACTCAAGCTCATAATTGGAACTCAAACACCCCTACCCACTCCTCGGTATACCTGAGCACGTCTGGTCTGGTCTCGCTGAGTTGAAGCGGAGATAACACAATTTGAAACACGAAAATCGGGTGTTTCTTCAAGGTGGCCTGGAGCACAACATCTGATGTCAGGCTGAAAATCTGTTACCAGACCCCATCATGCGTTGGTGACCTTCTCGGCTAGCTTAATAATTTACTCGTTATCTCTAGCGGCTAGAGATAGAGTCTGGCTAGAGTCTAGCCAGAATCCACTTTCCAAGTTTGATCAAGCTAACTCCAAAACTGTAAGAGGAATTCATTGACAAATAAACAAATGCATAAACATAGAACGTTAGTTATCTTAGAATTCTTTAGAAATACTTCAATACAAACAAATAGCTTGGATGTTCTAGCTAACTTCCCCGAGATTCACGTTTTTCAATGTGTCTGTTTTCTTCTCATTTCTTGGGTGGTTCAGAGGCATGGTTGATGGTTTAAAGTGTTAATAAAACAAGATTTGATACTCACAATAGGCACTGGTGTAATTTTACGCTTAAACAAAAAAAAACATTTTTTTTATTTTTATAATATTTTTATTGGTATAAAATACTATCTGTTGACATACAGGTAGCAACAAGCTGTTGACATAAGGCAGCAACAACCTGTTGCTATACAAGTAGAAACAACAACCTGCTGCTATTTTATATAAAACATAAGCCTTCTAATGTTTATTTTTGCTTCTCATCTAGAAGACGATATTTTTAATACACTTTTGTTTTTTTTCAGATATTTTTACCAACTGTGTTACTTTTAAGCATGCTAGTGCCATACAAAACTATTCTATGATCATTGTACTTAATAAAAACAAACTTGCAGTAGAAGATAAGATAAAAATTTAGTTACTGATTAATGTCAACACCCTTCCCCATTGGGATAACGATTAGGTCGCTAAAATCCTAAGTTTCATTCCTCTCGATAAGCATAATATAGATAACCGTTTGTGAAGTTTGACACAAAAAAACCTACTACAAACGACAACTTTTCTGTGCCTCCCCATTCTTAAATCTAATGGTTTATAGCACAGTAAATCCGATTTCGAAACTTGCGGTGGGCAAAAAGCACAGATGTCTCATTACATTATGCTTAACAACAAATAAACAAACATTAAAAAAATGAGCATCTGTATTAAGTTATATCATCTTTTGGTAAACTCCAGGATAGATACAAAGCATAACCATTATTAAGTTACATCGTTGTAACATCGACGATAGAAACAAACGACATCATTATTAAATTACATTATTTTGGTGTAGTCTCTAGCATGTGAAATGACAAACGAACACCATCTTTATTAACTTATGCTGTTCTTTTTGTCATTTTCAGGGAACACGGGGAAACTAAAGATGTCTATTTGTGAAGTTCAAAAGGAATCATTCCAAAGGCCAAAGTAAAAACAATAAAGATGACGGCTGTAATAGTTCTCGGTAAACTATTGTAGTTCAGTATTCATGACTGTATTGTAAGTAGTTGAATATTGTAATAGTTCTTGGTAAACTATTGTATTTTAGTATCTGTGTCTGTATTGTTAGTTGATGAATATTGTAATAGTTCTTGGTAAACTATTGTAGTTTAGTATTCATGTCTGTATTGTAAGTAGTTGAATATTGTTATAGTTTTTGGTAAGCTATTGTAGTTTAGCATTCATGTCTGTATTGTACATTTATCGTGTAAGTTTACACTGAAGTGTTTCACTACTTCCGTCCTCGGTTTTAACGATTAAAACTATTCAATCTCCTATCATTTTGTGTTGCAGCTTTTATCACGTGCTGGTGCCCGTATTTCGTGTACGATTTGCTCCACTTTGCGGTTACATAAAACACAATGAAACAACGTTTGCAGTTGCAACGTTTATTCAGAGCTTGGCACCTCTTAACAGTGCAACTAATCCAATCATCCACTGTTTCTTCACGACCACCCTCTACCGGAATCTACGGTAAGTAGAATAATAAAGATGCCAGGTTAATAAGGTAGTTATTTGGGCGGATAAAGCCATCAATGGAAATTTCTGATTGTAACAACGGAATATTGTTCATTGCTTCACAATGCCATTAAATTGTATCTTTATTTCTCAAGACGACTGGTATGGGTATTAAAACTTTTATTAAAATAGAGAACAAAGTTTCGACCTTCTTAGCTTTGTTAACCTAGATATGACCTAAGAAGGTCAAAACGTTGTTCTTTACTTCATTTTTAAAGTTTTAATACCCATACCAGCCGTCTTGAAATACAGTTTACAAAAAGATACCAAAATATTTGTTTAAAATAATCACAAAATAATATACACTTTATATTTTCAGCTCACTTAAAGTAAATAACAATAAAAATGTGACTTCAAATTGCACTTGTGTTGATATTTCTCTAACCGACATGGTCAGGGAATTAGGACGCTCGACTCGTAATATGAGGACCGCACGTTCGAATCCCCATCACACCAATCATGCTCGCCCCCTTTCAGCCATGGGCACGTGATAATATAAGTAACCTAAGAGTTGACGGTGGGTGATGATGACTAGATGCCTTCGCTCTTGCCTTACACTGTTAAATTAGGGACAGCTAGCGCAGATAGCTTTCATGTATTTTTGTCCGAAATTCAAAACAAACAAACAATAGTTAGGTAAATGTAAATAAGCTTTGTCTTTCTACTTCACAAAATTAAAATTCTTATCAGCTTTAGTTTTACGGCCGGCATGGCGAGGTGGGTTAAGGCGTTCGACTCGTAATCTGAGAGTCGCGGGTTCGAATCTTGGCCACACAAAACATGCTCGTCCTTTCAGCCGTAGAGGCTGAATAATGGTAATTTTTTCCACGTGAAAAAAATGTAAATAAGTTTTATTTCCTTTTTTATTTAAAAAATGTTCTCGCATATTTTGATTTGATAATCATACTATAATGGACCTCTTGCTTATATGATACTGGAAAGAAGTTTTAATTACGCGATATGAAACCCCAACTTCTCGATATTTTTATCTTATCTGTATTTAGATTTACAATACGGGTCACGATTTTTCTGTTTTGCCTTCGTTTTTTGTCTCGGGGAACTTTATTTTTCTCTATTCTCTGGGTGAAGATATGACTCATGAATATGTCACATGCGTATCTAATGTGCTGGAGCCACGGATAACAGACTAGTAGTAATAACATTAATATTTCTTTTATCACAATTAAACTTTAGTCACGGCTTTTCAATAACGAAGCTCTATACGATTATGTATATATATACATGAAATATCTTATTTGGCAGAAAAGACGAGTCCAATTCTGCTCAGACTACGTGATATCTCGGGAAACTTGGCCCTCTACGTCACATGTACAAATGTTTGTTTTTGTTTTTGGATTTCGCGCAAAGCTACACGAGGGCTATCTGCGCTAGCCGTCCGTTATTTAGCAGTAGGAAGGCAGCTAGTCATCACCACCCACTGCCAACTCTTGGGATACTCTTTTACCAACGAACAATGGGATTGACAGGTACATCATAAGACCTCCAAGGCTGAAAGGGCGAGGATGTTTGGTGCTACGGGCATTCGAACCCGCGACTCTCAGATTACGAGTCGAACACCTTAACCCATCTGGCCATGCCGGGCCCATGAACAAATGAATGGTTTGAGGGAACAGCCGAAACAAAATAAATGTTTTTGATGAATACTTGTGTTATGAAATATGTAAATTCCAGTTGCTTATTTTTCTAAACTCAACAACGACTACCTCTTTTTTTATTCGTCTTCGTGTTCATTTTTTGTAAATAAAAGTTTATCCGTTGAAGTTTTTGTTTTAAACTCTTACGTTAATGTAGCGTCAAAAATTATAAACACAAATAAACTGAGGTAGTGTTAAATTGCTTTGTCTAACTTTCTGCAATAAATGAAATAAGTTCAATTGTCGTTTATTATTCCCTGTAATACATGAACTAAGATATTATTGTTAAACATGCTACTCTACTCGCTGTAATATATGAATTAAGGTGCTGCTTATCTATGTTAAGATTCTTCCAAATCTCTTATTATCATTACGTCGTTTAATGTGATTGTATCTTTCTTTCTTTCAGGAAGTTACAGTTTTGTAACTGTCTGGCGAAGACTATACGTTTTTGTTTTCCGTCAATGCAGCGTCATCTGAGAGAAACCAACTTTACTCGAACTTCGGAAAGCACAATAACGGAGTCGCTAACAAGACTCTCACGACGGTGTTACGGATCACGCTTTCACCCAAGTGTAATCCAGCAGCATCCATTCCGACGCGGCCTGGCATGGCCAAGCGCGTAAGGCGTGCGACTCGTAATCTGAGGGTTGCGGGTTCGAGCCCGCGTCGCGCTAAACATGCTCGCCCTCCCAGCCGTGGGGGTGTATAATGTGACGGTCAATCCCACCATTCGTTGGTAAAAGAGTAGCCCAAGAGTTGGCGGTGGGTGGTGATGGCTAGCTGCCTTCCCTCTAGTCTTACACTGTTAAATTAGGGACGGCTAGCACAGATAGCCCTCGAGTAGCTTTGTACGAAATTCCAAAACAAACAAACAAACAAACAAACCATTCCGACGCGCCACACAACGGAAAAGAATGAAACGAAACTTCAAGAGTTAAAACTTGGTCTAAAACGAAAATGTTCAGAAGTTTGAAGGTTTTGTTTTTCCAGTGCAGAGCCAGAATAAACGGTCCAATTTTCTCTTCACATATGTATATAATGTTTATGTGCAAATGTTTTTCGTGTTAATTTTTGTTATTTGTAGGTAATTATGTTTGAGAGTTGTATCTAGCAGTGTAAAACCCTGAAAAATCGAACAGAAATGTTTTAAGTACCCTCCAGATGAACCTAGTGGCTTTATGACTGAAATGTTAACTGTTATGAAATGTCTTATGTAACAGTCAAGTCAGTGTGAACCAATTAACAGTTTTACTGTTCCAATGTTAATCGTAACAAAAAGTGAATTTGATACTAGAGAAAGTTGGACTATTTTAATATGTTATAGATGGCCTTACCACCATTAAAGTCGAACAAAAATAAACTCCAGGCTGTAATAATTTTAGAAAGAAATAATTTGTATTAAGTTTGTAAACCTGTTAACAACATATTTTTATCAAATATTTTTTAAATCGGTTTATCGTTTTCACCTAAAACTGGTTGACGCACACTTTAAGGACAAAATGGCTGCTGAATGTGGGTAAAATCAGGACGTATAAGCCTTCCAGAATTAACCATCATATGGCGAATCTGCATGTAGCACAACCTGCAGTAGAATAAAGCTTTCAACAGTTGATTCTCCTGCTATCACAACCTACAATAACAAATATTTAATCACCGAGTCTCTTTGAATTACAACTTCCAAGAATAGATCCTCAGTTCTTGAATCTCTGGTTTCCCAACCTCATACAACAACATAGCTTAGTTTCTAAGTCTCCTGGCATCAAATCCTGGAACAACAAACATTCATCGCTAAGTCTTTTGGAATCACAACCTGTAATAACAACAACAAAAGATCAACAGTTCAGTCTCATGACATCACAACTGAATTGTTGATTCTACTAACATCATAGCTACAACAACAAACACTCAGTTAGTAAGTGTTCCGGAATCTCAGAGAACAACAATGACCGTCAATTTTCAAGTCTTCCAGCATCATAATCTACAATAAATAAACCCTAAATCGCTATGTGTGTGCATAGCATAGTAGCTATTTAGTCACTGAGTATATCGTAAAATAGTAAAAGTTACTTGACTTACATTGTAACAGAAGATATGTGAAGGACTCGTTTATCGTGTCCTTCACTTTTTTGTTTAGTAGCCAACGATCCACGTAAAAAAAACAACAACCTAATAGTGAGTTTAACCACTAAGGATGAGTGAACTACATGTCTTAAAATTGTTTAATACTCATTTTGATTCAGGACAAAATCTGTTAAACAACCAAACTGTTGTTACATTAAACATCAAAATTCTTGTAGAAAGTTATTGTGTATTTCGAAACAATATATCGGATATAAATTTTTATTCTTGAAAGAATACAAAATTATGAAATGTTTTCCTTTCGGTCAATTTTATATTTTTAACGACTGTGACTGATTTTAATTTTAACTTCTGTCAAAAGATAACGCTTTATTGATATTTATATGATCGCATGATTATATTCAGGGTTGGCAACAAACAAGACTACAAACAACAACAATGTGTACAAAACTGATAAATGAAATTTCGAACATAAATTGTGCTGGTGATATAGGTAAATTATAATACGATAAATACAAATAGTAATAAAACCTTGTTATATAAGTTACAATCAAAAAGCAAGTGGTATATTAATCAATGTTATTATTAATAGCCTACATAATTACCTTATTCTATTTATTACTTACTTACTTTATTAGTACCATTACTAAGTACATATATACTTAGTACTACACTGTAGCTTGACACCACAAGAATCTTACACATGCAAGTAAAGTTTATCATTAATTGCCAGATCGAAGTCCTTTTTTTCTTTTAAATTTTATGGATAACTTAATTCATCACGTAGAATCGAGTCCTGTATTTTAGTATTGTAATTCCGAAAACTTGTTGGCGGATAAATCTTGTGGATATGTTAATCAAAATACTTTTTTTTTTTTGTAACAATAATACATATCTAGCACTTGGTTTTTTTTTTTTACGAAAATATATATGATTCTATAAAGTCCATCCTTTGTGTTAAATTGTCAGTCTCTCTCTACACGTTAATTCTTAACGTTGTGACGTACTATAATTTATTTCGGAAAACCTCCAACTTATTACTTTACGTATTACAATTTGACATAGCCTGAATCAGAGTTAATAGTAATATACATTTAGAAGCTAAATAAACATAAAGCTGCATCAGATTTATAATATTTGCCAACAAAATTGTTACACACAATTTTCTTTCTTAATACAATTTACAATAACGGTTATTACAAATAATCATTTATATACAAAAGTTTTACAAAGTTACAAACAATACTGAGTCTTTTATTTGATTCGGACTTTCCTTAATGTCTTATCGAGGGTTCAGAAGAGTGAATTAATTCTGAGTTGATATCGGTACGATTCATTCAACGTGGAGCTAGTTAGCTCTTCACACGCGAGTTTTTCACATCTGAAGCTACACAATGTCTACGTTTTAAAACTAACGCCAGAAGCTGATCCCCTGAAGTTGGACGGCTCGTAATGTTCGAAATCTATAAACATTCCTGGTAAAATATGTTTAATTTTCCGATTAATAAGCCTTTATCACAGTTATAGCTTCCGAAGTTTATAGTATACCAACCGCAGCAAACCAACAATATATACTGTCTTTTTTTGTTGTGTTGGTTAACTTTTATAAGTTGGAGAGGAGAGTTTCTAGAAATTTCAGTTGGCAACAATACTGGTATTTACATACATATGTACATTGTTGGCTCTTATGCTCGAGAATCTTCTACAAGTTTAGTGAATATGCGGGAATTTCGCAATACACATTCAAAAATATACATTACATGTATTACAATGTTTACCATATTCATGTTAATGTCAAATATACTGATCTTTATAAATGATTTTAAGTGTAATTGTTTACTTTGTTTGCATGTACACAAAGAGAGTTATTTTGTATTTTGATATAATCCAAATGTATGTATTGTTTCGGACTTCTTTATAGAATTGATGATAAAACATAATGACATATTTGTTAGATAGATGTCAGTCTACGCTAAATATTAGAACTTTGATCAGTTCGAAACTTTTTATTTAGTGAACTATACACTTAATTTGTTGTATGTATTGTGATGCTACCGATTTATTTATTGCCTTTGGAAGATTGGCATGTATCAGCTCTTTCCGACACAAAATATCTATGCTGTAAAATCAGAGATGTGTGCTGAAATCGATAATTTGGAACTTACAAGACAGGTACATTATTTGTACTTCACTAGCACTGGGAAACAAAGGAATATGGATAAGCTTTGGGTATTAGGAAAATCTAAAAATAGCCCTATAATAAATTTTACCCCATCCATGGTAAACAAACTATTTTAATGAGTGAGATCCATGAACACTTTTTTCAGTGAAAAAAAGTGACTGCGTCTTTTACGCAACAGTATGGAGCACAATCATGAAGGATCTCGATGTCACGTGTATAAAAATTGCTACCATAACATAAACTTTCAACTGTGACATGCCCCCGCTAGTACAGCGGTATGTCTACGGATTTAGAACGCAAAATCAGGAGTTCGATTCCCCTCGGTGGGCTCAGCAGATAGTCCGATGTGGCTTTGCTATAAAAAACACACACACTCATTTGTGACATACCTCAAGTAAATGGACAATGCAAGAAATATCCATGACATTCCATTCACATCAGGCAAACCAACGACATAGAAGTAGTAATTAGAACCAAACCATTATATATATCGCTACCTGCTATTTTCTGATCGTTTAAATCGTATTGTATTTTCGTTCCCTCCCCCCTTTGTGGTTGATATATTTCCCTATTCTGATGCTTGACGTGACGTAGTTTTAACACATTCAGAACTTGAATTATCAAGGATTATTTCTTGCTTTTTATTCCAACAAAAATACCCTCGTATTTTGGGGTCGGGGTGTGTGTATGTATTAAAAAAGGTAAGAGTGAAATTTTGCTATTCGGTCAGAAAAAAGTTCAGGAGGTGACGCTACCTGTGTGTAGATAGACCCAGTGTAGCTACAAGTGAAAACATCAAACGGTTTGTTTGTTTGTTTGGGAATTTCGCACAAAGCTACTCGAGGGCTATCTGTGCTAGCCGTCCCTAATTTAGCAGTGTAAGACTAGAGGGAAGGCCGCTAGTCATCACCACCCACCGCCAACTCTTGGGCTACTCTTTTACCAACGAATAGTGGGATTGACCGTCACATTATACACCCCCACGGCTGGGAGGGCGAGCATGTTTAGCGCGACGCGGGCGCGAACCAGCGGCCCTCGGATTACGAGTCGCACGCCTTACGCGCTTGGCCATGCCAGGCCTAAATCAAACGGAATGGCATTGATGATAACAGATAGAATCCAAAGTAAATTAAAGTTCAACATACAAAAGACAGAACGGTTTGAAATTTAACAGGCGTTTAGTGTACGTTGTTGGAAGTTTAAAAAAAAGTATAACTGGTTATTTATTATAACATACAAAGAAGAGGATATTTCAAATTTAACAGGCGTGCGACGTATATTGTTGGAAGTTTAACCGAGTATATGTGGTATTTCGTGTAGGTTAAGGCATGAGCTAGAAAATGTACGTCTAGTTTTAACATGCGAGTGGATGCATTTGGCACGAACTTTGACCCAGTTCAAATTACGTTTTCTTCAGATCAAGTTCTGGGTGTTTGCCCTTACTTCATATACGGCAGACTCAGCACCAAACAGACCACTCAATCTTCCAAAAAATACATTTAAACTAACACTGAAAAGATCACAACGTATCACTTGCTGCCAACAGGTTTTGTTTCTTCATGCTCGTCTGATGAGATGAAAGGAAAAGTTTATTTCGACGAAGAGAAATGTTTGCTTTAAAAGATTATCTTTCAAATTTGGATTTTCCCTTACCTTAGAATTTCTAACATAGATCAAAACGTTGAAACCTTACATCCTTTCGCAAAGCTGCAGACATTGAAGGTGATTCTAAATAGAAATATTTTCATATTTTATACTCAAAAAAAGAGGTAAAATTATAATTCGAGTTTTCGATCGCAAGAAAGAGAACTTGATCTTAACGGAAGCAAAAGACACAGCTATCCTGGAAAACTCTCTTAAAGTAAAGTACTTTAATAAGAATGTCCTGTAAAAACTAAATCTAATAAAACGTGAAGTGTAATATTTTGTGTGGAATATAGTTTCAAATATGGCCTGTGTCGCTATAAAAAAAGATATTTCTCGATTTCGTTCAGAATACGTCGCTGTACAGTAACTTAAAATATTAGGCTAAAATACGTTTCTTTATTTTATTCTGTATGGCCCCTTCACCATGCTACCAATATTCATATTACCCTATGGTGAAATATACTGCAGTCAAGATAATTATATATGATATGAAATATTTTAGCTGAGTAATAAAAATATTTTTTATGATATTTCATACAAAAAAATATCTGTCAAGTCGTTTGTGTATTTTTGTGCTATCTGACCGTTGAGACAAGCGCTGAGAAACCATCGTCCTCGTATATCAGGATCTTTTCCAATAAAGCCTATGCTGCAGGATTATTGTGAGGATGAACGGTTGTCATATAGATCGTGACCGAGCGTGATGAGGTGGACTGTGAGAAAGATGTGAGACTCTAAAACCGTTTTAATGTAAGATTCAACATATGTGTATGAATATAGTGAATATATTAACTTTTTTAAAAGATGACGAAAAGATTGTATTGTTATACAGTGTACAACTAAATCGAGATTTTTGACACCTCTCTCTTCCTACCTTTGTGTATCTATAGAAGATGAAACGTCCCTCCGAGTTTTCGAATAACTAAATGTATTTTATTAAGTGCAGTAAATATATTAGCAGTTATCATTCATTATGTTGTTTCCGGCCATGGCGCTTTTTTATCTTAAATGTGTTATAGAACATTCTCTGTATAAATATGACTAGAA
The DNA here is from genome assembly GCF_004210375.1 of Tachypleus tridentatus. Lineage (NCBI taxonomy): Eukaryota > Metazoa > Arthropoda > Merostomata > Xiphosura > Limulidae > Tachypleus > Tachypleus tridentatus. Next base: position 73,931,855 of record NC_134827.1, on the reverse strand, counting down.
AATATTAAAACTCATGCGCATTAAGAAATTCAGATAAATAGAAAAGCACATTTATGTATAAAAATAAGAAAATATTGTCTGACATATTCAAGTGAACGGCCTCCTTGAGGTAAAACTTTATTTGCTCCAAAACATTTTTTAAACCTCTAAATGAGCAGAGAGTGATATAAAATTAAACCTACAAAACCAAATCTAAAAAATAAATAAATTTTGTTTTTGAAAAATTTAAACAACGAAAGAAATTAATTCGCTAATAATAAAGAACAATTTTAATTTATGAAACTAAAGTTAACAGGCAGGTTAATAACGAACACACAAAACCAAAGTAAAGCAAAAATAAAATTCAGATGATACAACAATCAACGAAAAGATAAAACAAGCCACTAAATATAGGGTTAGTTGATTTTGATGTATAGCACACAGTGGGCTATCTGTGCTCTGCTCAATGCATAATATGGATTCTAACTAAAGATAGGACAGTCATATAATATAGATTGTAATTAAAGGTAGGACAGTTACATAATATAGATTCTAATACAGGTAGGGTCTTTCACATAATATAGATTCTAACTACAGGTATGGTCAGTCATGTAATATAGATTACAACTACAGGTATTGTCAGCCACGTAATATATGTTCTAACTAGTCATTTCTTTCCATACCAGCGATCGTCAAACTGGTCGATATACGACATATACAGTATATGTATATGGTCATTCATTAGATTCCATCTGTTTACTGTGAACCAAATTAACTTGGTGAACTACATACAAAGTTCAGCAAGTTCAGAAGTTACACTCGATACGATAAACCGACCACGCCCACCCTTTCAGTCGTGCAGGTGTAACATTGTACCGTCCAATGCCCCTAATCATCATTAAAAGAGTAGCCCAACAGGAGGCGTAGGTGGTGGTGACTAGCTGCCTTTCGTCTAGTCTATTTTTGGTAAATTAAGAACGGTTAGCGCAGATAGTTCCCGTGTAGTTTTGGGTTAAATTCGGGCAAAATAATAGAAAATAAAATTGATGCCGTAGGAGAAGAAATTCCATTTCTGATTGCTCATGAAACCGTAAAAATATGACACGGTGATAGGACTGGTTCGCGTTATTTGTTGTTTTCTGTGGTTCACGTCCTTGTTAAACTGCTTTTTGATACAGAAGATTTTTTTTTGTACTTTAAGTTAAAGCTTTAAAATTATTCTTGTTGGATCTCAAATCTGGGAATGACGTAAAACTGCGATATGATGAAATGTTGTTCTTAACTCAATGCGATATTTTACGATTCTAGTTTCGAACACACTCTCTCTATCTAGGCGAAACGATCTCATCTTCTATGTAGACGAAACATTCTCACCTTTCTCTGTATAGAAGAAACGTTCTTAACTTATACATGCTCACCTTTCCCCACGTAGAAGAAACGTTCTTAACTTATACATTTTACCTTTCTCTGTACAGAAGAAACGTTCTCACCATTCTCTGCATCGTGAAGATTCTTGTACAGGAAAGAAGTTTTATATAAAAAATTTAGGACGTAATTAAACACATTCAAATTATTTTAAATTGTTTCATATTCTGTTGCTCAGTATGGAAAATACGTTTATTGGTTGTTTTTATTATATTCATTTTTTATGTACCAAAACTAATCAGGCGGTAACAGGGCATTTTAAATTCACAAATATATGTTAATAAATGTCTATGATCTGCGACATTATTTTTTATTTATTTTTTACATCTCACCCATCACGCGTGAAAAACACCGCATGGGGCTGTAAACTCATTTACACTACAGTGAATATTCATTTAGTTGTCTCTTGATGAAAACAAATATTATAAAAAAAAAATTTGTTTTACTTTTATGAAAGTCAATTTGTTTAAATGTTTGTCCTCAAATACATTTTTCTCTCTATTTTATGGTGATTTAAAAACAAAATTCCAGTATGTAACATTCCATGTAAAATACAACCGGAAAAATTTTTATTGGACTGTCTGTATCTAGCAAGCGCCAATGTGAAACTATTCTATTTTATATCTCTATCCTCTAGCTGAAGCTTAGCCCTCTTCCTTTAAATGGGACTTAATTACCATCTTCTATGTGGGATAGTTACCATCCTCTAAGTGCTATAATTACCATTCTTCAGGTGTTACTATTAATTACCGTACGGTAATGTACACGATAAATACAAAGGTATAGCACCTCTTCAAGTCAAAACGAGATTTTCAAGTTTTATATTTTTCTTTTATTACTATGATTTATTTATTGAAACAAATTGTTAAATATACACTTGGAAAGTATACAGGACTCATATTTTAGTTAATAGTTTGAGACTAATTCTAGGCTACAAAGCAACTGGTGGTACTTGACGGATTAGCTTAAAGAAACATCTCGAATAAACGTTAACTTTTTTTTATAATAAACTTCTTTCACTATAACGATAAATATTCTAGTAGATTTGACATTTCACCTCATAAAAGACTAACCGGTCTTTCATACAATTGTAATTCCTAATTATCAATCAGTTCAGGTAATTAGTTCTGAGTTTTCTCACTAGGTTCTTGAGAGCTGTAGAAATAACCGCTACATGCTTTTAATCTAGCTATATATATTCTAAAATCGATCGTATGCACAAAACGCTGTTGGTCGCTTTAAGTAACAACGCACTCTTCGTATTTCCTTACTTGATTTCAATAAACAAATACAAAATAAACTTTTATGTTAACTTAGAACAAGTAACACATATCAACTTTATAGCTCATAACATACTGAATCCGTTTTACAATCATTTATCGATCTACGGTGTTCTTTCTAAAAATGTTCACAAGAATTTAGTTTTGTTAACAGATAGTTTATAACTAAATGCGAACTCATAGCTTTTACAATATTTATAAAATCATAATCTTCCTTCAAACAGTGAAAACTGTCTAAATTATACAAAACTCTATGTTATAATCTACCTTCAAATAGTGTAAATTGTCTAAATCCTACTATGCTGTGATAAATATTTGTTTATTGTTGTTTTGCTCTGTAAGTTTTCGCGCTAAATATTATGTTTTTTAAACATATATAACACGTAAAAAATATAAAAAACAAGGTTAATGATTGTCCCAAATAAGGGTATATATCAACAACAGATTCGCACCTAACGCTGGTGGATAAAGTGTGGTTCGTTTTAAAGTACAAATTGACTAGAATTGTTTTATAGAGAAACTGTTATTGTGTGATTGAACAATATATAATCACGTAAGGTCAAAGGACAGGAAAACACTTGGATTTTGCTGAAAAAAGAAATTATTCCAGGTTTACATGAAATACGTGGTTAGAATAACAACCAATAACTGAAGGAAGAATTATTCAAAATATATACCAGTTAGAATAACAACCAATGGCTGAAAAAAGAAATTATTCAAAATTTATACCAGTTAGAATAACAATCAATAACTGTAAGAAGAAATTGTTCCAGGTTTACACGAAATACATGGTTAGAATAACAACCAATTACTGAAGAAAGAACTTATTCAAAATTTATATAAATTAGAATAACAACCAATGATTGACTATAACTTGTTTCCTAACCATCTTGACCCTGGATATTGTTTCCTAAGTTTTTTCGCCCTCTTCTGGATAATGCAGCACGATCAACTAAGCATCTTTACAATAATTACTACACCAGTTTTCACACAGTTTCCATATGCTGTAACATGATATTCGAATAACCTTGACACAGATTTTTAGACAATCCACATTGTTGCTTAATAACCTTGGCTACAATTATAAAACATCACATATTGTTTCATAATAACCGTGATATGAATTTTCACTCATTGTTTTCACACACAGTTTTAATAATCAGTTTTTAACTACAAGAACGATGTTTTATATATGTTGATTATCTTGTCTACAAACCACTGTTTTCGATTATAGATTCACTTTTATTTACTGACATCATATATTTATTCGTATTTACTCATTTCGACACCAAACATATAATTATGACAATTATCCGATAAATAATCATTAAACTAATGCAGTTGCAGGTCGTAGTGACGTAAAATTCTAACTCCTGTGTTAACTGACCAAAATATATTGATGTCAGCAGCCATTAAATGAGGACCAATTTACACAGCAAATGAAACCTAACTAAGATAGTTATTAAAGATACATGACGGGAGAAATTCTGAATCATAATAACAGAAATAAGAATAACTACATACGTTTTCTTTTTTATTGGTTAGATCACCGTTTGTCAAAATGTGAGATGTGAATGATCGAGGTATATATAACAGAACAGTAATTTGAAACCACGTGTTTTGACATATATATATATTAATGAAATTAATAGCAATTATTGGTATCTTAATGCATATCTGTGTATTATATCTCGTTTTTTACTCATTCTTTCACTCATAAAAAGAGAGAGAGAAAACAAGGGCACGCAAGAAACCATATTTATTAAGGAGAAGACGTGGATGACAAAAGATTGGAAAATTCTGTATTAGATACAAGTGTCGAACAAACATTTTGTTTTAGCAACGATCTGAACAAACATCAATATTTTCGATATTCACAAAATTAATAGTAAGAACATTGTTCTTACAAAACGTTCCTCTCACTCAACTAAATGTCATTCACAATAACTCTTGGACCAGAAGTCCTTGCGTCAACCAATCAAAATATTAGTTATTTAATGCCATGTAATTCAATTTCGTAAAACTTTTGTATTGAACACTTGTTTTTAACTGGACCACATCGTTGTCTTCTTTTTCTTTTTTTTTCAAATGACAAAGGTTATATTATATTTCTGCTCGGTTTTAAAATGTACACGCATGATGTGTTATCTCAATAGCGTTTATGAAGTCTTCTGAGATTGTTTCACACCTTTCGTCGTTGTTAGTTGTCTTGGAAACATCTTTCATATACAATGAGACAGAGGGCTGTGCTGTCAGAGACACCTGGCGGGTAGTCGAAAACCTTGATACCCTCAGAAGTGTTTCACTTGTTGTGCAACGTGAAGTTCGACTGACTGTATCAGACCGTAGAGGGCGCTTCGATTTTGAACGGTATAGATGAGAAGGGTGAGAAAACCATCGACAGCAAGAAAAGTTACTAAGATAATTTAGAAAAGTTGAAATCAGTACTTTTAAAAAAATAACAGTGGGAAATGTTTAGTAACTTTTAAAATCAGAACGAAATTACCACTAACATTTCTACATAATAAAAACAAAAATAACACACGCACAATATATAGAAAAAAACATGGAGGAATTCGCAGAAGCCGTGATTGTAATTAGATCTCAAATCGGTCAAGAGGTGGAGGTATTAGTTAAAAGCGTGCACTTTAAAGAAAACAAAAACAAACTCGAAAACAAAATGAAATGCTATGGCTGTTTTAAAAACAAAGCACATGACGAAGAAACACATTTGCTCATCAAGTTTGGAACAAATTAAGCCACATGCATTTTTGTGTGTGTTTTAGAGAAAGAATCAACGTGTTAATCAAGTAATCTTCAAAATATAATAAAGTGTTTTTATAAATAATTTTAGAAACTGAGAAGACTTTTGGGTATCTTAAGTATAATTTTTATAAATGAGAATTTTAGAAATATTGAACATAATAGTTCTTTTTAAAATTAAAATACAAATATCGCGCCCGAGTCGCGCCAAACATGCTCGCCCTTCCAGCCTTGGGGGCGTTATAATGTGACGGTCAATCCAACTTTTCGTTGGTAAAAGAGTAGCCCAAGAGTTGGCGGTGGGTGGTGATGACTAGCTGTCTTCCCTCTAGTCTTACACTGCTAAATTAGGGACGGCTAGCACAGATAGCCCTCGAGTAGCTTTGTGCGAAATTCCGAAACAAACATAAGAAAATATAAGAAGACAGATATAGCTTACAATAATTACGTTCCTTTTCACTTGCCTTAAAGTATGGCACAGACAAGTAGAGAAAATACAATAAATAAAGGGGTTAGCAGCACTGTTTAGTGGAGCCAAACTTTGAATAAATGTTGAGATTGCAATGTTAGTTTGGTTAAGAGAAAAGTATCCAAAAACCTGAAGAAGGTCGTAGATAAAGTACGGACTCCAACATAAGATGAACACTGAAATCAATAATGAGTGCTTAACACTGTTGGGCACTTTATTCATAAGCCGCTCCGTTTATGTACCTATATACCCCTCTGTTATATCTGTCGGTGCAATTGTTCCGTGCTGTCTTGCCAAATATTGTCATTTGTTCATGTCCACAAATTGCGACAAAACATTTTTTTTAAATATAAGTAATAAAAGATACTGAACGTGCACTATTAAGCTTTTATAAATTCTCATTACATAATCATCGTATCATAGTTTATCAAAAACTAAGATTTTTAATCTAATTTGTAAAATAAAGTGGTTACTTTCCTGCAACAAAGACACTTTAAAATTCGTTGTTGACAAGAAATAAATCCAATATAGTTTCATTACCAAATACTTTAAGATTCATTGTTAGCATCAAATAAATCAACAGGGTTTCAATATTGTCTTGACAGAACTTAAGATTCCTTCTCTAAAAATCTAACCTCAAGAATTGTGTTCACATAAGAAACCCCAGTGTTTGAAGTTCCTTCTGTATTACTCTAACTTCAAGAAGTAGGTACAAACGTAAGAAAGATCCAGTTGTTGAAGTTCCTTTGGTAATAATTAAACTTAAAGAAGTGGAATCAAACATAAGAAAGCAGAGTGGTTGAAGTTTTTTCTAAAAAATATAACCTATAAAAGTGGGTTCAAACACAAGAAAGACCGAGTGGTTGATGCTCATTCTGTAAAAATATAACCTTAAGAAATCGGTTCAAACATAAGAAAGAATCAGTGTTTGAAGTTGTTTCTGTAAAAATCTAGCCTCTAGCAGTGGGTTCAAACATAAGAAACACCCAGTGGTTGAAATTCTTTCAATAAAATTCTTACCAACAGAAGTAGGTTCAAACATAAGAAAGACCCAGTAGCTGAAGTTCTTTCTATAAAACTCTAACCTATAGAAGTGGGTTCAAACATAAGAAAGACCCAATGGTTGAAGTTCTTTCTATAAAAATCTAACCTCAAGAAGCGGGTTTAAAAATAAGAAAGAATCAGTGTTTGAAGATCATTCTATAAAAATCTAATTTCTAGAAGTGGGTTCAAACGTAAGAAAGAAGTGCTGGATGAAGTTGTTTCTGTAAAAACCTAACCTCCAGAAGTGGGTTCAAACGTAAGAAAACTCTAATGGTTGAAGTTTTGTCTATAAAAATATAACCTCTAGATTTAGGTTGAAACATAAAAAAGATCCAGTGGTTGAAGTTCTTTGTATAAAAATCTACCTTCTTACAGTCGTTTGAAACATATGAAAGACCCAGTGGTTGAAGTTCTTCCTGTAGAAATCTAACCTCTAGAAGTGGGTTCAGACATAAGAAAGATCTAGTGGTTGAAGTTCTTTCTGAAAAAATCTAACCTACAGCAGTAGGTTCAAACATAAGAAACAACAGTTGTTGAATATTTCTCTATAAACATATAAACACTAGAAACGGGTTTAAAAGACCCAGCGGTTGAAGTTCTATCTGTAAAATTCTAGCCTTTATCACAGGGTTCAAACACAAGATAAACCCAGTGGTTGTAGATCTTTCTATAAAAATTTAATTTCAAGAATTGAGTTAAAAGATAACAAAGGCAAGTGGTTGAAGTTGTTTCTGTAAATATCTAACCTCTAGAAGTAGGTTGAAACATAAGAAAGACCTAGTGGTTGAAGTTCTTTCTGTAAAATTCTAACTCATAGCAGTGGTTTCAAACATATGAAAGACCCAGTGGTTGAAGTTCTTTCTGTAAAAATCTAACCTCTAAGAGTGGGATCCAACATAAGAAATGCTCAGTGCTTGCAATTCTGTCTTTAAAAATTTAACCTCTAGGAGTGGGTTCAAACATATAAAAAACACATAATGGTTGAAGATCTTTCTATAAAAATCTAATTTCAAGAAGTAAGTTAGACCATAAGAAAGACCCAAAGCTTGAAGTTGTTTCTATAAGCACTTAACCAATAGAAGTGGGTTCAAACATAAGAAAGACCTAGTGATTGAAGTTCTTTATGTAAAAGTCTAACTTCAAGCAGTGGTTTGAAACATATGAAATACCCACTGCTTGAAGTTTTTTAAGTAGATATTTAACTTTTAAAAGTGGGTTCAAACATAAGAAAACCCAGTGGTTGCAGCACTTTATACCAAAATCTATCCTCTATGTCAAACATAAGAAAGACACAGTGGTTGAAGTTCTTTCTGTAAAATTCTAACCTTTAGAATTTGGTCCAAACATAAGAATGACCTAGTGCTTGAAGTTGTTACTGTAAAAATCAAAGCTCTAGAAGTCGTTTCAAATATCAGAAAGACCCAGTAATTAAAGATCTTTCTATAAAAATATAATCTCTAGATGTGGGCACAAACATAAGAACGAACCAGTGTTTGACGTTCTTGCTATAAAAATCTGATATCTAAAAGTGGGTTGAAAAATAAGAAAGATCCGGTGGTTCAAGATTTTTTCTATAAAAATGTAACCTCTTAGAAGTGGGTTCAAACATAAGAAAGACCTAGTGGTTGAAGTTCTGTCTGAAACAATTTATCGTCTTGCAGTCGTTTGAAACATATGAACGACTAGCGGTTGAAGTTATTCCTGTAGAAATATAAACTTTAGATGAGGGTTGAAACATAAGAAAGACCAAGTGGTTGAAGGTTTTCTGTAAAATCTAACCTCTAGAAGTAGGTTCAAACATAAAAAAGAACTAGTGGTGGAAGTTCTTTCTATAAAAATCTATCCTATAAAAGAGGGTTCAAACATAAGAAAGATACAGTGATTGAAATTCTTTCACAAAAAGTCTAACCTATTGCAGTCGTTCGAAAGACATGAAAGACCTTGCGGTTGAAGTTCTTTTTGTAAAAATCGAACCTCTAGAAGTGGGTTCAAATATAAGAAAGACCTAGTGGTTGAATTTCTATCTGTAATATTCTTAGCTTTATCACAGAATTCAAACACAAGAAACACTTAGTTGTTGAAGATCTTTCTATAAAAATCTAATTTCAAGAAATGAGTTCAAAATAAAAAAGACCCGGTGGTCAAAGTTATTTCTGTAAATATCTAAACTCTAGAAGTGGTTCAAACATAATAAAGACCAAGTGGTTCAGGTTCTTTCTTTAAAAATCTAGCCTCCAGATGTGGGTCAAAACATAAGAAAGACCCAGTGGTTGAAGTTCTTTGTGTAAAAACTAAACATTTAGAAGTGGGTTCAAGCATAAGAAAGATCTGATGGTTGAAATTCTTTCTATAAAACTCTAACCTCTAGAAGTGGGTTCAAACACAAAAACGACCCAGTGGTTAAAGTTCTTTCTATAAAAATCTTACTTATACAAGTAGGTTCCAACATAAGAAAGACCCAAAGGTTGAAGTTTTTTTTGTAAAAATCTATCCACTAGAAGTAAGTTCAAACATAAGAAAGACGCAGTGGTTCGAGATCTTTGTATAAAAATATAACCACTAGAAGTGGTTTCACACATTATAAAGAACCACAGTTTGAAGTTCTTTCTGTAAAAATTTAATTTATATAAGTGGGTTCAAACATAAGAAAGACCCGTTTGTTAAAGTTGTTTCTGTAAAATCCTAACCTCTAGAATTGGGTTCAAACATAAGAAAGAACTAGTGATTGAAGTTCTTTATGTAAAAATCTAACCTCAAGCAGTTTTCAAACATATGAAATAACCACTGCTTGAAGTTCTTTAAGTAAAACTACAGCTTCTAAAAGTGGGTTCACACATAAGAAAACACCAGTGGTGGAAGCACCTTATACAAAAAATTTATCCTCCAGAAATGGTGTCAGACATAAGAAAACACAGTGGTTTAAGTTCTTTCAGTCAAAATCTAACGTCTGAAAGTTGGTGCAAATATAAGAAAGACCCAGTGGTTAAAGTTCTTTCTATAAAAATCGTACCTATAGAAATAGGCTCCAACATAAGAAAGACCCAAATGTTGAAGTTCATTCTGTAAAAATCTAACCACTAGAAGTGGTTCAAACATAAGAAAGACGCAGTGGTTCTTTGTATAAAAATATAACCATTAGAAGTGGGTTCAAACATAAGAAAGAACCAGAGTTTGAAGTTATTTTGTAAAATTCTAACCTCTAGTAGTGAATTTAAATGTAAAAAAGACTCAGTGGTTGACAATTTTTCTATAAAAATCTAATTTCAAGAAGTGGGTTTAAACACAAGAAAGACCCAGTGGTTAAAATTGTTTAGGTAAAAATCAAACTTCTAGAAATGGGTTCAAACTTAAGAAAGACGTGGTAGTTGAAGTTTTTCTAAAATAATATAACTTTTAGAATTAGGTTCAAACACAAAAAAGACTCAGTTGTTGAAGTTTTTTCTGTTAAAATCTAACCAATGGCAGTGGTTTCAAACATATAAAAGACTCAGAGGTCGAAGTTCTTTTTGTAAAAAATATAACCTCCAGCAGTGGGTTTAAACATAAGAAAGACCCTGTAGTTGAATATTTCTCTATAAAAATCTAACCTCTAGAATGGGTTCAAACATAAAAAAGACCCAGTTGTTGAAGTTGTTTTTGTAAACACCAAGCTCTAAAAGTGGGTTCAGATATAAGAAAGTCCCAATGGTTGAATTTCTTTATGTAAAATTCTACTCTCTAGCAGTGAGTTCAAACATAAAAAAGACAAAGTGGTTAAAGTTCTTCCTGTAAAAATCTCGCCTCTAGATGTGGGTTCAAACATAAGAAAGACCCAGAGGTTGAAATTCTTTTTGTAAAAATTTTACCTCTAAAAGTGGGTTCAACATAAGAAAGATCCAGTGGTTGAAGTTATTTCTGTAAATATTTAACCTTACGAAGTGGTTTCAAACGTAAGAAACTCTTATTTGTTGAAGTTTTTTTCTGTAAAAATCTAACCTATAGCAGAGAATTCAAACATAAGAAAGACCCAGTGGTTGATGAAGATCTTTCTATAAAAATCTAATTTCAAGAAGTGGGTTCAAACATAAGAAAGACCCAGTGGTTGAAGTTGTTTCTGTAAAAATCAAACCTCTAGAAGTGAGTTCGACCATAAAAAAGACCTGGTGGGTGAAGTTCTTTTTATAAAAATACAACCTCTAGAATTAGGTTCAAACATTAAAAAGATAGAGTGTTTGAATTTCTTTCTATAAAAATCTAACCTCTAGAAACGGGTTCAAACGTAAGAAAGACCTAGTGGTTGATGAAGATCTTTCTATAAAAATCTAATTTCAAGAAGTGGGTTCAAACATAAGAAAGACCCAGTGGTTGAAGTTGTTTCTGTAAAAATCAAACCTCTAGAAGTGAGTTCGACCATAAGAAAGACCTGGTGGGTGAAGTTCTTTTTATAAAAATACAACCTCTAAAATTAGGTTCAAACATTAAAAAGATAGAGTGTTTGAATTTCTTTCTATAAAAATCTAACCTCTAGAAACGGGTTCAAACGTAAGAAAGACCTAGTGGTTAAAGTTATTTCTGTAAAAATCTAACCTGTTGCAGTGGTTTCAAACATATGAAAGACCCAGCGGTTGAAGCTCTTCCCGTAGAAAGCTAACCTCTAGACGTAGGTTCAAACACCGGGGCTCTCGTATGTTTAAACATAAGAAAGACCCAATGGTTGAAGTTCTTTCTGTAAAAATCTAAGCTCTAGAACTGGGTTCGATATAATAATAAAATATACCAAAGAAGTAAATTAATTTGTCGTGTTTTTTGTTGTTTAAAATCAGTAACAGTGGAAAAAACACCAGGAAATTGTTTAAACAGCAGTGTTTGGCCAATGAGGTATGTGGAAGTAAGAAAATACACTTCATGGCCAAAAGTATGTAGGCATCGTTTCTTATTAGTGGGTTCGCCTATTTCAGCCACACCTTTTGCTAACAGGAACATACATCAAGCATACAACCATGCATTCTCTACAGACAAACATTAGCATTATAAAGGATCATTCTGAAAATTTCAGTGACTTTCAACAAGGCACTGCTATAGAATTCTACCTTTCTAATAAGTCAGTTTGTCAAATTTCTTTCCTGCTAGAGCTGCCCCGGTCAACTGTAAGTGATGTTATTATGAATTGGAATCGTCTAGGAGCAACAACAGCTCATCCTCGAAACTATAGGCCACACAAGCTCACAGAACGGGACCGCTAATTGCTGAAGTGCATGGAGCGTAAAAATCGTCTGTCCATAGTTGCAACACTCGCAATCGAGTTCCAAACTGCCTATGGAAGCCACGTCAGGAAAAAAAACTGTTCGTCGGGAAATTTATTGAAATGTATTTCTATGGCCGAGCAACCGCACACAAGCCTAAGATCATTGTGTGTAATGCCAAGTGTCATCTGGTGTGGTGGAAAGCACACAGTCATTGGACTGTGGAGCAGTGGAAACGTGTTCTCTGAAGTGATGAATCACGCTTCACTATTTGGCAGTCTGATGAACGAATCTGGGTTTGGCAAATGCCAGGAGAACGCTACCTGCCTGAATGCATAGTGCCAACTGTAAAGTTTTGTCGATGAAGAATAATGGTCCGCGGCTGTTTTTCATAGTTTGTGCTAGCCTCTTTAGTTCCAGTGAAGGAAAATATTAATGAGATTCTAGAGAATTATGTGCTTTCAACTTTGTAGCAGCAGTTTGGGGAAGGCCCTTTTTTGTTTCAGCATGACAATGGCCCCATAAAGACATGGTTGCCGAGGTTGGTGTGGAAGAACTTGACTGGCCTGCAGAGAACACTGACCTCAACCCCATTGAACACCTTTGAGATGAATTGGAACGCCGACCGCGAGCCAGGCCTTTTCGCGGGACATCAATGCCTGACCTCACTAATGCTCATGTGGCTAAATAGTAACGAATCCTTGCAGCCATGTTCCAAAATCTAGTAAAAAGCCTTCCCAGAAGAGTGGAGGCTGTTATAGCAGCAAAGTGAGCACCAACTCCATATTAATGTCCATGGTTTTGGAATGAGATATTCAACAAGCACATGTTGGTCTGATGGTCAGGTGTCCCCATGTAGTGTATATTGAAATCACAAACATAAAGTTATGAAGGTCAGTTTCGATAGTGTTGTTTTAAATGTTTCAGCAGTAGAACTCGTGATTTATTATAACTTTATGCTGCCTTATCCAAGGAACACTTTAACAAAGGAGGGATAACAGTTGAAGAAAATAAATAAGTCATACACTTTTCTAGTTAAAATATATCTTAGTATATACAATATAGTTTTACATAGGGATTCATAGAGAATAAATCGTGACATGACTGCGGTGACCATTTCTGAACAAATGTATTAAGTGAAGAAATGGAACTAATGAATTTCTAAATGAGAAAGCTATATTATGAATCCTAAATATAATGTACTGACAACAAAGAACTATTTGAGCCCTCAAGTTTCCCCTATACATTCCTCCCTTCAAGAAGAGGGGTAATTAAACCCACTCTTTCTCTTCCTTCTCAGGAAATTCTCGATTTTTCTTTAAAACTATTTAAACTTCAATCACTTCTCATAGTAACTGATCCCAGAACTCAAACATGTTATTATAAAAAAAAATCCTGCCTTAATCGGAGCCTAGCATGTCCCTGTCCCCATAATGGTAAACTTGGGTAAAAGTCAATTAGTTCGAGAATAAACTTTTGTGGGGACACACTGTTAACTAACTGTAACAAAAATGTTCGGTGAAATATAAAACTTCCAGAGGGTTATCCGAAGAAGTTCGTGTTCTTAAGAAGACACAAGTCATGCTTTCCAATCAACCTTCCAATAAACTATGTAGAAATATGTGTGTGTGTGTCATAAAAAAAAGTAAGAAAGAAGTGTAAAAAAGCAAGAAAAGTGTAAAAAAATTAAACTAATACGTTTTCCTCAATATTTTCCTACAAATATTAGGCCCGGCATGGCCAAGCGTGTTAAGGCGTGCGACTCGTAATCTGAGTGTCGCGGGTTCGCATCCCCATCGCACCAAACGTGCTCGCCCTTTCAGCCGTGGGGGCGTTATAATGTGACGGTTAATCCCACTATTCGTTGGTAAAAGAGTAGCCCAAGAGTTTGCGGTGGGTGGTGATGACTAGACTAGCTGCCTTCCCTCTAGTCTTACACTGCTAAATTTGGGACGGCTAGCTCAGATAGCCCTTGAGCAGCTTTGTGCGAAATTCAAAAAAACAAACAAACAAATCTATGAATATTTGAATAAAATTTCTAAATTGACTAACAATCACCCTTTGAAACTGGTTTCAAACTTCTATAATTCGTTTATCCTAGTGATAAAGGGTTATTCATAAGACTTTCAGAACCCTATCAAAAAAAAAAAATATTCTCACCACAAACTATAACAAACGTCATTTTTACAGACTTGATTTTGGCTCTGGGAACAACTCCTCTAGAACTGGCTCCCTTACTGTCAGCCTCGTAGTCAACGTTATGTCTACCAAGCGTCCCTTTAATAACAGCAACAAAAATCATTCGAACAAATATTCTTATGCAAGCGAGGCTCTTGTATAAAGAAATATTACAAAGTCATTGTTTATCAGATATTAATGAAAACGTTACTTAACGTTATGGCACACAGAAAAGATATTACATTTAAATGTCATTCGAAAAACTCTTTGATATCCATTCATGACGTTGTATTTAGTGCAATATCACGGAGTTACGGGAGTAAATACTTATATTCTACCTTAAATTTGTATTAAGCCCCACATATCAAATACAAACTTATACTGATTCTGAGCCATGAGGTGTATATAATGAGACATAATATACACACATTAAGATATATATGTGTATAAATTATCCTCACAATGAAAGACATACTACTACTAATAATAATCTCTAGAAGAGAAAAATATATTATCCTCACGCATCATATTAGGACATATACTGATATATATTTTCCGCCAGACTAGAGGGTATACTCATATATATTATTCTTACGCTACAGCATACACTGATATATATTATAATATGTAACATAAATTTTGTTCCTGGAGTGTAGTCTCTTGGTGGAAGCGCTTGCCTTGTTCTTCTGAATATGCTTCTATGTTCTCCTTGAGTTTATCAAGATGGGCGTCAAGGATATGGACCTTCAGGGGCATCCTGCAGCCTATTTTGCCGTTGTTCTTCACCAGAGCCTCAACCAGTTCCACATAATTTTCGCTCTTGTAATTGCTCAAGAAGCTCCGAACCACTGCGATAAAGCTGTCCGAAGCTTTTTTCCCTACCTACTGAGCTTCTTGGGGAATTCTGTATACTCCGGAATCTTCTTTATTTGTTGTCCAACGAAGACATCAGCTTTGACCTTTGCCCCAGACAGCTTACGGAAGAAGTTTCGAAGGTACTTGAAGGCTGAAGACTCCTTATTAAGATCTCTGACAAATTGTTTCGTGAGACCCAATTTTATGTGCACTGGTGGGAACAACACTTTCTGGAAGTCCACTAGTGGCTCACACTTGACATTTGCATCTCCACAAAGAATATAGTCAGTTGTGACTAGTGCTTCCTGTTGTAGTGCGCTGCAGTATCCCTGCTGTCCCAAGGGCAAAGATAACAGAGAAACTTGGTAAAGCCTCCTTGGAGATCCATCAAAAATGCCAGCATTTTGAAGTTTCCGATAACCTCCCAGCCATACTCATCATACTTCAAGGCTTCTAGCAAGGTCTTGACGCTCTTGTATTCCTCTTTGAGGTGCACCGAATGAATCAGCGGAAGAGACGGATATTTATTGCCGTTATGGAGCACCACAATTTTAATGCTCTGGATAAGCTATCAGTAAAGAGGCGCCATTTGTTCAGGTTACAGGCAATTCCAGTTGCCTCGCACAGACCGGATACATAGTGGCAGTCATATTGACGAGAGAAAAAGCTTGGAAAATGTTGGTGACGCTTCTTCTTACTTGCGACTTGCACACTTTCATATAACAAATCTCACTCTTTGAGCCTAGATGTCAAAAGCTTGGCATTCGACTTTGTCAGACCAAGATATCTGATAAAGTCAATTAGGTCTCTTTGGTTGGGGTAGTATGGGTTTCTCTCACCAGCTACACCTCTGAAATTGTAATCTGGATCTTCAACGTCTACCACCTCTTCTGATTTGCTGCTCTCTTCTGAGGATGGCTGTTTTCTCTCTAGTGGAGTGGATACACGGAGTTCAGGGCAGTGTGGCACTGGGGCGATGGATGATTGAAGGTCCAGATACATACTAGCAGATTTATTCTTACCAACCCGACGTTTGGAAGGGTCCACCATGCAGAAGTAACAATTGCTTGAGTGGTCAGTGGGTTCACGCCAAATTCTTGAAATAGCAAACTTCATGGCTCTCTTTTCCCTTCTATATCATCCTGCAAAAGAGCAAAATAAAATTGTTATTATGAAGAATAAATTTATTTCATCTCAAACTAATGTGTAAGAGATTCATGCAAAATATTTTTATGTGATATTTTTTCTATACTGTTGGAAATTTAAAAAAATAATTAAAATATATTTAAATTTTAAAAGGTCTAAAATTTGTATAATATAAAAATTTACAAGCAAAAATTATCCGTTTTACCTTCTACAGTTATTTTGTAGTGCTAGCAGGTAAAAGGAAGTGCCCAGAGTTTGTCTTAATCGCCGATGGGCATGCAAAAATGTGTCTTGTAGGCTTCACATATTTTAGCAGACGCTGTCACAGAGTACTTTTTCGCTCTTTTCTTGATATTTTGGCCACATACATAGTAGAATGCGCCTGAAGAATGCTTGCAGTTTCTTGATGCCATCTCTGATAAAATCAAATAGGTATATGTGTTCATTTAGGCTAGAACTAAACTGAAGTAGTGAGTGGTAAGCCCCTCTATATATATTACTATGGAAAGTTCTAGAAAATTCTAAAATGTTCTTAAAAATTCTCGTAAGTCTACAATATTCTAGAAAGTTTTTAAAATTATTGTAAGTTCAAGAAAACATTTTATCAGCTACTCAGCGCTGAATCTACCTGGAATGTTCTGGAAAATGGGTAAATTTCAAAATTTCATTACCCAGGTCACAAAAGCAAAGTTTGAAGATATGCTGATATATATTATCGTCACACTTGGAGTATATTGATATACATTATCTTCACACTACGTGTATACTGATATACATTACCTTCACACTGATATATCTTATCCTCAAACTACAGGGGATACTGTTATATATGTTATTCTCACATTAGAAGATATGCTGATATATATTATATTCAACTGTGGTTATACTGATATATATTATATTCAACTGTGGTTATACTGATATATATTATATTCAACTGTGGTTATACTGATATATATTATCCTCACACGACAGGGCATACTGATATATATTTTATTCTCACATTAGAAGATATGTTGATATATATCCTCACGCTAGAGGGTTTTCTGATATGCATTATCTTTACACTAGGTGTATACTGATATACATTATCCTCACACCAGAGGGTATACTGACATATATATTATTCTCACATTAAAACATATACTGATATATATTATCTTCACACTACGGTATACTGATATATATTTTCCTCACAGGGTATATTGTTATATGTATTATTCTCACACTAGGAGGTATACTCATGTATATTATCTCACACTAGGTGTATACTGATATATACTATCCTCTCACTAGTGGTATACTGATAAATATCTCACATTAGGTATGTACTAATATATATAATACTAACACTAGGAGGTATACTGATATATAGTATTTCAAACTAGGTGTATACTGATATATATTATATTGACACTAGGGGTATACTGATATATATATATTATCTTCACACTAGGGGCTCCTGGCCAACTGGCCTTATTTCACTACTCTCTCGGAACTTCTTCTGCCATTTTATGTAAATCATCCATAGATGATTGTAAAGCAGCAGTAACCAACAGTATTATACAAGCTGCTACTCGATGCATCCCTAAAACCTCGACATGTTCCCCACGGCATCCCCACCCTTGGTGGAATTCTGCCTTTTCTATAACATGAAAAACTCAGAAACGAGATTGGGATAAATTTAGAAGATACCCCACGCTCTCAAACCAGATTGCATTTCAGCAAGCCCGTGCTCGCGCTCGGCAAGTTGGACGTCAAAGCCAGAAGGAATCTTGGATTAAATATATCTCCAGCATTTCTTCAACCACCAGCACAAAAGTTATATGGGATAAGATCTGGAGGGTGAGTGGAAGATATACTTCTGCCCCCTCTCTATCTTAATATCTGATGGCCACGAAGTTGTAGATGCACAGAGCATTGCCAATACTCTTGGGTACTACTTCTCTCGTGCATCTAGCTCTTCGAACTTATCCCTTTCCTTTTTAGCCTTTAAAACACAGGCGGAGTACCTGCCTCTTTCCTTTTCAACTGACCATTCTCATGGTTACAATCGCCCTCTTACACTGATGGAACTCAAACTTGCAATTCATCGGTCTGACAATACATCAGTCGGACCTGATAATATACATAATGAGATGTTACGCCACCTTTCCAAGAACTTTCTTACTATTCTTCTAGCTGTCTTTTATCGTATATGGTAGGAAAATGTCTATCCAGATGCTTGGCGACAAGCTATCATACTCCCTATTCTGAAACCTGGGAACGATCCAATGATTCCTTCGAATTACCGTTCCATTGCGTTGACAAGTTGTCTCAGTAACATCTTAGAGAAAATAATCAATGCCCGCCTCGTTTGGTTTCTTGAAACAAACAGCCCCCTCTCACCTACTCAGTGTGGGTTCCGAAGACGACACTTTACGATAGACCACTTAATTCGCCTTGAAACATCAATCACAGAAGCCTTTTTAAGGCGACAACATCTTGTTACTGTTTTTGTATTTAGAAAAAGCTTACGATACAACATGGAGATATGATATCTTACGAGACCTTCACTCGTATGGATTGCGTGGAAACTTACCCCTTTTCATTCAGCAATTCTTAATGAAGCACCAATTCCAAGTTTGTATGGGCTCAACACTTTCTCTTTTTTTCCCACAGGAACTTGGAGTTCCTCAGGGCTGTATTCTGAGTGTCACACTTTTCATCATAAATATTAATACCATCAGTAAACAGCTATCCCCTACAGTTGCAAACGGTCTCTTTGTTGATGACTTTCACATCCCATGTCAGTCATCAAACATAAGGTTTATTGAACGGCAGCTACAAACTGCAATCAATCAGATACTGCAGTGGACCACAACAAATGGTTTTAAACTTTCACTCTCTAAAACCGTTTGTATGCATTTCTGCTGCAAACGGGGATCCACCCAGACCCAGAACTCCGTCTTGATGATGTTGTACTTCCTGTCGTCCCTGAGACAAAGTTATTAGGTCTTATATTTGATTGTAAATTAAATTTTATATCGCATGTCAAGCAACTTAGTATCAAATGTCCAAAAGTATTGAACATTCTCCGTGTCCTCTCTTCTACTTCTTGGAGAGCAGATCGATACTCCATGCTCAAAATTTATCGTGCCCTAGTCCGATCCAAACCTGACTATGGGTCTGTGGTTTATGGTTCTTCCAGAATCTTAGCACTAAAAATGTTGGATCCTGTCCATCACCAGGGGTTTCAGCTTTGCATCGGAGCTTTTCGTACTTCTCCCGTGCAAAGTCTGTATGTGGAATCTAATGAACCCCCTCTATATATTCGCCGTTTGCAACTGTTTCTAATGTATGCTTCCAAACTTTGATCCTTACCACAGCATCCTACCTGGAGTTGTGTTTTCCAACCACAATGGACCGCACTTTTTAATAACAAAAAATTTGCCATAGTTCCTTTTAGTCTCCGTATTCAGGCACAATTAGAAGAATTGGATTTACCCTTGAATAACATTGCAGTTTCTTCAAATCAGCCTATTTCACCATGGCAAATTACTGTCTCCAATCGGGTGTATCTGCTTTTCTCAGATGACTCAAAGATAGGTTACAATCGCTCTTTCTTTGATGAACATCTTTCATATGATTCATCCATTCCTATATATACAGATGGTTCCAAATCGAGTGACTCAGTGGGATCTGCCATGGTTTGTACAGTTCAATTGTGGCACACAGACTCTCCCCTACAGTTTTCGTTTTCACTGCCAAATTGCATGCCATCTGTCTTGCCCTAAATTATTTTGAAATAATGTAATATACAAATTGTACAATATATACGGACTCACTCAGCTGTCTATTGGCCCTGGAATCATTCCATGATAGTCACCACCTTCTTCTCATCAATACCAAAAATAAACTAGCCCATCTTTCTCTCTCATCTGTCTCCGTCCAATTCTTTTGGATACCAGGTCATGTTGGTATTTGTGGGAATGAGCTGGCCGACAGAGCAGCAAAGTCTGTCTGTTCTGTATCTATCATCCTAGTACTCATTCCATACATGGACTGTGGTCCAGTTATCAAATCCAGACTGTACACCAGATGGCAGCAACCTGGAATGAGCAACATAATACCAAGCTTTTTCAAATCAAACCTTCTCTAGGCCTTTGGCCCTCTTGCTTCTGTAAGGATCGAATAGAGGAGATTGTTTTGGCAAGGCTACGCATTGGTCACAGTTTTTTAACCCACCACTTCCTTTTATCTGGTACTGCTGCACCAATGTGTGGTCTATGTGGCACTCAGATCACAATCATCCACATTTTATTATCATGCCATCCTTACAACCTAGAACGATGATACATTTTAAAGATGTTTGTAAGGCAGGTTTGCCCTTGACTTTGGCCCATGTTATAGGTGATTCTGCCCATCTTACTCATGTTTTTACATTTTTAAGAGTCATTGGTCTTTTACACTTAATTTAAGATTTTGTATCGGACCATATAGTGTTTCAGCATGATTTCTTTTACACATTTTAATGTTTTAACACGATTTATTTTACATATTTGAATTTTTATTTTGACTTGAACATAGGACTGGAAAGGCCAACTTCAGATGACTGACTGCGAATTTGATCTTGTTGCTTCAGCCTTCCTGGCATGTCTTAATTTTACACATTTTAGTTTTTATTTTTCTTTTGAACTGAACCCAGGGCTGGAAAGGCCAACTTCAGGTGACTGACAACAAGGGTGTACTTCTTGCTTCAGTCTTCCTGGCAATTTCTAATTTTACATATTTTACTTTTTTACCTTAATCACCCTATACCTATACTGTACCACATCTTGTCTGGCACAGATAGCCTTGTAGCTTTGTACCAATAAACATTGAACACCTACCTACCTACCTTCACACTAGGGGTATACGGATATATATTTTACTCTTACTAGAGAATATACTGATAAATATATTACTCTCGAATTAGAAGATATACTAGTATATGTTATCTTCACACTAGGGGTATCCTGATATATATTATCCTCACACTAGAAGGTATATTGATATATATATCATTGTCACATTAGAAGATATGCTGATATATATTATCGTCACACTAGGGGTACATTGATATATATTATCCTCACGCTAGGGGTATACTGATATATATTATCTTCACACTACGTGTATACTGATATATTTTATCTTCACACTAGAGATATACTGATATATATTATCCTCAAACTAGAAGTTATACTGATATATATATTATTCTCACATGAGACGATATACTGAGATATATTATCTTCAACTGTGGTTATACTAATATATATTATCTTCACCCTAGGGGTATACTGATATATATATATATTATCCTCACACTAGGGGTATACTGATATATATCATCCTCACACTAGGTGTATACTAATATATATTATTCTCACACTAGAGGGTATACAGTTTTACTAGTAGTTGTAAGATATTCTCTCTGTACATGATGTTTTCTAGAAATGTAAGTCAGATTCGGTATAATTATTAAAAATGTTTGGAATGTTTTAATCCTTGACTTAACAAACCGAATATAATTAGTATATAACAGTTAACCTGGATAAAACCTCAGGAAAAGAAAACAAGCAAAGAGTAAATTTAAAGCACCTACTCAGGGATCCATTCAAAACTACACGAAGGTTATCTGCGCTAGCTGTCCATAATATAGCAGTGAAAGACTAGAAGGAAGACAACTAATTATCACCACCCACCGCCAACTCTTGGGTTGCTCTTTTACCAATGAAAAGTGAGATTGACTGTAACATTATAACGACCTCATGGCTGAAAGAACGAGTATGTTCGATAATGTTTCGATACCTTCATATTGTGAGTCGAGTGTTTTATCCACCAGGCCATCTCAAGACCTATCGAGACCTTCATATTGTGAGTCGAGTGTTTTGTCCACAAGGTCATCACAAGACCTTTCGAAACCTTAATATTGTGAGTCGAGTGCTTTATCCACCAGGCCATCTCAAGACATATTTGAAACGTTAAGGTACAGAGCTTTGCCACACAGCAAATAGATATAACTGTTAAAGACCTACGCAAACATACAACCTTTTGGGAATATATTAATGATCCACCCAATAAAAAACCCTTTGTTAATCTGCTGAAGACGTTTAACAACACAGAACCGACAGTGGTAGTTTTCTATGTTCTACATCACTGTGAGTACACCATAAAATTATCTAATGTTTCATCAAGAAAATAAAATTAAAAAATATGGTGTCAATGATTCAGTTTTAACCACAGCACAGGCTGTAAAGTATCGAACGACTGCGGTTGTAGTTTTTGTCTTACATCAGTACTTCACATAGAACATAATTGTGTTTTTCAAGAAGGATACAGACGTTATTACAAATATTTAGTGTGGTGTTCAAGTGAAAATATAATAGTAAACTATTTTATTTATCATTGTATATATTATATTCTCAGATGCTCTTCTGTGTATTCTCATTTTACTAAAAACCCTCTCTGTGGATTTTGGAAAAAAATTTTGCTTTAAGGTTCGGATAGAGCTTGAATGACCATCGAAAGAAACTTTGTTACAAATGTACAAACTTTCGACAAGTTTTATACCTCGTCCAAATTTTATTTTCTAAAAAGTGAGTTTCTCTTCAACAAAACTCTACTCTACGACGTAGCTCATAAAGTGTGGCTATGCGTTTTTTAAATACTGATTGTAAAATAAAAAACTTCTGCTACTCTATTACTGTGTATTCTTCAATCTCGGTAATTATTCGATATTGCATCTTAAAAAGTAGCGACTTGAAGATACATGAAAACTTTATATGTTATTAATTTACTCTTTGTCTTCTCTGTATTGAAAGGTGTTTACGTCAGCAACATTTCAACAAAGAATATGATTGTTTGAATCTCAGTCACGTGTCATTCTATTAACTTCTTTGTCGCAGTAAAATAATAATTTTTTTTTTTAATTTTGACATTGATTTTTGTTCTAAGGACGCCAAGCAAAATAAAAATATGGAAACGCATTGTCGGTGAAGGGAGACGAGTTGAGTGTTCACCATACAATATTTCATTTTCTACGTTTGTAAGTATTTATTCTACCAATACCTGACTCTCAGTGGCTAAGTCTGTTGGCTTATTAACGCTAACAGGTGATTTCGATACTCATTGTGGGTATAGCAAAAGTTGACAGTTGTGCTACTTTGCGCTTAACAACAAATGAACAAAGATAAAATATGTCACTACTGCACCCCAGTGGCAAGTGTGCAGGCTTACAACCCTAAAAATTCGGTTTCGATATCCGTGATGGGCTATGTTTAAAAAACAAAATCAAATACTACTACTGCCACCCCTTCAACCTTTTGCAACAAGTTTTCAACGCTAAAAAACGAGATTCGGTAGTTGTTGTTGTTGTTGTTTTGAGTTAAGCACAAAGCTACACAATGGGCTATCTGTGCTCTGCCCACCACGAGTATCAAAACCTGGTTTTTAGCGTTGTAAGTCCGCAGATATACCGCTGAGCCACTGGGGGGCAGATTCGGTAGTAAAGACGGGCATAGCACAATTAGCTTATTGTGTAGCTTTGCTCTTAACAACAACCAGACAACCAGTCTATTAGCTCGGCATGACCAGGTGGTTAGGGCGCTAGACTCGTAATCTGAGGGTCGCTGGTTCGAATCCCCGTCACACGAAACATGCTCGCCCTTTCAACCGTAGGGACATTATTAAGTGGCTGTCAATCCCATTATTCATTGGTAAAAGAGTAGCTCTGGAGTTAGTAGTGGGTGGTGATGACTAGCTGCCTTCCCTCTAGTCTTACACTGCTAAATTAGGGACGGCTAGCACAGATAGTCGTCATGTAGCTTTGCGCGCAATTAAAAAACAAACAAACCAGTATGACGCTACAATATAATTATCTGAATGTTGTCACAATGATAGCTAAGCATAGATAAGTAAGGTTTTCTTCTCTTAAATACTACAATATTATTTAAAGGACACTATGAATATTATTACATTTTGGACACTTTATAATAGCACTTAAACACTAGCGTTAATATTGTGGTAAACGCTTTATCCATACTAAATGGTAGATTGATGTACAGGTAGATCAAACCTTTTGATCCTCTGGCTTTAGGGTAAGAGAGAGCTCTACTCTTGGTCCAGATAGTGTTTACGATGGCAGTGTAACACACAGATATCAGAACTGTTGGCAAAAAGAAGATGGATATTGCCACCAGAGATATGTATAGTCTCCACTGCCAGTTTTACAACTTAATCCAACACTGTAGTCGTCCTTTGATTGAGGATTCTTCATTCAAAAAAATTGCTGGAATCGCCGCAAGGGCACTTATTCCCCAAGCAGAACCAATGAGAATTTTTGATCGCTTCCCTAGGTTAATGAATAAAATAATAACGTAAATCTTCCCACATACTCAAACTTCGTGCAAGTCACGAAAACATTTTCACGTTATTTATATTTGTAAAGGCTATAAATATTAACTCAAGTAAAAAATGAATAAGATTATGGCTCTTTTCTTTTTAAACAAGAAAAGATAATGTCAGAAGACAGTGAAACATTTTAATTCAAAACAAGTGCTTTACTTATAATGTGACTAAAAAACTGCACATAACTTAAGTTACATAACAACTATGATATTCTACAGGGTGTTCGGAAAGTCACTGTGCACTTATATATTTATTAACAGACAAAACTGCACAGTGACTTTCCAAACATCCTGTATAAACATTCGCTCGTATACGTGTTTGTGAATTTACTCATATACAATTTTGATATGTAAACATCACCAACATCCACTAACTCATCAACTTTTTAAGATTCCTTTCTAACTAGGAAATAGACAATAGTTCGTTGTAAGAATAGCTTAGTTGGTTGACAGATATATTATAAGATACAATAATTAAGTTTGTACTAAACATGCTACGTGTTTCACTTGTTAACTGTCCATAGTTTACACCAGATCACATTACGCGTTTCAGATATTAACAGTCATTTGTTTACATCAGATCACACTACGTGTTTCAGTCGTTAACTGTCCAGAGTTTACATCACATCACACTACATGTTTGAATCGTTAACTCCCAATAGTTAACATCAGATCACACTACGCCTGTCAGTTGTTAACTGTCATTCGTTTACATCACATCACACTACGTGTTTGAGTCGTTAATTGCCCATTCTATACATCAGATCACATTACGTGTTTCAGTTAACGAACTGTCCACAGTTTACATCACATCACACTACGTGTTTGAGTCGTTAATTGCCCATTCTATACATCAGATCACACTACTTGTTTCAATTGTTAACTGTCAATAGTTTACATCAAATCACACTGCATGTTTCAGTCATTAACTGTCCATTGTTTACATCAGATCACACTGTAGCTTGCATTTGAAGTAGCAATGATACTACGGTTTTCTGCTTCTGAGTTAATAGGACTTTGTAATAGTTGTCGACAACTATGTGCCAGTTTTAGTAACATCCTTAGCATGGTACAGTTGGAAACAGTCGAATCCAGACAAAAGTTGAATAATTCTTTACATTTAACAGATTATTGTCATTCTTTAAAATCCCTCTTGGTTGTCTTCGCCAGTGGTCGATAGTCATATTTTTTTTTCTCAGTTGCCTCTCTAATGACACTCATCTTTGAGCATTCGGTTAAAGAAATGGTCTTTGATAGTGACACTTCTGATAGATAACTATCTTTTATAAGATAGAGAAATCTTTGCTGTAACGAATTTTCCCACGTAATAACCATTTGACTTCTATATGCTATAACTTTAACAATAACCTGATGTGTCACATCATTAAAGTGGATAAGGAAGGGGGGTTCTTATTAAAATGGCCAGATAGTACGTTACGCGAACGTTAAACTGTGATACGTAATCTCTTTAATTCTATTAGTATTCACATACAAAATAAAATAAAACTGGACTAGCAACCATAAAAACTTAATATCATTTATTTTATATTATATTAATATAGCTAGTTAGTTAGTTAGCAAATACATTCTACTATAGTGTTTTAAATTTTACGAAAAGTATAAAACTTACAACTTCCGGAGAATTTCATTGGATGTTTAATAGCATCATACCTGTCGATACTCAGCGCCACCAAAACATAAGTGGAGGAATACATAACTAAAACCTAAAAGACGAATTTTATTATCTTCATCACTCTTTTCATATCTAATAGCTTCTATACCTGCTAATGACTTTAAAAACAACTTCAAAATTAGTCTAAACTTTAAGCCATATAACCATTTCATATTCACACATGGCACACACACACATATATATACAGATTTAGAAGTTTGCGATTCGAATTGTTTTCTATTATTCTATAACTCCTCTATTTCAAGAAACACTCTTGTAATAATGATACCAAATTGATTGCAGTTGTTTTGCTGACTTCAGGTAGTTTCCATCACATCTTTGTTCTAAAGACATAACACTTGGAAGGAGAGAACGTTAATTCGATGACTGTGATATAGAAAACATTAATTAGGTGATATATTATATTCTTCCTCGCTTCATACACCAATTTGTTACGTGACGAAAAGTTAAACTACTTCGAATACATCTCTGACGAATAATTATCAAACTATAAAGCACAAGTCGAAACCCTGTCCCACTGGGTGGTGACTCAGAAGCGGCTGATGTCTTTGTAAGTTAAGATTATTTACTTTGCGGTTGTTTACTAACACTATTTTAGTTTCTTTCAAGGACAGAATATGTTATAGTTCTTCAGTAAAATTGTGTTATATCTAAATTAACAGAATACTCGAATTTATAGTTTAATCTACTTAAACTAATAACCTAATCTAGTTAAACAAATCACCTACTCTAGTTAAACTAATAATATTACTACTCTAATTAAATTAATAAGCTACTGTAGTTAAACTAATACCCTACTACAGGTAAACTAATAATATACTCCAGTTAATCTAATAATCTACTGTATTTAAACCAATAAACTACTCTAGGTAAACTAATAACCTACTCTAAGTAAATTAATATTCTACTCTAGTTAAATTAATAATCTTCTATAGTTAAACTGATAATCTACTCTAGATAAACTAATAATCTACTGTAGTTAAACCAATAATCTACCCTAGTTAAACCAATTACCTACTCTAGATAAACTAATAACCTTCTCTAGTTAAACTAATAATATACTCTAGGTAAACTAAAAACCTACTCTAGTTAAACTAATAATCAATTGTATTTAAACCAATAACCTACTCTAGTTAAACTAATAATCTATTGTAGTTACCCAATAACCTACTCTAGTTAAACTAATAATCTATTCGAGTTAAACCAATAAACCACTCTAGTTAAAGTAATAGTTTTCTCTAGGAAAACTAACAATGTATTCTAGCTACAACATCAGTGTTCTCTAATTAAACCCTCTGTTTACTGTATCTCACCCATTAGTTCATTATATGCTAACTACTACGTTAGTTAAACAATAGACTACTCGATTTAAACAAAAATTCTACTTTAGTTAAATCAACAGTTTACTCTATCTAAACTAATAGTTTACTCCGTCAAAATTATTAATATATCTAAATCTATATTCTACTGAAGATAAACAGACTATTCTAGCTAAACCAACGGTCTCTTCTATATCAACCATCAGTCTATTCTAGCTAAACCAACGGTCTCTTCTATTTCAACCATCAGTCTATACTAGCTAAACCAACGGTCTCTTCTATTTCAACCAGCAGTCTATTCTAGCTAAACCAACGGTCTCTTCTATTTCAACCATCAGTCTATTCTAGCTAAACCAACGGTCTCTTCTATTTCAACCATCAGTCTATTCTAGCTAAACCAACACTTTATCTAATCTAATAGCCTATTCTTCCAGTAATATACTCTTTCTGCTTTATTATCCTTTAGCTAAACAGTCTATCTAAAATAAAAGTCTGATCGAGGTTAACTGACGTAGTTAGATCGCATACACTTTAAGAAGTGACCTTAACTACAACTGTTAACACTATCTTTGCATGAAGTCATGTTAATAATAAAGTTATACAACATTATTATTTATTCCTCTACTTTACCATAGTTATCTATCTTAACTAAATAAAAGTTTAAACTTCCTATTTTATTAATAATGTGCTTACTTGTAAGTAACGAATTATTTTACAAACAGTATTTCCACCGTAGAAATCCACGAATATTCTCCAGATGATGTCTGTTAATACTTGGATTAATCCAACAAGAAGATCTGGATAAAATATTATGTTTGTTAGAACTTTGATGTAACAAACAAAAAGATCTAGGTAAAAGATAAGGTATGTTAGTATTTGGATGAAACCAAGAAGATGATCTGAGTAAATGATGGTATATTTTGATGCTTCGATAGAACCAACAATGAAACCTGGGTAAATGATGGTACCTACTAGTACGTGAATGAAACCGACAATGAAACCTAATAAAAGCTTATGTCTACTGGTACCAACAATGAAACATGATAAAAGAGTGTGTTTACTATAACTTGAATTAATACAGCAATGAAACATGTTAAACGATTATATCTACTAGTACTCGAATGAATCCAAATAGACGGTTTTGATGGATAAAAAATGAAGTTTATTAGTTCTTGGATGAATTCAAAAAGAAGGTATTCATGGATAAAAGATGAGGTTTGTTAGTACTTGGATGAATCCCAAGAAAGTCTTAATGGATAAAAGATGAAGTTTATTAGTACTTGGATGAATCCAAAAAAGAAAGGTCTTGATGGATAAAAGATGAGATTTGTTAGACGTCCTTAATATAGCAATTATAGACAAGAGGGGAGGTAGCTAGTCATCACCACCCAACGCAACTCTTGATATATTATTTTACCAACGAATAATGGAATTGACCGTCACATTATAAAAACCCCCATAATTGAAAGGGCAAGCATATTTGGTGACAGTATTCGAATCCACAACCTGTAGATTGCAATTCGAGCGCCCTAATCGTCAGGTTATAATGTTTACAGTCATAATTATTTTTTCTATAGTTTAATATTTTTCAAAAGAGACATATTTTACAAATCAACTCTTTTTTTCCAAATTTTTCTTCTTATTGACATAGAAATTGTAACCTGCATTAAGTTTAACTAACATATCCAAAATCCAAAGACTGAATTATCGTTGTTTTCAAATATCGCACAGAGAGCTATAGTTATTTCTTTTGCGCGTACTTTGACTATAATAAAATTTACCGAATAATTCCAAGTTGTCTTACCAGCCAGAGCAAGTTGCATGACGAAGAAATTCATCCGAGATGTTCTGTTCTTCGACAGAAGTAACGTGATCAGGACACAGCTGTTCCCAATTACAATCAGGATGAAGAGGGCCCATAATAAAATCAGTTGCTCAGTCTATGGCATGAGATTGTTTACACAAACAGAATTACACGAACAGTTTATTTGATTAGCACGTAAAAAATTACACGAACAATTTATATGAATAACACGTAAAGAATTACACGAATAATTTACATGATTAACACCTAAAGAATTACACGAACAATATATATGATAAACACACGAATAATTACAGGAATAGTTATATGATTAACACGTAAAGAATTACACGAATAATTTATATGATTATATCATTAACACATGAATAATTACATGAATAATTTATTAGTTTGATATACAAGAGACAGAGAAATTCTTTAATGAAGATGGATGCATCATTAACTTACGAACAATCCATTACACTGATATACAAAGGAAAACACAATTTCTTACTCAAGTAATATATATTAAAAAACTGATATTTCAGTGTGTCCATCAACAGGATCCTTAAAGTTAAGTTGTAATTAAGTATAAAGGTACACAATGGACTACAAGCACTGTGATAACAGCAGATGTAGAGGGTTAAAAATAACTGTTAAAAACAGTTAAAAACATACGAAGACTGCCACTACATAACAAAATATTACGTTAAACAAGGCAGTTCTTTTTGTATGTTAAAGAAAAAAACACCCTACTTTTATATTATACAACATAGGGATTTAAGTTTTACGAAGAAATATACTTCTATTCAATGTCAATTTGCAGAATATCAAAAGAAATACATTTATTTAATTGTGTAACTAATTAGCACTTACAAAAACAGCTATTTTATTTTCGTCTACAAAACATATGGTAATCGTGAGACAAACAGTTAACTTCGTTCCTAATATTCACCATTGAATTTCATTTACTCATACAGTCTTGGCCATAATGTTTTCATACACTTCTGTACTGATGTTATTGTCTACCTGCATGTAGTTATTTAGTAAATACCCGATAAGTATCAAAGAAGGTAGTGTATTAGTGTATAATAGAACAAACATGTACGAACTGTTATCTTGGTCTGTATAGGTTGTTTTGAGCATTTGATCGTCAAAATACACATACACAACTATTTTGTATAAAAGTGTTTACTTTAAGTATAATTATTTTCGAAACAGGTCAACGCTTTGTTTAGACAGTTTCTCTGTTCTTGGTGTAGAGTTACGTGTCGTCAGTTTCCAAAGGTTTTTGGACATCAAACTGTTCGACTGTACAGAAATGGCATGAAGCAGAGTGTACTGTGTTCCGAATCTTGAAGTGTTGTCGAACAACAGGAAACATTGTTCCGGGAATATATACTGGTAGATGTGTAAAACTACCAGTTTTACAGTATAATAACTGCCCAAAACGACCGTCGTTAGTCAATAGAAGTCGTGCAATACCTTACAACAAGAATGATGCAAACACATACATTTCAGGGTATCCAGAGGGATAGTAAAAAGGAGAATGGCCAAATAAAGTTATTTTATAAGATGGACTATCTTCAGACTGATATTAACCAGAATTCACAGTGTCACTTGGCTAAGACAGCATGAAAAGTTACAGTTAGGACATATTGGCAACATGCTATCTTTTCAGATGAATCCTGTTTCCGTTTTGTTAAAGCTGATGGTAATTTTCCTGTTAGTCGTTTGTCTAGAAATAAGATAGGGGAGACTATATTTTCCATAGGGAACACACAGGAGGCAGTGCAGTATATGTTTTAACAGCTACTTATCATGATGGAAAACTGCTCTTCATACTTTCCAGGTTAAAATAAATGGCGCCTCCTACAGGTATCACATGCAGATGATATTCCTGCTATTTGCTAGGGAAGATTTAGAAATAACTGTGTTTCAGGACAACAATGCCACTGCCCACAGTGCATGTATTATATAGGATTGTCTCCACCAGGAGGACGTTACAAGATTTTCATGTCTAGAAAAGTCTCCTGATGTAATCCCATTGAGAACCGTTGGGCAAAAACTGAGTCAGAAAATTGCTAACACGATTTTAAATAAGCTACTGTAGTTTATTTACAGTGCCTTATAGTGACAAGTCGAGATGAAATCGCGGTGGATTACATCAATAATCTTATCGACAACTTGTCGCGTCACCTTACGGAGGTTATTAGACTACGAAGAGGACCAACCAAGCACTCTGGTTTAATATTAATTGATATAAGTTTACAGACGTTATTTCTAATAATTTGATGTTATATTTTGTCGTTATATATGTTTGGTAAGATTTTGTTGTGATAAGTAAAACGCTGAATTGCATATCTTTCTATAGGTGTTCGACAAAAATTGTTTACTGTTCTAATCAATCGTTCATGATATCCATAGAACCTGTCTCATTATAGAAGTTACATATGTAGATGTTTAATATAACATGTGTTTTTCAGTTTGACAGCACTACATCTGTTTGTATTCTATCTTATTAATAATAATAATTTTATTTGTTATAAAATGTTCAAACATTTTAGTCAAGAATATACTTTTTATAGTTTCTGTATTTTTGGCAAAGCTGGTAAGCCTTTTCTAATCTTGAACTATTAAATAGAGGGAAGGCAGTCAATTAACACTAGCTTATCGTCCATCATTCATGCTAAGGAGAACTGACTGTCAATCTTATCACCACCTACAGCTTAATGTGTGAGATATATTTTGTAGAATCTCGTGGTTTGAAATTCGAAACCCCAGAACTTAAGTCACACTGAAATCAATTATTGCCACGTAGTTTTAGAGCTTCCTTCCGGACAAAAGAGGACATCGTTGTCTTGTTTACGATGTACATTTAGCGAATTTGTACGAAAACATAAATATGATAAGCCGACGATTTTACTGACACCAAGGAAATCACACGGAAATAAATCGTGCTCGTTGAAACGTGCATTATGTTGTAAGTAAAAATCGACCATGCGATGCTCTGAAAACAAGCAATTTTCTGGTTGCAAAGACAGAACTTCTGGCCTGCCATAATATACAAAAGCTGGAAGAATAAGGACTTTTAGGTAACGATGTATTTATGGTGATAGGATGTTATTGCTCATTTAAGCGTTTTACAGTCATTTCACTTGAATCCAGTGAAAGTGATGTAATTAAAATGTTACGATGAAATAAATCCCTAAATCGGCTTATTCGGCAAAAAAAACAATTATGATCCAACAGAAGATATTGCAAAACGATTTTCTACGAAAAGATTTATTTACTGTTCTGTTTCATCTAGTTTCTGTTTACTCAATCTGTTACTTTTATATTTATTTGATGTTTCACACATTCTCTGAAAAAACAATTGGTGCTTTTTTTTATAAAGTCTTGTTTGTAATCGGAAAAATCAATGGAATTAATTAATCCGTGTTTTGGATGAAACGATATTTCACACAATAGTACTTTAACAGAAACAATGACCAATATTTTACTCAGTTATATTTCAACAATAAATAATATTTCACAACGTTATATTTTAACAGAAACAATGAACAATATTTCACCCAATCATACTTTAACAAAAACGACAAACAGTAGTTTACCAGGTTCTATTTGAAGAGAAAAGATAAACAGTTGTTCACACGTTTTTAGTTGAACAGAAACAGTGCACTATCTTGTTCGGTTTCAACAGGAACAGTGAAAGGTACATACTTCGATCAGAAACACCAAGAAGACAGAGTCATGGTTCATAGAGAAACATCAAACAGACGTATTGCGGTTAGGGTCATGGTATGCTGTACTTGGAAATATTAGAAGATGTGCTTCAAACTGAAACACCGAGAGACATTATTAAAACATAATTATTCCAAATTTGAACATCCAGGTTATAAAAACTGAAAGAATGCTCCATATTAGCTGTAGCTACGTGACGTAACGTCTGACATTTCTGAGGTGGTTCGTGTGCGTTACTCGATGAAAATAAAAATGCACAGATTATGACACTTACGTTTAACAGAGTTTTATTTATTTGAGTGCAAATTCTACATTTTGAAATGGTGTAGCGAAATAACAACAAAAGGTGAAAGATCGGATACATTTCTCCAATAATTAAAAGTTAGTTTTGCTTACCGACAAGAATTTTCTAGAATGCATGGTGTTGGGGTCTAGTAAAACAATAAATAAACTATAAATAACATAAAAATACAAGATATAGATTTACTTTTTTAAAGGAAGTACATCTTGACAGTAATTTTATTAATAAATGTACACAACTTTAAACCTAAGATGAAGCTTTTGTCTTCTTGAACTAAAACAAAAAACCTGCACAAAAATGTCTGATGTTCCACTAAAGTATGTTAGATA
Organism: Tachypleus tridentatus; assembly: GCF_004210375.1. Classification (NCBI taxonomy): domain Eukaryota; kingdom Metazoa; phylum Arthropoda; class Merostomata; order Xiphosura; family Limulidae; genus Tachypleus; species Tachypleus tridentatus. The sequence goes on along the minus strand of NC_134827.1, from coordinate 73,897,872 downwards.
AAACACGATAGTTATTCCTTCTATTCTTTTCGATAATTTTATTTTGATAATAGTAGAAAATTAAAGACCGCCAGGTATCACATTTCCAGATGGATCTACAACACGAGTACTAATCTTTGTTTCCAGTTAGCTTCACCGAGCTTGTTCCTTCTCTGACATCTGGAAATGATGGATGTTCAAGATGCTGCAAAAATCATTGAAACATTCTAAAAGATTCGAGTAAGATGGAGAAGAGAGTTATTTCGTTATGTTCTTTTCTTGTCTTCGAAACTTATACATTTAAAACTTGAGAGTTATTAAGCACGCTTTATTATTTTCAAAAAGAAAAGAGAAATAGTTGTTGACAAAAGTCAGAAAAGAACGTTTGAGAACTTGAAACGTACAAGACTTTTTTGTTTTTTGATATTAAAAGTGCCTTTTCTTTAGCCTAGAATATGTCATTCGTGAATAAGTGCTCCATCAAATTATTGGTTTGGTTTGGTTTGTTTTAAATTTCGCGCAAAGCTATACGAGAGTTATCTACGCTAGCCATCCCTAATTAAGCAGTTTAAAATTAGAGAGGAAGGTAACTAGTCATCACCACCAACCGCCAACTCTTGGGCTACTCTTTTATCAACGATAAAATTGACCATCACATTATAACTCCCCCACGGCTGAAAGAACAAGCAGGTTGGTGTAACATTTTTTGATATTTATTGGAGTTTCTTGATCCTGGTTTTGCCCTGTAGTGAGCAACAAAAACATTCTTTGTAATTCTTCATGTCCTTTTAAACGTCTAAAGAAGACATTGCTTATGAGCTAACAAACATACTGGTCGAAACTTTTATTACAAATCATGTTACTTTATCATCAATCAACTGATATTTTAACTCCTAAAAAAGTCGTCAGGGATTTCATCTTAATCTCTTTGTATTTCTGGTGGTGTTGAGCTCGTTGAAAATGGAGAAAAAATATCATTAATGAAGAATTCTATCATTTGTTTCTTTGGGCTTCTTTGAAAGTTTCAAAAATAATTTTAAAGATTCACGTTTTTACAACTTTGTTAACGTAATATCGTTGGAATAAAATTATCGTTCAAAGGTAATCTGTTGGTTCATATTTATTTTGATCATCTTTGGAAGAAAAAAACGTGACAAGCAACTGAGGAAGTTTAAACTGTGATCTAAGACAAAGGAGAGCTTTTGAGAAAAAATAAAATTAATTTATATATTGTATAAAACATATTTCGATTCTCTAAAAGCGAGTTTTTATATTAACTGTTTTTTCGGTTCACATTCTATATACTTTTTTTTTCGTTCTCCTTGATATGTTTATTTAGCAGAGCACCATATCACGGATCTGTTCAGATGGACGAGGACGTTACACTGAAACAACGTGGGATTCTCACCACTGGGTTACAGTACACAGAGTTAAGATTTGTGACATTCTGTCTGATCTCCGTTCATCTTGACAATAGTCCTAAAGTATAGTTTTAGTATAACATATTCCCTCCTGTATCCCGCTGAAGCTCAAAGCCAAACGTCATTAAAAGTCAGGAGTTTATCTCTTCTTCGTGGCACTGAAAGACTCGGCCGCTTACTCCCGACATTTCTGTCGCACAAACACATTCCCTCATGGTACCATTCCCTTGGAAGGCTTGACAATGTCCACACGTGGAATATTAGAAATTTTGTCTCTAGTTTATCCGCATAGATCATTTCTAGTTCTGGTACCCGTTCTTTGTATATTCTTACTTTTGTTTTCACTTCAAGAATCGATTTGACACTTCAGTTACCAAAATATAATCCCCTATAAATGTAGATTCACTGGTTCTACACTAACTTCAGATTGTATACTATGGTTTGTCCATATTTTGATGTCATTATAGATTATAGACTTTTTATTTAGTATTATTTAACTACATCAAGATCAAACTCAGACAGCAAATAAATCTTCGTTTCGCATGGATTTATTGCTTCAACGCTAAATCCATTTAATGGACTTATTTGCTTAAAATTTAGCCTCAAATTATGTATTATAATCTTCCTTAATGTAGTTTCGCTAAGAAACTACATTAAAATGCTTGTAAGACTAACTATAGATTGTTAATAATAATGTTAAGCATGTATTTTCTGAATCAAAACTAACCTCAAAGTGCAGATTGTAAGTTTCGTTAAGCGTTACTTACTGTTTTCAAACTAACTTCATATTTTCGATTCTAATCTCCTTTGAAATAGTTTCACTGCTTTAACACTAACTTCAGACTATTCATTAAAATCTCCCTTTAACGTGGTTTTGTTTTTTCAGAACTAACTTCTGATTGATAACACTATGTAACAAAATTTTTACTTTTTCTTGTTCCTGGGCAGAAAGTGTTATTTCCAAATTGCTTAAGCCTAAAGTAAATGGAAAAGACCTATTTTTCTTTTCAAACTTTGCTGTTGTGACCTGGGTGATAAAATTTACTCATTTTCCAGAACATTCCAGGTAGATTCAGTGCTGAGTAGCTGATAGAGAATTTTCTCGAAATTACAAGAATTTTCAAGAACTTTCTAGAATGTTGTAGAAGCCTCAAAGCTGTGCTGCCCCATAACGGCAATAAGTATCTGTCTCTTCCCTTGACTCATTCGATGCATCTCAAAGACGAATACATCAGCGTCAAGACCTTGCTAGAGGTCTTGAAGTATGATGAGTATGGCTGGGAGGTTATCGCAGACTTCAAAACGATGGCATTCCTGATGGGTCTCCTGATGTTGTCCCAAAGGCAAATATAACAGGGACACCGCAGCGCACTACAACAGGAAGCACTGGCCACAACGGAGAGGCCATTGTGGAGAGGCACAATGTCAAGTGTGAGCCACTAGTGGACCTTCAAAAAGTGTTGTTCCCACCATTGCACATAAAATTGGGTCTTATGAAACAATTTGTCACAGCTCTTAATAAGGAGTCTTCAGCCTTCAAGTACCTTCGTGACTTTTTTTCTAAGCTGTCTGGGGCAAAGGTCAAAGCTGGTGTCTTCGTTGGACAACAAATAAAGAAGATTCCGGAGTATACAGAATTCCCCAAGAAGCTCAGTAGGTAGGGAAAAAAGCTTCGGACAGCTTTATCGCAGTGGTTCGGAGCTTCTTGAGCAATTACAAGAGCGAAAATTATGTGGAACTGGTTGAGGCTCTGGTGAAGAACAACGGCAAAATAGGCTGCAGGATGCCCCTGAAGGTCCATATCCTTGACGCTCATCTTGATAAACTCAAGGAGAACATAGAAGCATATTCAGAAGAACAAGGCAAGCGCTTCCACCAAGAGACTATATTTGGTGGCTGATATGTCAAAGTGATTAACATTACAGTCGCAAATCTCGAAACACTACTCACTTCTAAGCATTTATGTTAATTTTTGTATAACTTTATTATAAATAAATGTAATTCTTGATTCATTTGTTGTTTCATTCAGACCTTATGTAAATGAAAATGTGCAAATTTGCCCGTTTATAAAAAGAAAATAGGCTAAATTCTAAATTTCATAATCCAGGTCACAAAAGCAAAGTTTGAAGGAAATAATGACCATTTTCTGTAATTTTACAACATAAGCAATTAAGAAATAACTCATACTATCCAGGAACAAGATTTGTGTTACATAGTGTAATCCCTGTTTAATGTGGTTTCACCGCTTCAAAAACAAACTCAGATTGTAATTACAATTCCTTTTTAAGATGCTTTCATTGTATCAGCACCGACATCAGATTGAAAATCGCAACTAACAACGGAAACGTACTACAATTATTAATCTGTTAATAATGAAATGCAGTCATCAAAGCAAACAGAAGAGCTTGCAAATTATATTTGACAAGTTAGATTGAAAAACATAATTTTGTTTGTTTGTAATTATGCACAGAGCTTAATATAGTAGGATATACATATATATATGCTATTCACACCACAGGTAACGAAATAAACGTTTAACAAAATTCCGTAATTTGGAACTCAAACATCAGAGATAAGGCAACTAGACAGAAATATACACTGCCAAATCATACGCTGTTCTAATCAAATATTAGGATTTTACTATCACTCTTATGACGCATTTAACCCAAAGTGCTGAATATATTTGTGTGAATTTTGGACTCTCAAATTCACAGTTGTGCACGCAAGCCACTAGGATACGCCCAACACACCAGAAACATTGGTTAATCATAATCATACGTCATTCACGAGAAGTTTATGCTAAAACGCAGTTTTAGACATATAAAATTATGTTATTAAATCTGCATCGAATTGTATACATTTTTTTTTTTACATTTCAATAGTAAAATACAGGTTTGACTTCTTTTAGAAAACTTATTTCATAAAGCGTTATTGTAAAATTAATCAAATTAGACCAATGTTTATTCAACCCTGTCTTGCTTGTCCTATTCATAACGCTTGAGTACATATAATCAAATACACCATTAAAATTTTTTATATCAACAATTAATACTTGGTAAAGGTTACTAAGAAGAAACAACAAAATAATTAGATTATATTAGCTAATATATTGTTAAGCTTTACTCGCTGGACTGGAGAATTTTTTTATTCATATTCACTGGGTTAGAGAATAAATTGTCAAGCCTTACTTACTGTACTGGAGAAAATTTATTCTTAGTCACTGGGTTAGAGAGTATATTATTAAGCCTTATTCCACTGATATCTATTAGACAGTGTCCAAACCTTTTTCGTCTTAACTTGTTTCAACTCTGTCAACCATTTCTCTAATTACTTCCTTTAAATCTTTTTCAGGGCATTTATCCTACCTCTTAAATCTCCTTATTCACCCTTAGCACAAGAAAGGTTTCTCCTTTACTTCATTATTTCCTTGGAGTATTAATTTTGTTTACTAGGCTGTTATTTCAGTATTTTTCCGAACTCATGTTTATATTTCTAAATCCAAATTCTTCTAATTACTTTCCCCCATATTATTGCTAATATTTAATAGTATTTACGTAACCAGTCCAACAACGTTTATATGAGTATTTTTGTTGTCACCCTCCACACTAAACATGAGAAACTTGTTACGTTTAACGACTACTTCTGAGCTTAATTGCAATGGAACACGGTCATTACTACTTGGCAAAGGCGTCTGCTCGAAACGTCACACACAATATACTAGAAAATGTTTTCATTCAGACGTCAATTTATTCTTTATTATCATGTATCCAAATTCTATATAGTTGTCTTAGAACAAGTTTTAATTCCGGCTATCTTGTAATTGGTTAATTTGTCCTACATAGCTTCCTACTGTTTAGTTTAACTAACTATCTATATATAGCTCCTTTGATACAAGTTTAACAAGAAACGTTGTCCTACATAATTTTCTTTTACCAAACTAACAAACATTGTTCTGTATAGTTTCCGTTTATGAAGTTCAACAGATAAACTCACTATATAGCCCCTTAGTAGCAAGTTTAACTAATAAAAATCGTCACATATAAGTAGTTTGTATTAAGCTTAACTGGCAAATGTCATCCTGTATAGTTACCTAGTTTTACGCTTGAGCTATTAAACATTACCTCAATAAACTTACGATTTTCTGCAATTTCATAATGGATATCTTAGCCAGCTGTGTATCGAAAATAGCGTAAACCACACTAATGAGATTAGACTAAGTTGATTTATGATTACATAATATTTGTGTATCATACATGTTGGTACCAAATTATTCTTCCTTCTTTAGAGAACCTTTTCAAATATTTTACTTCAGTCTGTTCCTCGTTTCTAACTTCTTTCCTTCCCTCTAACAAACAATAATGAGCTGTTACAGAAATAGAAAAAGAAAGAAAAACAAGACAAATAAACAAACAACATTTAATCTATCATTTGTGCCACAGTCTGCATTATTTGAAACCCTAGGAATCTCAGTGTTTATTTTTATTCAATAGAACATCTTTTATTATTCAAACAAAAGTGTTTCTTTAAATACAGAAAACACAAAAGATAGACTTAACAATTGGATATCTTACCTGTTTTAAGTCTTCAGTTACTATGAAATATTTTGTAACTTACCCGATACAATTGATAGTATTGGAACTCGTCTGTGTCTGACTCGAAGCTCGAATTTTGAGATAGAATGTCAGAAATGTTTCCGAAAAGTTTATGCTCTAAGATCAACACTGAGATGTTGTAATCTGAAGTATTCATTTTCTTCGGTCTAAAAACCACTCGACTTGCAGAGTTAACGGTGTTCTCATATCCAAAATAGCCTACGAGTAATTTGATTAACTGTTCAACTTAAACCTTTGGTGCATTTTCCTGGTTTATTTGATTCTCTCAAGAAGAAGAAGTATTTCTAGGTGATATTAAAACCGGCAGAACCGTATTTGTTAAGTCTTGCCAAGAAGGCGGGTGAATGTTCAATATATCACATATCAGTGACGCAATATTAAAGGCTCTTTCTTATTGGTTACCTCAATGATGCTCATCCTACATTTTCCTGTTGTAGTTATGGTGAGTTATGCACGTTTTTCTCTATTTAGAGAAATTCACATCTTTAGATCAAACAAGAAAAGAAATGTATCAACAATTAAAATATAAAAGTTACGACATCGTGAAGCATGTGCTTTTTATTTTGGTTTCAGAGAATTTGTTCCCCTTCCCTCCAATCATCCAGTGATAAATGTGACGGCTTGTTGCGCTAAATACCAAGTTTCGATACCCATGATTGGCACAGCAGTTAGCCAACTGTATAGCTCTGTATTTAATAAACAAACAAAATAAAGTATTAATGAAACAGAATTAAGATCTCTATGTTTCATCGTACGGCAGCAGCAAAGTTTTTCTTAAAACGTGAGCAAGGCTTAAGTCACCTAAAGCAATGTTTCTAAACCTCTTCGATATCAAGGGTCGACTCGCTGCCTCTCCCAACTGTCACTAAAACACGAGTAAAACGATAAAATAATTATCCTTTAAATATGAAGTTTGTGTTGTACGTGCGCGCGTGAGTGTAAAATCCCACAAACCGTTAGATACACAGATCTAAAGGATTTACATTTACTTTCATAACGGTGTCAAGAAGGTCCATATGTTCAATGTTTCCAGTGACCTGAATTCTGCCTTAACTATCCTCTTAGTCTGAATGATACAGAAATGTGGTCGTGAAATAATTGGTTGGAAATAATGAGAGATTTTATCATTAAAACGCCGTTAATTTTAATCTAACGTCGAGAACTTGTAAATTAAGGAACTGATTTTCATTTATGTCGCTCTAACAAAATGAAGTGGACACCAATAATTCGAGTCAATATACAGACATTATCAATAACTGACATAAATGCGAAACCACATAAAATCCATTGCCGTAGGGAGCAGTTTTAGACTGATTAGGCTATTGCTTTATTCCTATTTCTAGAGATCTCTGTGGGGCATGAACCACCAAGAAAGTTTTTTGAAAATTTAATGCTATGAGGTTGAATCTTGAGCAATCTTAACCAGAAATACTGCATAAAGAGAATGTAATGTATTGAATTAAAAGAATCATGTTTCAATACATGTCATGGAAACCTGGTAAGACCATAGCCTGACTGGTCTCACGGCTTCCCTGAGGTCAACCTAGAAAAAAAAAAGGGAGATTTGAAAATGAGATGTATCAGTGTATAAACTGTATGACAAAATATTTCACTTTTCATAGATAGGGAGGACTGAATTCCTAGATTATGGGACATTTATTTCTTGGGAAAGGTTATCTTTTTTTTGTGTGTGTAACAGAAGATATTACAGTGGATTATTGATTATTGTCGAACTTTATTAATCAGTTCATCTGTTACTGTTAGCCAGTTAGTTCAGTTCTGCGAGAATCAAACGCGGCTCAGTGGTTAGCGTTTCGAACGAGCGGATCTGAGGTTCCATATTTCGTGCCCCATTACCAACACAAACGAAAACCATTGCTCTCTGTATTTTGGAAGCGTTGATGCGTTATACGAATGGTTGTGAAACCTAGCTTTTCGATTAGAATAGTTCAAGAGTTGGCGGTGGGTGGTTTTGATTATCTGATTTCTCTCACTAGCCCATTACTTGAATATTAGGGTTAACTACCCCATATAGCATTTGAGTAGCTTTGCATAAAATTCAATTAAAAGCAGATTTTTCTAATGCTTCGAACGTTTGTGTTTTTACGAAAAAATACCCCTACCTAGTGGTACGTAGGTGCATGTTAGCGGACTAGACTTACAACACTAAAAACTGGGTTTCAATACTTGTGGTGAGAAAACACAGATAGCCTACTGTGTTGCTTTGTACTTAACTTCAAACAAACAAATAGATGAAAAATTAAAGATATGCATAATGTCACAGTTACGAGTAAATTAGCAAGTAAAATAAAAGTCTTTTTTACACTTGATTAAAAGTACCAAAAGGGTTGACCACTTTTACTTTCTGAGCTATCCAACAGATTTTAGTAAATTATTTACTCCAAATAACCATATGGTTAGAAAAATTAATGATTGAAGACGTATTGTAACTGTTGAGTGAAGTTTCTGGTACTAAATGCTACATGATGTTCTGAAAGGACCACAAATCTAATGTAACTGAGTGGTGATAGCATTATTGAGCAAACTACAGGTTCCTTGTCATATTCTCCTTTTTCATAGGAAATTATGGATACAATAAAGAGTACAGAGTTTTCGCAGAGTGCAAGTTCATATACAGTAGTAAGATCATAAATATGTTAATTTTATTTGATGAGAATTTGAGCTGAAAAGATTTAGTTGCATTGAAGAAACAAAAAGAGTTGATTATGATGGTCCATAGATAGCATTACATCACATAATGTGGCTATCATGTATTTTAGTTGTTTCATTCATCATGGTTAATTGTTTTATTTTTCATGTTTAGTTGTTTTATTCATAATGGTTAGTTGTTTTCTTCATCATGATTGGTTGTTTTCTTCGTCATGATTAATTGTCTTATTTTTCATGTTCAGTTGTTTTATTCATCATGTTTAATTGTTTATTCTTTATTATGTTTAATTACTTATTCTTGATCATGTTTGCGTGTTGTATACATCATGTTTGGTTGTTTATTCATCATGGTTAGTTGTTTTATTCATCATGGTAAGTTGCTTTATTCATTATGTTTGGTTGTTTTATTCATCGTGGTTAGTTGTTTTATTCATCATGGTTAGTTTTTTATTCATCATGTTTGGTTGTTTTGCACATCATGGTTGGTTGTTTTATTCTTCATCATGTTTAATAGCTTTATTCATCATTTTGGTTGTTGTATTCATCATGTGTGGTTGTTTTATACATCATGTTTAGTTGTTTTCTTCATCATATTTAATTGTTTATTCTTCATAGTATTTAGTTGTTTTCTTGATCATGTTTAATTGTTTATTCTTCGTCATCTTTACTTGTTTTATACAACATGTTTAATTGTTTATTCTTCGTCATCTTTACTTGTTTTATACATCATGTTTAGTTGTTTTATTCATCATGTTTGGTTGTTCATAATGTTTAATTGTTTATTCTTCATCGTGTTTAATTGTTTTATACATTATGTATAGTTGCTTTATTCATAATATTCGGTTCTTTCGTTCTTCTCATTCATGAAACATTTATTTTAAGAAAACATTTATGACCTCATGAACAAGCTAAAAAAAAAAGAAACAACATTTCTCATTGGATAACCCCTAGAGAGAATGTTAAGCCTTAGAACAACAACACAAAACGAAAACACACCAGACGACCACGGATTGATTACCTGAACCAATCCAAGAAAAGTATTTTGATATCCATCGACCGTTAGGAGCGACATCTTTTAAACTTCTCGACAGTTTAGATGATAATATGATATAATTATTAATTTGTGTATGACATATTTAATAATTAATAACTAATACAATAACATGATAGCGACAAGTACAGACTCAATGAATAATCATAATATGTAAGTTTATTACGCGACGTTCCATATTACACAGCTTGAAGACGTGAAGTTATTTGTTCATGTCAGTTCTTCACGTGTTTCTATAAGCAGCTTCAGTTTACTATTAACTGTAGCGCAGATAGCCCTCGCGTAGCTTTGCGCGAAATTCAAAAACAAGCAAACTGACTATTAATTGCACGTAACGTACACGAAACATTTTAAAATTCCTGTGTCAGAACTAAATATTTCATTTCGCTCTCTCATAAAAATGAAATGTTTTAATTAGTCCATCTCATTCTAAACATACCGTTTTCTTTAGCCATCAAAATGTTCATGATGGTCACTTTCTAAGCCAGTTAATACAGTGACGTCATTGCAAACATTTTTTCCTGATATTAATTTGTTACACTTTTGATCAATATAACAGTTACGAGGAGAGTGAGTGTTGTAACAGATAATGTTATCGGGCAAATGTGACGGTTTAAAACGTAATATCTTGTGTTTCACGAAACGCCCAAAACCGGAGAAACATAATAACCACAGAACTGAATACCAGTAATAAACATATCTTCTTTACACGAATTTTAATTAATCAGTTATATGTTTCATATCAAATGGCTGTTATCATAGCAAGCAAATTTCATTCTATTTTCGCTACTTGTTTATGATCCGTATGTTTCCTGTCTATCGGTGAGTTATCTGTTTCTGAATATCATTTTACATTTGTCTTTTTATTTCCGCCATGAGTTTCTGATTCATAAGCTGTCTTGTGTGTTAGTGAGACTAGCGATAAAAATCTCTCTTTTGTAGCCATGAGTTTATGATTCGTGAGACATGTGTCTGCCTGTTAGACGCCCATTGCTTTCTTTAATGTTTGTTTGTTTTTGTTTTTTTTAATTTCGCGCAAAGGTACTCGAGGGCTATCTGCGCTAGCCATCCCTAATTTAGGAGTGTAAGACTAAAAGGAAGGCAGCTTGTCATCACCACCCACCGCCAACTATTGGACTACTTTTTTACCAACGAATAGTGGGATTGACCGTCACATTATAACGCCCCCATGGCTGAAAGGGCGAGCATGTTTAGTGCGACAGGGATTCGAACCCGCGACCTTCGGATTACGAGTCGAACGCCTTAACACGCTTGGCCATGCCGGGCCGCTTTCTTTAATGTTTCAATTTTAAGTAAAAAATCATGAAACAGACAATGCTATAAAGTTGTAACAATGTACTATATTAGATGTACCGCGTATCAACTAGTTTCTATATAAATAAAATAAGTTTATTTGATAATTAGGCTTATGTTAACAAAATAATAACACTCTCAAATAAATTATAGAGTTTAAGAGGCAGAGAGACCACCATACAGAAATCAAAATGGTCTGATTTCACTGTGTTCGTGTATGAAATACATACACAACTTATTTACAAACATGCTATTGATAGAAACAGGAAACTAAAGTTATAAGAAAACATTGCAGCTTTACACGTAGACAAGGCCATTAGCGCTTTCTGACATGCTAGTGGTTGAAATACGGAACTAAGGTTGTAAACAAGAGCGCTGCAGCTTACCACGTAAATAAGGCTTATTCGTGCTGATTGAAAACAAAATGATTAATCGACTTGAGAAAACATTAACGTTCGAAACACAGTATGCAAATTGTCCACGTAAGGGTTTGGTTTCTGTTTAGAATTTAGCGCAAAACCACAAGAGGGATATCCGTCTCTAATTTAGCAGTGAAAGATCAGAGGGAAAGCAACTAATCTTCACCACCCACCGCTAACTCCTGTGTTACTGTTTACCAACAAATAGTGGGGTTTACTTCACATTATAACCACTACCCCCATACAAACACATACATGAAAGGGCTAGCGTGCTTGGCAAGACTAAGCTTTGAACCATAAATCCTCAGATTAAGAGTCCAGCACACTAACCACCTGGCCCACGAAAGTGTTAATATTCCGAACATAGTGTACTATTTACCCAACAGAACTTTAATATAAGTTGATGTTTATTGTATTGTTAGAATAATTGAACAAGATGCGGTGACAAATGATGAAACACGAACAGTATCAAATATCATTCGTCGTAACAATTACTTCACCTCCTCTACTACCAAACAAAAAAAAATCTTTGAATCTGGAATGGGTATTTTAATGATCACATTAGTATATTCTGACTGAAGTTATTTGTTCTATGTTAAACGTGTTACAGATTTTGGTTTAATATGGGATTTTTGCTTTAATCGTATTCGTGAAAAAAGTATTAATCCTATTTACCAAGGTCCGTAAATTTGAAATACTGAGCAGAAGAAGGATAATCAGTCAGTAAAACCAAACCATCCACCATCTATGTTAAGTGACTAATATTGGGTTAATCGTTTGTCTCTCTGGTAAACATCATCATCCTTCTATTGAGTTCATCGTTTGTGTCTCTAGTAAATATCGTCATCTTTCTATTGAGTTCATCGTTTACCTCTTTTAAAAACATTGCCATCCTTTCATCGAGGTATCTTAATTCACGAATAACCACGAATAATATAAAGGTCTTGATTGTACCTGGTTTGTTAGTCATTAGGAATTCTATTTCTGGGAGAAATATTGACGCAGTTTCTACATGTGGTTTTTGTGTTAGTAAAATACTGAATAATATGGTTTTACTAACTTCTATGTATTGTAGTTTGATCAAAATACGAGTAAAATATATAGATGGGTCTTCCCAGAAGAAGACTTGGAGTTCAGTAATATTCAGTTATCCAAACCTTAGTTCAGAACTGTTTTACAGAGCAGTAACGACAGAGGCTTTTTGGAAACCAGCACTCAACCACATAAAATATACACTGTTTCTGAAACGTATAATTCAAATTATAGAGACTTCAATATCAAACATATTTTTCAGTCGAATACAAGAATCCAAAAAATTTCAAAAATGATTGGAAAATACAAAAGACATACTTATACGAAAAACAAGTCTGTCTGAACACAAAACAAAAAGTATGACGATTCAATTCATATAAAGAAAAACGTTGAGCAATTTTGCACAATTGGAACACCGTTCAAAAAACTTCTTGAATATTTGTAAAAATAACAAAAACATTGGTGGTCGACTTCATTTCATTACTAGATTCAAGTCTTATAGTTATAATGTTCCACAAAGTATGCATCTTGTGCTTTATCAAAGTAATGCCAATTTTTTTGCAAAACCCTGTATTTATGAATAGAAATTCAATATCAAAAGTCAGTTTGTTTTAAAGCGAGGAAGGCATAGCATGCCAGGTGAGTTCAAGCGTTAAACTCGTAATCTGAGGGTTGCGGGTTCGAATCCCCGTCACACCGAATATATTCGCCCTTTCAGCCGTGGGGGTGTTATAATGTGACGGTTAATCCCACTATTCGTTGGTAAAAGAGTAGCCAAGAGTTGGCGGTGGGTGGTGATGACTAGCTGCCTTCCCTCTAGTCTTACAATACTAAATTAGGGACGGCTAGCACAGATAGCACTCGTGTAGCTTTGCGCAAAATTCATAAAACAAAACAAATAATTTAAAGCGAGAGTCAGTAATCAGGTTCAAATTCTCCCACTGAACATGCTTGCCCTTTTAGCTGTGGGGTCGTTATCATTCAACTGTCAATCCAACTATTTGTTGGAAAATAAACTGTTTCCCAAGAGTTGGAGTTGGGTGATGTTGACCAGTGGCTTCCCCTCTGGCCTATCACTTCTAAGTTAGAGATGGCATAGTGCAGACAGCCCTCGGATCGGTTTGCACGAAATTCGTCAAACAAAGAAACAGTTTTTTTTTATTTCTATGTTATTTTATCTTTGGTGGGGCCAAACGATTTGAAATCGGAACAAAAGCTATTCCGACATAATGGTCGATATTTACACGAAACGTAAATATGGAGTTAACTTACAACAGAAAGGCTTTGTCATCATACAAAATAAAGCCTTGGAGGTTTTCAGGAATCCATTGCGTTCGTTGGAAACAACATTAGTTTAATCTGCAAAGTTAAGAGACAATCTGAAACATGTGAACTGAACTTAATGGGTTAACTCGTCACGTTCACATTATGAAACTTCAAGTGATCTTTCAAACCGAAGCTTTGTTTAATTCTTGTAAGAACTCCAAGCACATTTGAATAGTCAGGTACGTCACTAGATTCTTTAGGCGTTGTTTAATTAGCATATTCTTCCATACGTCTCAACGTCTTTGCTAACCAGAATCGATTTATTCTTTCCTGCGACAAAGACAGCTAAGTTTATAAACTACATTTGATAAAAATACGGTCTTTATATACAAATAAATACTAGAAACATCCTAGTTTAAAGATGTGTCGAAGCTATGCAAACAGATTCACTCCCCGAAGAAGAGTGAATAGATTTTTTAACAAAAGAAAAAAATTATTTTCTAATGTGTTTAACGGTTATAAACATTCGATGTTTAAGAATCTATTATGTGGCTAGTTTACTAATGTTTCGTTCGTTCAGCTAATCGCAGGTTATTCGATCAATCAAATACAGAGATCAATATTTTTTACGAAGAAACGTTTAGAGGTTTTCAAAGTTTAAGAAAAAACACAAAAAAATTCATGTTTGAAATTTATACATTTAACTAAAATGTTCAGTAAATATATCGAAACCTTTGGTACTTAGCATGGTATTCAAATAAGCTCCGAAAAATGTTTTTCATGCTTGTCTGACGTCATCTAGTGACGTAGAATTGGGATAGGGAATACACAACTTACTGACCGATTAATGTGGTTTTGAAAGATTCAAGTAAAGGCTTGACATTAATGTAAACAATATACGTCCTAATTAATTGTATTTTTATTTAATTAACCATTTAAGAACAAAAATAATGTTAATTATAAAAGTGTTACTAAACCTATCATCATAATTACAACAGGCATCACTCTTTTAGTAACAACTAAACCTTAAGGTGTTGGACGTTAAGAATACCAACATTTTACAGTTTGTTTGTTTGGTATGAATTTCGCAAAAAGCTACACGAGAACTTTCTGCGCTAACTGTCCCTAATTTAGCAGTATAAGACTAGAGGGAAGGCAACTAGATACCCACCGCCAGCTCTTGGTCTACGCTTTTATCAACGAATAGTGGGATTGACCGTAATATTATAATGTCCCCACGACTGAAAGGGCAAGCGTGTTTGGTGTGATGGGAAATCGAACCCGCGACCCTCTGATTACAAGTTGAATGCCTTAACAACCTGGCCGTGCCGGGCCGAAACTTTGAGAAATTAAATCTTGAATATAAAGTATGAGATATTCTGTATTGCCAAGTCGACAGAATATCAGAAAAAAATTCAGACACTATATTTTATTGGAGCTAAATGTTTTTTGTTGTCATTAAAAATCCGTAGTGCACACTGGAAGGATTATAAAAGAACAACCTTTACACTCCAGATAAATATAAAACATTATATAACTGAAAACAGTTGTGTATATTAATCCTTAAAAGTCGCAAAGGTGAAACGTTAATTTAAATAAAAATTTTTCTTTTGTTGTCTTTCTGAAGTGTAAAAATAGTTGTTTTTTAAACTTTTACCAAAATAAGCTAAATGTTGTTAATGTAATTATTATTTCTGACACGAGATACATCATGTAAAAATATAATTTCGTTTGCAAGTAAAAAACACGCAGTAAAAAATTTCGTTTTCTCCGAGAATGTTAAATATGGTTAGCATATTTACAGTATGATATATCTAATATCCCAGTTCGTTACGTTTTCACTATCATTACGTTAATACGAAAATTCCAACTTTTTTTTTCTAATTTAATACTCCCTTTTACTAAGTTACAACAAACGTATAAGGAAGTTGCAATAAGTTCATGAAATGCCCAATCCTACCACAATAAAAACGATGTCATGTGTCGTGTTAACAGTCTATTTTTAAATAACAAATTAATTATCTTATGGTTGCATTCGTTTTCAATTCAAGCAAGGGGGTTTGTTATAAGTTTGTTTATCATAAAATGTGGCATTTAATGTACAAGGTTTGCCATGTCCTTCAAGACAAATATAAGTTTGTTAGCAATTATACACCCTTGTGCAAATTAATTGAAACAAATGGTCATTTTACAATATTTTCAGCATGGCGGCCGGTGTAGGGTCGCTGGACCCGCTGATTTCCTTTAATAGTCATTTTTTCACACAGACGGCGTCATTAGCTGTGTTTTGCAGTACGGTCGATCTATTTTTGGGATATATGACGAAATTTTGAGGAATATTACGTCATTTAAAATTGCATTAGAAGGGCAAGGAGACCAGTCAGAAAACAACTTCTTACCAACTCAATGAAGAAAAAACAGTATCAATGGGGTCTAAAATACAAGAACTGGAGGCAAGAACAATGGAGGAAGGTGTTATTCAGTGACGAGACTCATTTCTTCGTACAGGGTGAAAGAAGTCTACATGTTCGCAGATCTCCAGGTGAGAAACTTCGAAAATCTCACATCAGTCAGTTCGTAAAACATCCCTCAAAGAAGATGTTTTGGGGCTTTTTCAGTTACTATGGCGTCGGAGGCTTACATATCGTAAAAGGTATGATGCGAGGACCACAGTACATCGAAGTTTTGCAGAGAAGAGTCGTTCCAGAATTGAAAAAGAGATTGCCAGATAGATCTGGCATTTTTCAGCAAGATCTGGCTTCGTGCCACACATTGAAACTTGTGAAGAATTTATGACTACAACGCGAATAAAGGTGCTGGACTGGTCTGGAAACTCTCCGGACTTAAATTTTATTGAAAATTTTGGGCTATTTGTAAAGAAAGACTTCGGGGAAAAAACTGTACTGAGAAAGACAAGCTAATTGAGACCATAATTGAGGTGTGGTACCGCGATCCAAAAATTAGTAAAGATTGCAGTCAACTTGTGGACTCGATGCCAAAGCGGATTAATGATCTTCTGGAAAATAAAAACGGTTATATCATGTATTAATTTGTGAGTAATTTTTGGATTCTCAGAAATAAAACGTAAAAAAAATCGTAATTTTCCGTCTTCTTTCAATTAATTTGCACAAGGGTGTGGCTTGGCATTGGTATGGTTTGATATGTCACAAGCTGTTTACGCGAAGGGGCTTGTGAGACAACCAGGAGCGTTCAGAAACGCCTTTTTTTTTCTTTATCAGCGTTCGCAAAATTCAGGTTAGGTTAGATCCAACCAGGAAAGAATTATAGTATCACCTGGACTACAAATATAATAATTTATGATACTTTTAATATGCAGTTTATACTGCCCCTGGTGGCATCTTGGACAATTATTGGTGTTGAAAATGTTATATCATTTTCTATCCCGTGGCACAACGATAAGTCTACAGACATGTAATGCTAGAAACTGTGTTTCGATACCTGCGGCGGCCATGGCACTGATAGCACATTGTGTAGCTTTGTGTTTAGCTACGAACAGACGTTTTTTATCATACACATAAATCATATCTTGCTTTGAGCTTGGTGGAATATCTACAACTTCCCAGACTACAAATAAATATTTACGTCTCCAGAAGGCGTCGTTCAGTGTTTTTAATTGTTATATAAAAAATTTGAAAGTATTGTGTGTGTGTGCGTTTTTCTTATAGCAAAGCCACAATGGGCTATGTGCTCAGTCAACCGAGAGAAATTGAACGTCTGATTTTAGCGTCGTAACTTCGTAGACTTACCGTTGTACCGGGAGACATATTTTTTGAAAAATATATTGTTACTTAAAATATATATCTGCATATTAGACTATTCTTTTCTACACTAGAGCCCTCTAGTGGAGCATTTCTGAATTCAATATTCTGAATTATAAAACACAAAAATTAATATAATTTCGAAGAATCAATTGAAAGGTAAAGGACAGTTATCTGGAAATTAACTTTAAAATTATTTGAGATTATTTGATGAATATAAATAAACATCAGCCCCTTCTAATGTATTAAAAGAATAAATAGCTTAAAACTCTCAATCGTCCCCAGTGGCAACGCGGTATGTCTGCAGATTTACAACACTAGAAACTTGTTGTTAGAGTACAGATATTCCATTGTGTAGCTTTGTGCTCACCTTCAAAAAACAAAGACTCATAACTTCAAAAGTATATGTATTTTGATATCATGCTGTGGAAAATAGCCACAATTACGTCAGTGGGTAACAATGAAATAACAAACCAATAAAGTACAGATAAATATATCCTAAGATCTGGAATTATTCTTCACAAACTGTAGTTAAGTTAGGCTTAAAATCCAAAAACATCCTTATGAAAACGCATTTTCATCAATTCTAAGATCCGTGAATAATTTTCATAAAGTAAGATATTATCAGTGTTAAAATCCAGAACTGTCCTTCCTAAGTAGTAGTTAAATAAATCTTAAAATCCGGGAATATCCATCAAAAGTTATAGCTGTTAGTTTTTAGCAACTTTCTCTCTGAGATGACATCTATCAAAAGCAACACGACTCTGAATTCTTCATAACCCAGAACTTATATGAAGTACAAACAAGGTCAGGAAATGAGCTTTTAAATTATCGCCTCAGAGCAGACGCAAGCCAAGCAAACCGTTACTCAAAAATACAGCAAAATACAAAAATGTCAGTAAAAAACGACACAGATTGAACACTACGTCCTGAATCAGAAAGACTGTTGTTCTCTGCCAGTGACAAAAGTGACGTCAGTAGCATGGAAAAGCGAAAATACATGTAATTTATGGTGATATAAATGTTCCCTTACCAGCTCCACAGAACTAAGACATAGCAATCGTTATGAATCACATATCACCAGTCTTAGTATACATATGCAGATGGAGATAGACAAGTTGGTCCTTGACTAGTATATGGCTAATATACTTTTATTCTAAACCTTACGTCGCAAAAATATATAGCAGAAAAAAATGTTGACACACGTGTGGAAAGATGTTGAATTATAAATTGAAAATTTTAAGAATGTGAAATATTTTGCCTTCTAAAGTGAAAATCATAACATGGCACGTTTTGAACGTAAAACTATTTCTTAACGACCCTCTAAACACGTAAAAATACTGAGTCAACATAAGAATCCTTGAAATGTAAATGTTCACCTTGACCGTAAGTATGTTCATTTCAGGAACTTGGCAGAACTATATAACGTCACCACATGTCCCGTGTCAACACTTAGCAGAGTTATAAAATCCAAATGTATGTCCAGTGTGAGGATTCAACAGTAGGTTATACAGCCCAACTTTGTGTCCTATTAAATGTCCATAAAAAATTTCCAACCGTTAAGACAAGGAATTAGTATTGTATGAGTGGTATATTGCATCGTTTTAATTTTAGTTGGTTTCAAAATGGTATATCTTTATAAAAAGTACTGATGTTTATAGCCTTCGTTAATCGAAAATTTAACGATTTTTAACAGCAAGTGAAATTAATCGTTCAAGTTTTCTCCGTAAAGACAGTTCGATCATTATAAATAAAGATGATGTAAATTGTATAGATGATCAAACTTACTGTTGAGAATAACTTTAATATAAAAATTTAATTTCTATCATTCGTACAAACGACAGGTCGGAATGAAACGTGCATCTCAAGTAGTTGGACATCAAGCCTTTACTAAATCTCAGGGTAATTTTCCACTATGAAATTGTGCAATGAACGTTACACGCTCGAGAAACTAGAGTTGACGTTGACAAAAGTTTAACAACGCAAAGAGGAGGTTTCATTAACTGTTAGAGCATAGAGTAATTTTGTGACTAAACGTTTCTTACGCCAATAATAACTAATCATTTATATTGAGCATTTCATAATATATATACAAGGCTGTACTAATTGATTCTTTTGTATTATTTAGGGAGATAAACAGTACAGCTTTGTAAGAGGAAACATGTAGACCAATCTGTCATCCATTCCTTCACAGCGTTTCACGTCTTTCAATAATTTTGAGCTCTCACTACTGATGTCAGATAATAAGTAATTATTAGATATATATTTACCTGTGTTAAAATGTACATACAGTGTCATATCCCTTTTACAAAAAGTTCTTTTGGAACCAGTTTTTCATTAAATGTCTGTTATTCTTTTAAACTTTCTAATCTGAACCATTTGATTCTGAATTGGTTATAAGATGAATTGTCTCGACAAAAAGAGCAGTAGTTTAAAGGCCAGTTTTTTGACGAAATAAAGACTTTTCAATATTTGAGATGAAGAATCATCTCAGACGATATGTATGATTTTTTATAGATATCTATGCATATTAAAATATACACACACTGTCATATCCCTTTCTCTCAAGTGTTGTCTTAGAACCAGTTTTTGTTTAAAAACCTATAATTGTTTTACATTTTCTAATCTGTACCATGTGTATTAAAGTTGGTTATAAAGTGGCAGTGGCGGCGCCAGTATATTTTCGTTCGGGGGGCTGAGGTAAATTGTGGAGGGGCTTTCCAAAATGCCATCAATATGAAGTATAGATGGTAAATTATAATAATGTAAATACCAAGGTACATTTCAGAAAGGTGTGCTATTTTGAACTGCGTTTTCAATGCAGTTTTTATTGGAAACTCATACTCTGATTAATAATTCATTATTACAAATTAGAAATAATCTGTTTATGAAAATATGCATATATGTAAAAGAGGAAGATCATCTAAATTCCACCCAAGGTAATACATAATAATAAAGAAAATCAAGATTAGCTTAGATTGAACATTTAATATACCATTAAGAGTAAAGCTACAAGTCAAAAGAAATATAATATAAAGACATAGTTTACATAGCAGAAACGAATTATCCCATGTGAAGTTAATACACTCTGAGGAAAGGTAAGATCACTATCAGGCTAACTATCTTTCATCAGGTTGTGTTTATAATCAATATTACTTCAGAACAATGCGCCTGTTTTGGTAATTGGCAGCAAATGTCTCTATAACACTATAAATATCGAGTTGTTTTGCCCTCCTGGAGTTTACTGATATGACAGCAAGGTTGCTGGAGCGGTTGTTACCACTGCTGTTGCGCAAGTATGTCTTGAGAAGCTTCAGACATGAGAAACGTCTCTCACAGGCAGCTGAAGTGACAGGCAGGGTCACAGCGATGCATACAAGTTTGTGGAGATCCATGAAGGCATTCTTGTATGGCTCCAGCATGGTTGCAAGCTCCAATGGTGTGGATACTTCTTGCTCCTTGTCTTTCTTCCTGGCAATTAGCCGGTTCAGCTGGTGGACCTCCACTGCAAAGTCACCCTTGGCACACACAATAGTTTGCTGCCATTTTGCTTGCTTGTCCAGAAATGTGGAGTGTTTGGGGTTTAATGTAGTTTCACTCATCAGAACACTGCAGGCGTCAGAGGAGAATCTTTTTTTCAGCTCGTTGAGCATCCTGTCTATGATGGCATAGAAGGTGTGTCTCCTGGCATCTGGTGTTGGTTCATTGCTTTGGCTAGTACTAGATGTGATTATAAATTCGTCCAAGTGTCTGGGAGCAGATCGCTGTCCACCTTGACGCACCGTCTTAGTGCATATTCCCACTTTCTTACATATATCTTCAGCATACTCTTCCAAGTCTTTCCATGCTGTTTCAGTTCTCATTTCTGAGAGACCAGAGATGACAGATTGTACTAGGTACTCTGAAGAGGCCAGCTGCAGGTCAGGTGACTGGAAGTGATCTGATAGCTGTTTTGTCATCAACAGCAGTTTTTCTATGGCCACTAGACTGGTTACAAACTGCTGATTTAGGAGAATGCACAGACCTTTGATTCAGTGGCTCTGTGGACATTGTCCCCCTCCACAAGCTGCTTTCGGGTTGTCACAATGGCAGGGAGGGTTCTTTTTACAGCCAGATAAGCAGCATGTTGGCAGGTCCATCTTGTGTCTGACGGTCGCTTCAACTCTATGTGCTGGTTCACGGGTTCAAGCTCCTTCTGTACCGAATCGAGTTTTAATCAAATGTCTGTAACACTTTTAAACTGTCTGATGAGTATGAATGAATTTTTGAATCGTTACTTCTTAATCAAGTATATGTCTCAATGAACACAATCTACAATCTGTAAATTTTAAAAAGAAATATTTAAATCTTCACTGATAGGCTTCATATAGTGTTGTAGTGTATGTTATATGAATGGCTTGTTTAAACGTCTTTAATCTTATCCTATCCCAGTATGTATATTGTACATTTAAGAATATGAATAGAAGATAATATTAACTAATTATTTTATATCAGCTAGGAAGATGAAATGTTCATCCTTCTGACATGGAGCCTAGTTTGTCATTCAATTTACCCTTTTTGACAGCGTTATGCTTGTTTCGGTATTTTCCAGCTTTGGTTATTAATCTCAGATAATGTAAGATATATATATAGGTAAGTATTTCCGTATCTTCAAATATATATATATATATACTGTCATATCCCTTTAACAGTCTTATCCAAACTCCTAATCTCTTGATATATTGAAAGGATTAAACCTCAAATATCACAATAAAAGAAATAAAGAATTATATTGATATTTTAGCCAAAATTTCGAAGAAAGTAAATAGTTTTCAATCATTGGGCTGAAGTTAGTTTCTACTGTGAATTTGATATTCTGAAAATCGCTATTTATTTTATCAACAAATAATTCGTGCTCTGATCTTTGGAGTCCGTGGATGCTTTATATGAGAAACAGTAAACTCCTTCTCTTCTGTTATAATAGCACATGAATTGACGGAAAATGATGTTTACTAACTGCCTTATCTCACAATTTGCAGGTTGAAAAATCTAACCTTGTCATTACCATGCTTGTCTTTTCTATCGTAACGTTATTATTATGTGATTGTCAATAAAAACTATTCGTTGATAAAGAGTAGCCCAGGCTTTTGCTCTGGCTGCTGTGGGCTGTGCACTTTCCTTGTGTTTAGAAAATAGACAAGTGTATGGAAAAGATTAAAAACAACAACTACCGGAAGAACTCCAAACTTCCAGAACCCCTCTAATCTTCTTATGTCGTGGAAACACTTCAAAATTAAGGAAAGGTAGCGTAGGTAACATTCAATAAAATCATTCCGTAGTTTTAGAGCGAAACTAAAATTCAAACTGGTAATGAGTATAGCTAATTATATTACTTTTCTTACGTTATTGCTTACATAAGTTAGAATGAATTATTTCTTCAGTTTGGTTTGGTACCCTTACTGTTAACGATAGTTTCCGTCGTAATCCCAAAAATATCTCACGAGATTCGGCCAGCATAGGAGATTTAGGCTAGTTCTATGTTTTAAGCTAACAATGTAGAACAATCCGTACAATAAGAATATAAGATAAAAAGTAAATTCAAAAAGTAACAAATTTGGATACATTAACAATCGAATCGATACTATTAATAAAAGTAAAAAAGAATTAAACTGAATTACAATGTCTATTTAGAAAATAGAAAAGTGTATAAACATGCTGTTTTAACAAGATTGAAAAGAACAGAAGAGTGGAAGAAGTCCAAATGGCCAGAATCTCCATAATCTTCTTATGTGGTTGAAACATTTGAATAAAACATTATAACATGTTAACAGTGTTTAAACATATATATATATATATATATATATATATATATATATTCAATCCCATTTCATGTAATTTTTACGATAAGAAATTTGATCTCATGGGTTGTTGTCTGGTACTACCAAATCACTTGAAATTAAAATATTATTGCTATCACAAAAGATGGCAAAAAAATCGCTTGTCGACCTTTATTTTCATTTAAAACTGACGATCTCTGTAATTTTTCTCAAACGTTGAAACTCAAGTTTTATATCATATTATTAACTTTATTGGCTGTTAATGGAAGTATTAAAATATTCACAGCTGTAGCGTGCGACACAGTCTTTTAATTTTTTATTATTATTACAGTTTGTATGTAGATAAAACAAACAACATTATTAAACACAACAGGAGCTAACACAATCGATTGCGATTGCGCAGCAGCTAGTGTTTATTAAGCCACACGATGTGGTAACTGAGAAATAAGGACAATACGAGATCTCACACTTAATACTGTATTATAATATACACTTTTTGAGTGTTTGAGGAAAACTAACTTTTTACCAAAAATATTAAGGCCTTGATATGTTTAAAAATTATCTTTAAATTTGCTATTTTCTTATTCGAGTAGATTAGGGATAAGAGCAGAATAGAACTTGGTATACGATTTTCAAAATGGAGTTCCTTTCATGAAACATCCCAAGATTTATTGCATGTATCGATGTGAACATTCTAGTTTAGTTTGATTTTACTTTATTTTCAAACAAAAGGGAAATTATGAGAATAAAATACATCCTCGATTAGAAAGAGGATAAAATTACATACGGTTTAAGAATAGCTTGTTACATAATGACTAAACAACGTCTATTTTATCATGCCGCAAATAACAGAAATAGGTAGAAGGATAAGCTATATACCAGTGGCGCACAAATTTTGGCTCACGATGTCCAACGGGAAAGTCAAGCATAGAGAGTTCGCGCGTTTAGATTTCGCGCCTGCGCTATAGAAGAATATGCATTAGATTAGATACTGGATGGTGGTTCTATATTTGTGTCGAGCAATAAAGAAAATTTAATAAGCAAATCTCGTTAATGCATAGGCCTTTAATCATTGGTGCAATGACGTAATAGTTCCGTAATTACGAAATCTCACGCGTTCCAATTGTTCTTCGAGATTTACTTACGAGCCCTATTTTGATATTATTTCGTAAAAAATATGGCAGCTAATCGTAAAAGAAAAGTTGACGACGAAAACCGGCAGTTTCATGATTATTGGACTGCGCAATACTGTTTTGTTCAACAACAGAAGAACGTGATTTGTCTGCTGTATCATTCGACAGTAGCAGTGGCGAAGGTATCCAATATAAAGCGTCATTATGAGTCGAAGCATAAAGATTTCCATAACGTAGTCGGTGATAAACAAACAGCTCGATTTGAATCTCTGCGGCGGTCGCTGAATCACCAGCAGAACGTTTTCTCAAAGCAGTCAGCAGATTTAGGTTCAGCATGTGAGATTAGTTACGTTATTTCGTTGATGATGGTGATTTGTCAAGCAATGTATGATTACTGCATCGGAAAAGTTGTGTCCGGAAGCAGTTCGCAAGCTACAGACGGTGGCTCTGAATCGTATGACAGTTCAACAAAGAATTTCACACCTCTCTGCAGGTGTGATAAGGCAGCTTACAAATAAAGCAGTCATCTTTGTCTACTTCTCTTGGGCAGCAACATCAGTTCAACAGCACAGCTACTAGTTTTGTTCGTGGTGTGTCGTTATCGTTTGATATCACAGAGGAACTAATCGGCATAGGTTCCATGAAGGGTCAGACAACTGGGTCTGCTCTATTCGAGGAGACAGTAAGACTGTGTAGTAGTTTTTCATTGGATTTCACGAAACTGGTAAGTGTAACAATTGATGAAGCACCAGCCATGACTGGAGAAAGTGGCGGACTGGTAGCACCGTTGATGAAGCATTAAGGAAAGCAGAACAGACAGTTGGTGAAGTTGCACTGTATAATTCACCAACAAAACCTGTACAGTAAAGAACTTGGTTTTCAGGCCCTGATGGCATTAGCGACGAAAACCATTAATTTCATCAAATCACGAGGGCTCAATTACCGTCAATTTCGAAGTCTTCTTGAAAAAATTGATTCAGACTATGGTGATCTTGTATATCACTGTGAAGTACTCTGGCTGAGTCAAAGGAAGATGCTCAGAAGATTCTGGGAGTTGATTGATGAGGTGATAGAATTCCTCAGAAGCAAGAACAAAGGCACAGAAGTGATTTCCATGACTGATCCTGCATGGTAAGCTGATTTGACCTTTCTGGTCGACATAACACAACACTTGAATGATTTAAATTTGAAGTTGCAAGGCAAAAATCAGCTTGTCTGTCAGCTTGCAAATCACTTCCCAGCTTTCAGGACAAAGTTGCAGTTGGTCCGGCAGTAAGCAGCATCAGGCAACTTGGTGCACTTTCCCACTTTTCAGTCACAGCTACAGAAGAATCAGGACATTGACACACAAGTTTATGTTGGGAAGCTAGATTCCTTGATTCAATCCTTCAATTCACGGTTTCATGACTTTGACCAATGTAGATTGTTGATGAAACTTTTTGCTGATCCGTTCAGTGTGTTAGTGGATGACTTGTCAGCAGAATATCAGCTCGAACTTACTGATCTCCAGGTATCTGATAAACTGTGTGCTATTTACCGAGAAAACAATTTGCTTAACTTCTACAAAACGTTGTCTGATACATTTGCTAATTTGAAAGAGAACGCACTTGTCCACACCAGCATGTTTGGCAGCACGTACTGCTGCGAACAGGCTTTCTCGCATATGAAACTGAACAAAAACAACGCTCGCAATCAGCTGACTAATGATCATCTAAAAGCAGTTTTGCATCTTTCAACGTCAAACATCAAGTCGGACATTTCTAAGCTCGTAGATGACATGTAACACCATCCATCGCACTGACTTTTGTGACAGTTGACGTATCACAACACTTCTTAGAATAATGTGCAAACTCTTTGATGTAATCGTTATTTGTGTGTTCTTAAGTGTGATGTCCATTTTGTATGAAACAACTGTGGGGCGATTTTAATCTTCACTCTTTTGTAGCCCCCAACGGTTACGAGAAGTCTGTTTGTGGCCCCTGACTCAAAAAGTTTGTGCACCACTGCTATATACGTAAGTAAACCTTCAAGAACATGACAATTCCAATGACATGTTTAGACATGTTAACCAAAAAGCCGAGGGTGATCTTACCGAAGATTATTAACTAACACACAACATAAATTAATATAATATACTATAGTAATTAATTTGAAAAGAAAATTAAACAAAATATAAAGTTACTACCGATTGTGCCAATAAAATATATAATCTAAATAAAATGGTCTAGCTATTAGAGAAAGAATCGCTGAGTTAGACATTCACACACTATCAGCCAAGATAGTGGCGCCATCATAATTTTATAGTAAGTCTGAGATTCGTTTTTGAACGAGCTGGCGTTATTGTTGGCGAATTGTTCCCTACCCAGGGATCTACATGAAGAACTCAATCGAAAGTTATACTCTGAAGAATGAAAACGCATTTTTTTCTCTTCTAAAAATTAACGAGAGTTGAAATACTCTAAAAGAATCACAACTCCGCGAAAAGATTTAAACTCGATGACAGACTGAACTGTACATTTATATATTAGAACGTTGAACAATTTATCTCGCTAAATAATATAGAATAATTAATTAGTGTGGTCATATACAAATATCCTTAAATTTTCAATACTGATAATGGATTAGTGTCGGAGTGAAAGACACTGATCATATAACATACACTACAACACTACATAAGGACCACTTTTTGCTTTTTTAAATTTACTGATAATAGGTGAAATTTGTTTAAAGTAGTATAGTTGAATAATATGTAGTGAATCAAAATATTTATTGGGCTAACAATTAACATGTTAAAAATAGTAATGCTTAAAATAAAGTTAGTAATATAAAATGCCTATTCAAGACTACATGTGGCAATATCTACAGGTGAAAGAGTTTGAAAATCGAAAACAAACTCCGCCTTATTTGATGACAGGAGAATGAATCAAAACACTGATTTCTATGAACTATATCTATCATACAGGTTCCTTGATAACAGGAGATCGAATAATAATATTGATTACAAAGTAATACTAAATCTTTCAATAACCTAGTTTGTATAAACTACAATAATGTTCTAGACACACACTAAAATACACTTTATTTTATAAAAAATGTATATAAAATGTAACTTTGAAAGGATGTTTTATTAGTTCTCTCTCGCTACATTTTTTTTTCCAACGTTTATCATTTTCCAATAAGCTTTGCAGTTAACCAGAATGACTAGCACTTAACAACTTCCCGTTTACAGCAGGTGTTATCTCTGGTAGCTGACAAAAAAAAAAACAGGGCAACGAAAAGAAAATGAACTGAATAGTTTTCTCTGCTACCGAAGGAACTGAATGGTTTTACCGAAGGAACGTCCAGTAATTCACGTCCTTTATCTTCTTATTACACAGTTAAAATCGAGCAGTAGAAAAGCTCAACACCAGTTTTTAATCTACTTATAATTAGTATGTTGAAGTTCTATGAAAGACAGAAGTGAGGGATACGGATATTTAAACTTTAAGCAGATATGTAAACAACTAAATAAACAGACATGTAACAAAATAAGAAAATCCCCTTGTGGCAAGCGTCAGTTTCTTTCATCATTAATTGTAATTGTAATTATGTTATTTAAAATTCATCATATATTGTTTCTACTAGAGGTTAAAAGATTATGGCTAGAAATGAGCTCTGTCTTTTTCTTTCTATGAGCATAAATGTGTGTCGGAAGAAAATTTAAAATGTAATTTGGCTAAAACAAACAGAACAATTTGCAAATGTTCATTAGGATAATCATCTGTTCTCCGAAATGAAAAGAAATAAATTTTTTTCATATTTTTTCCTTAAAATCTTCAGTTTATTCTTTGATTTTTATTGGTTTTTAATAGTGGTTTTGTATAATATCTGTTTCTTCACATACCTGAGCGAGTATTTCACAAGGGCACCCGCATAAACTGCACAACTATCACAGGTTCCACGGTTCGCTTCCTTTACCTTTCGCATCCTCCTCTCTCCCCCAAGAAAAAATGCTCCACGTTTATTGACTGTAGTAGTGCTTGCTACACATGAAAGAAGAATATCTTATTAATTAGTTAGAGAAAACTACGAGTTGGTTGTTGGTGGAGATGTTTAATTGTCTTTCGCTTAGGGATGCCTTGTGCAATTCCCTCAGCCCGCGTTGGCCGTCAATCAGCACACATCATTAATAAAACTTCGTAATAGGTAAAAGACTGGTTAGACTATTTTAAATATCACTAAATGATATTATAAAATAATATTAAAAATTACTGAATGTACTGATGAGGCATGACTGCTGTCAACCTTCCGAACTAAGTTCGTTCATCGTCCAATAGGTATGTTTGTTTGTTTGTTTGGGAATTTCGCACAAAGCTACTCGAGGGCTATCTGTGCTAGCCGACCCTAATTTAGCAGTGTAAGACTAGCGGGAAGGCAGTTAGTCATCACCACCCACCGCCAACTCTGGGGCTACTCTTTACCAACGAATAGTGGGATTGAACGCAACATTATACACCCCCACGGCTGGGAGGGCGAGCGTATTTAGCGCGACGCGGGCGCGAATCCGAGACCCTCGGATTACGAGTCGCACGCCTTACGCGCTAGGCCATGCCGGGCCCGTCCAATAGGTATCTCAGGCTTTTTTAATATCATGATCCAAGAAGCTAGTTAATCAGACGTTTATAACAGAATGAAAGGATAAAAACAAGATCTTTCGAAAGTAAACCAATACATTTTGGAATGAATACAATCACACAAATAAACTAGTTACATTTATCCTGTGGATGAAAAGTATTGGTATGTTCGTAAAATTATTTTCATTGTAATATGATATGTTCGTGATACAAATATTTATATCAAGACGAGAAATTACAGACTAGAAATTTAAAGGTGAAATACTTAGGTCTTAAAGATTCATTTTAACTAATTTTCTGAAATAAGAATGGTTGTATTTCAGAACAAATGATAATGTTTGAAGAAAAAAACGTGATTCATTAAATCAAATATTACATTTCTTTCTCCTTCTTCGAAAGAGGTTTCTCAGTGATGAGTGAATGATTTTGTAATTGATTATTCCATATGAATAATAATCTTTGTTTAAACTATGATTTTATAAACAAACGAAGTATAGCAGTATTTGAACTATAAGAAAGAGAAATCAAACCAAATCAATAACTCTATTTTCACAAAATAGGAATCACTTTTTATCAGAAAACTGCGATTCTTATTAACCACTGACTGCGAATGAAGTATTATAAGAGGATAGGAGCAAATTTCTCTAACCACGAGGAGAAAACAAAACCAAAACATTGGCTTAAGTGAATCTTTCCTAAAACAATGAAATAGATATGTTGACGCCAAAGTATTAAGAAGGTGAAATATTCTAAATCTTAATAATAATCCTTCTCATACTAGCATTATTAACTTTGTATAGATAGTACTTTAAGGTATTCAAATAAAACAACAGTCGGAAATAATACTGATAGTGAGCTTAGTCTAAGCAATAGAATATTTATTTGATATAAGAAGATTAAATATTTAGAGATAATTTCAGAAAAATGACTCAGTGTTACAAATTGTTTCATCAGTAGAAGTGTATTGTTTTATGTTATTTTATCACAATGAAATCCTGTACTTGTAGACATTTTGTAGAAATTTTTATGTTATTTTATCACAGTGAAATCCTGTACTTGTAGAAATTTCTAGATTTTGTATACTTTGTACTACCACCTTATTTTTGTGCATTACTCCATTCTACAGTATATTTTAAATATTAATTTTTGACCCAATGAATGTTTTGTTTCACTCTATGTTATTGAAATATACGATATTTATTTAATTCCACCTATTATCAGAAACATTGTAGAAGGTTAGTAGTGGTCCACATGTAGTGTTGTAGTGTATATTATATGACTGGTGTGTTTAAACATATTTCTCTCCTACACTAACCCGTTATCTGTAGTGAAAATTTACGTATATATATATACATATCAACATGCTAGTTAATTCTTGCGTATTAATAATAAAGATAAACTGTCCAACTTTATAAGAAGTAAACTTGTAGTCCAGTTCGTCATCTACCTTAACTCTTTCCATGGAGTTATGATTTTTTTTAGAGTATTTCAACTCTCGTTATTAATCTCAGAGAATATGTAATTTTGTACATTATTTTAGAAGAGAAAAATTAACGTCTTCATTTTTATCTTTCCTTCAGAGTATAACTTTTGATCGAGTTCTCCATGTAGATCGCTGGGTAGGGAACCATTCGATAACAATAACACCAGCTCCTATACAAGAGAATATTAGACTTATTATAATATCATAAAGAATGCATTGGCTGACAGGTTGTGAATGTCTAAATCGGCGATTTTACTTTTAACAGTTAGACCATGCCACGGCTTTGTTAATTCGTACAGAGCTTATTTGAGTACTTTTTTATTAGTTATATTTTTAAACTTTCGTTTTATTTCTATTATCTATTTTATTAGCACAATGTATAACAAGTTTTATTGTTCATTTTTTTCTAATTAATTGCTACAGTAACTCATATTAATTCACTTTTGGTGTTAGTTAGTAAGGTTTCGTGAGATCTACAAGGCTTAAACTTGGGAGTGGATTTGGGGTGTTCTTCGAAATGTATTTATCTATATTGTATGTCCTCCTACCTATTTCTATTTTTCGCAATGTGACCAACTAGATGCTTCTTGGTTGCTATGTAACCAGCTATTCTTAATCCGTATGTAATTTTAAATTAATATTTTTCTAACTGACAGGAATTCTCTAGAAAACTAAGACTTCGCAATTTTTTTCTCAACAAACTTCACCTTACTTGATGACAGGAGGATGATTCGAAATGTTGGTTCTATGAGCTATACTGACCAGGTTCAGTTCATAATTAAGATTGAACCAAAATACTGAATATCATTAGCGATATCTGACAGGTTAAATTCATAACAGAAGATGAAACCAAAATGTTAATTTCAAAGTAATGCTAAATATTTTGATGACCAGTTTATATAAACTACAATAATGGAGTA
Source organism: Tachypleus tridentatus (assembly GCF_004210375.1). Classification (NCBI taxonomy): domain Eukaryota; kingdom Metazoa; phylum Arthropoda; class Merostomata; order Xiphosura; family Limulidae; genus Tachypleus; species Tachypleus tridentatus. The sequence goes on along the minus strand of NC_134827.1, from coordinate 73,866,363 downwards.
GACCCAAACTGAAATACACATATTTTTATATATTATACAGAATGTAACTTTGAAAGGATGCTCTATTTAATATCATTACTACAAAATATCTTTACAAAGTTTTTCAGTTGCCAATAAACTTCGCATATACTCAGAATTACTTGAGCTTAACAGCTTCTCGTACACTGCAGGTATTATCTCTGGGGGCTGACGAAAGAAATAAGGCAGCGATAACACAATGAACTGAATGGAACGTCAAGTAATTCAGCTCCTTAATCTTCTGATAACGAGTTAAAGACGAGCAGTATAAAAGTTCAGTCCCAGTTTTA